>NC_136423.1:43042500-43507500 GCF_052625555.1 Lactuca saligna
TTTAAACCCAAAACCAAGTTTAAAAAACCGATAAACTGAACCCATTGGTTTGGGACACGTAGCACTTTAGGCCCATAATTGGTTAAGGTTACATTAGATCTTGTTACACACTTTCGGCTTAGAACATACCAATTTAGTCCTTTTTGGACGTGTTCTGGCCTACCTTTATGTACATGTTTATTCTATAACTATGATTGCAAAAAACAGAAATATATTTTATTCTCCATATCAATATCAACAATTTGTTTTATTTTTACCTTAATAACAACAAGATTATATTTTTACCCACAGTAACAACATAGTTATTTTTATTTTTTATTTACCAATAATAAGAATATATAAACAAACTATATTTGTACAATGCTTATAAGTTTCATGTTATACAGGTGTGGAGCCAGAATTTTAGAATAAGCGGTTTGTATATATTAAAATTAAATCTTTACACTAGGACTAGAAGTATACTTGGATTTTTAAAGTTGGGATGATCCAAATTCAATATATAATCATCTAATATTATCACCTTGTTGACTTGTATAGTTTTAGATCGAAAGTGGTACTCGATGATCACAAATCAAATAATCTAAGTTTACTTCTTTTAAAATTGAAATATCATTTTTTTCCAAATTTAACATTAATTGGTTCTTCCATATTACTATTCCTTTCAAGATTATGAGCACATATTATGAGCATCTACCATAATATTATCACTAACAAGATGCGGTTATAAGTATGATCATTTTTTTTCGCTGAAAAAAAATCGATAGTTCTTTTCTGGCTCATGTTTACATTATGATTATAAGAATTAAAAACTCTATCATAATATTATCATCAATTACAAATTATATTGTTCAAATAATTTTTTTTACCACCAATTACATTAAATATGTATTAATCAACTAATAAGAATTGTAAATTACCTTTTCTTGACATTGAAGTTGGTAAATGAGAGTGCCGATAAATGTAATTGCATTAGATATTTGCCGATGATTTGTAACTGTCCAGAAATAAGAGACATTACAAATCTTTCATAAACATGCTCTGATACCAAATCTTTCATAAACATGCTCGGATACCGAATCTTTCAACTAATAAGAATTGTAAATTACCTATTGATACATGACATGTAACCTATCGATACATAACATATACTCTACCGATAACGACAAATAAGAGATATTACAAATAAAATAAATTACAATTCTTTCAACAACGAAAGGTTTACGTCACACTCGATGTATTACATTTAATCTACCAATAACGACAAATAATCTACCGACACGTGACATTTAATCTACCGATAAATAAAATAAATTACAAATCATTCCACAACGAAAGGACATGTGTCTTCAATAATAATGACTTCATGCATCATTACGTGCATCAATCCTCTCACCACCGATATTAATGCCTTCATAATAATAGCTTCATGCGTCATTACTTCCTTGTAATAGTCAAACTATTTCAACACAATAAGAACTTTGAGATTCAACTCAAGTCTTAAAACACTCAAAACATCTTGTTTATTCCATACGGACAAAGTCTTAGTCTCTTAATTTTTTGTTTTCAAACTTTGGCCACATGAGTCTTATACATTTGCATGCTCCTTACAGTTTTGTAGTTACATAATTTCGGTCCGGTTTGCGTCCTCCGCAAAGCGGGACGGGTAATTTCTTGTTGGCATTATAAACATAATCATAACTAGGTTGATATTATGCATATCAAGCTATGTAGCTTTTGAACTTTTGGTAAAAAAATATAAATATATTGCACTTAATTATTGTTAAAAAGTAGACAAGTTACATACGTAAATTAGAAAATGTAAATTAAATTGTACTTCCTTGTAATTTTCTTCTATACCTCATAAGACAAACGACACCCCCTTACCATATTGATTGACAAACCATATATTTTCGGCCGAACGCGATTCCATTCCTCAACTTGATTGTGAAGAGAATATGCAAGTGCCCATCACCATTATCTCTCTAGAACCACGTTGGTTAAATAGCAATATCCAAAATAACGCACAAGGGTTAATGCATAATATACAAATCATTACAACATTATTAAAGTTGGGATATTTAAATCCCTTTTATAGGGATATTAAAATCAATAAGTGACCTTTCGATGTGTGATGTGATGGTAAAGACTAAAGAATCCCCCACCTTGGCCACTTAAGCTTTGAAAACATTGAAACAAATCTTGCTGCCTTTTAAAAGTGATTGGTGTGCTTGAAAGTATTAAAGCAAGATATGTTTCAATCAGCCACTTTTTTGTCGTCATACCACCACAACAAAGGTTATGTAAGTTGTACAACCCACTAATGCACTATGTACAACATTGATATGCGTGTTTGTACGTTAGGCCGGGTCATTGTGCATCAAGATCGAGTCATAGAAAACGAACTCGTGCTTGGTGGCTTGGAGTGTTTTCCTTTTGTCAATGTTGCAACGTATTTATAAGAGGGAAATTACTATCTAACTAATTAACTAAGTTTTACTTCTAATTGTGATGTTAAGTTGACCATCTCTTTCAATCTAACCGAATCATTTTTTATTAGAGTAAATTACACGAATGGTCCCTATAGTTTGGGGTAATTTTCATGTTTGGTTCCTAACTTATTTTTTTTAACTCGGAAGGTCTCTACAGTTTGTTTTTGTTGCACGCTTGGTCTTTATCTTACCTAAAAAGACTATTTTACCATTAATTTTTTTAATTAATTTAAATAAGCTGGGGTAAGTATGATAATGTAAGTTGATGTGGAAGTGGAGTTGGGATGTGTTTATTTAAATAAATTAAAAAATCAATGGCAAAATAGTCTTTTTAGGTAAGTCAAGGAACAAGCGAGCAACAAAAACAACTTGTAGAAACCTTCCGAGTTAAAAAAACAAGTTGGGAACAAAATGTGAAAATTACCCCAAATCATAGGGACCATTTGTGTAATTTTTTGTTTTTATTAAGATATTAACACCGACTCTTTATTGCAACTCATGCTACTGATTAGCTTATTACGTGTCTTTAAAAAAAAATTAAATGGTAGCTAAATCCTGAAAATGATAACTGAAGTTTTTATTTTTGTAGAAATATTCTATATAAATAACAATTTTTTTTTAAAAAAATATAAAATAATATAAAACGTAAAAACTAAAAGTTAAAAGATCTTTAAAACGATAAAAACAAAACTACATAAAATGATATTTAGATTAAAAAACTTTTGTCTAAAATAAAAGTTTTTAGCTCTATCAAACAATATATATATATATATATATATATATATATATATATATATATATATATATATATATATATATATATATATATATATATATATATATATATATATATATTTTTTTTTTTTTAATTTGATTTTTTCTAAAGTTAAAGCTAAAAAAATTCATAGGCCACAAAAGCGAGTCTATTCTTTAAGGGTGGGTTTCTTTGGAGTTCGGACAACCTAAGAATTTGAAATTTTATAAAATATGTTTTAAAATTAAGATGGAAATATAAAGAACAACACAAAACGAATTTTTTAATATATGGTTCTGTTGGATTTTCTTTATACATCAAGTCCAACACCATACTTTATAATGGGAAAGTCGTTTTCAATCTTTTGACGAGATATAATTTCTAGCGATTAACAATTTATTTAACGCGTACTTATACTTAATTTAGAATGGGTCTTAATTGTTGGTTACTTAACTAATTAAAATAGTGATATCATGTATGCCTTTCCTTACTAAGGTTGAAAATTCAAGCCTTACTTGAGATTTAGATATTATTTGTTGAAATTCGGACTTGATATTTAAATTATGAACTAATCAAGAGTTATTAGAATTGATAAACAAACGAATGGATATATAATATTCCTGATTAAATATCCAAAACGTTCTTACAAACAACCAACGAATAATATGTATGATTAAATGTTGATATATCGCAACATAATAAATCATATTATGTTATTATTATTACTAAGTTTCGTTTAGGAATCAGATTGATCATTTGCGATCATATCTAATTATAAGAAAAGAGTAGATACAGACTCTCCTATTATTGGACAATTTAAATACGAAACAATTAAGTAAAACCGGCCTGTTTGTAGTTGATCTCGATTTAGAGAAACTTACACGGATCTGACTCATGTCTTTAATTTTTTTTACTTCACTTCTATCGGCTATAAGCAACATAGTAAAACCTCGGGATTTAATGTAGATTTATCGATTTTCCAACAACAATAGAAAACTATTAACGCAAAGCGAATACTCTGAAATCAGGAAGAAATCGTGAAGAGAGAAAGAGAGAGCTTAAATGCGAAACAATGTGGTAAAACCGACCTGTTTGTAGTTGATCTTAATTTGTAGAAACTTGCACGGATCTGACTCCTATCTTTAAATGTGTTTACTTCAATTTTATTGGTTTAAGAAACATAGTAAAACCTCACGTTTTAAAGCAGATTTATCGGTTTTCCAATAGCAATGGAAAACGATAAACGCAAAGCGAATACTCAAAAACTATGAAGAAATCGTCAAGAGAGAAAGAGAGAGCTGAGAATTTTCGAGCAGAGAATAAGGTTCCTAGAAAGTTGTATTATAGGTTTCAAAACCCTAGAAGGCAGCAAAAAACCCTCATAGGCCAACCCCTAGAAACCATAGGGCGACACCTTGCTCTCTACGCAAGCTGTTTTAAGCAAACTGTTTTCTAGGACTTCTAGAATATTTCGAATGAACTGGATTTTGTTTAACTTGATCAGTCTTGAACCTGCTAAAAATAAAAGCTCCTCAACGACCGATGCATCGTGTGAAGTGCGTCTGCCGCACCATCACTCGGCTAGTGCTAGGCTATGCCAGGCACACGTGTGTGGGTTTATCCTATTTTTTGATCCACTAAAATCTTTGAAGGCTTATCAAGATAAAAACATTATAAATTCATTAAATGTTTCTTCCTCATAAATGTAGGATAGTGAAAACTAGCAAACTTATTTATTCCATTAAAATTTCCAATAGATTAAGGTGTAAATTAGATGGATTTGTTTACCGTTCAAAAAAATATATATTTTATTGTTTAATAATTAGACTTTGTGAAGATTTTTATTAATATACCGTTAAGGTTTCTTTAAAAAGATGAATGAAACAAGTTTTTTTTTTTTTTTTTATTAAAATACATGGAAAGTTATAGATTATTTTTAAAGATGAAAACTCTTGGCGAACAATTATATAACATTTACTCATATTTTAATTTCGTTTGGTTTTTTATATGATAGTTAATATTATATCTCTTTTAGATTGTATTATTACAACCCGAACTAAAAACCTAGGTTTTTTGAACTTGTTTATTTGTCAATTTATTCATGTTGGACACACATGAGTTTGAATCGTTGTCGAACATACTCATATATGTCAAGTTAGGTGTCTAAGTGACTTGTTTGTCTTGGTTATGTTTGGTACCCTTTGAATGAAACCATTCAGAGGTTTTGTATGAACTTTAAACGACTACCAAACAAATCAAAAGTCTAGAATTTGTCTCTGATTAGTTAAACAATATTATTTCTCTTAACCATTTTGAAGTTGGAACCATTTACTTCCACATTCAGTGCGATTACCAAACAACCGTAAATTATATAGTCGTCTATCTTGTTTGACTCTTGTAAGTTACTATTATATTAACTATTAAGGTTAAAAAGAAATGGTGTGATTCTATTTAAAGAACATTGAAGGCGGCACCATGCCTAACGATTGGTATGTATGGACCTATTTTTATTATTATTAATTTTTGGAATGTAAACGACGAAACAAAAAGTCTTGGTGTATATCTTGAAACTTTAGTAATAGATGGTGTATGCTCAAGTTAGAAAATATATGGGGATTTTGAGGGATTTTATCGAATGAGAATTAATTCCATTGCAAATTTCAATCACGTGTTTGGTGGATACAGATGAGTATCAAATTGAAGGTTATTAGAAATTCCAAAAATGAGTATCAAATTGAAGATTATTAGAAATTACAAAAATTATATGAATGATGGATGTTCTAAAACTAGCAAAATACAAATATTAGCATTTTCCGCTTTAGAAAAAAAAACTACAATATCATTTTAATACTAAAATTTCATAGATCGACGCTTTATCATTCACTTATGTTGGTGATTTTAGTATCATCAGGACATTTTGTGTAATTGGAACTTACATAGGAGTTAAAGGGTCTCATAATTTGTATTCTAATATATGTTTGAGTATGTGTTGAGTGTACGCATTAATAAGATTGAATTAGAGCCGGTTCGACGACAAGTTGGAGGTCTGGGGTTTCAAAAAGGGCAACGCCCCTAGCACGGTCCAAAGGCCAGAACCCCTGGTTAGGGTTTCATTGCCAAGTCAACGAGCGGGGTCGAGGGGTAGCGCCCCCGTGGGGTTTGGGGCAGCACCCTAGAAACTCTTTGGATTTTACAAGTGGGTACGGAGTGGAAAAATTGAATTCTTGAGGGTGATTATGGTAATGACTACGATCGTCAAATTTAGAAACCATTGATTTCCTCATTAATTGCGAATTTCCTTGATGAGTTTCAAAAGAAACCCATGACAGCCAACCCTAAGTCGA
The DNA here is from genome assembly GCF_052625555.1 of Lactuca saligna. Lineage (NCBI taxonomy): Eukaryota > Viridiplantae > Streptophyta > Magnoliopsida > Asterales > Asteraceae > Lactuca > Lactuca saligna. The sequence continues at coordinate 43,049,088 of NC_136423.1, forward strand.
AACCCTACATCTCGTTTTCTATATAAGCGTCTCTCCTCTTGAGGAGAAATGAATGACCTTTTAGATCTCGTTTTCTTCATACGAATTCAGAATCTTCTAGCAATTTGACTTATGTTTTCTATGCCTAGATTCGTAAGTGTCCCCTTGGATTTATCCCAAGCCGAGTTTCTTGTAACTCGGGCATATGGTAAAAATATCAGTTTAGAAAGTGTTTACATGATCCAAGGGGTATCCAGCTCTCCACTATAAACGTGACCCAATTTCTAACAATTGAATTGATATTTTATGTTTCTGGAGTTTGAATGAATCAATCTGTGAGATGACCACGAAGTTTGTAAAAATGGAGAAGTTTGAAGGTGTTGATTTTAGGTGTTAGAAGAAGAAGATGCACTTCATGCTGATCACTATGAAGGTAGCATATGTGCTGACTTCTCCAAGACTACTTGAACCGGAGGAAGGTGTTGATGAGACACTTTAAGAGACTAGGAAGAGGCAAAAGTGGGACAATGACGACTGCATCTATAAAGGTCACATCTTGAACGGTATGTCTAATGCTCTATTTGATATCCATGTTGATGCTTTAACTGCTAAGGATTTGTGGGATACCCTTGAATTGAAATACATTACTCAGGACACTTCTAGCAAGAAGTTTCTAGTTAGTGACTTTAATAACTTTAAGATGGTCGATTCAAGGTCTGTCACTGAACAATACAATGAACTCCTTGGTATTTATGGCCAATTCAAACTGCACAATATGAATATGGATGAATCCATTGTTGTGTCAAGTGTAATTGACAAACTTCCACCATCTTGGAAGGATTTCAAACATAACCTAAAATATAAAAAGTAGAAAATGTCATTGGTTCAACTTGCTACTCATATTCGTGTTGAAGAATCTCTTCGTACGAAGGCAATTGGTAAATCTGATAAAACCAAAAGGAAAGTTGAATCTGGACACCCCTCTATTCATATGGGTGAAAATAAAGCCAGGAACCCAAAGCATATAGGACATGGCAAACGTAAGCATAAACATGTCCCAAATAACTCCAATAAAAAGAAAAAGGAACTTGTTTGTTGGAGGTGTGCAACAGGGTAGGGCATTACAAACATGATTGTCATGTGAACTTAGGAAAAAAAAATAATGGTGCGGGAAATAGTGGAGCCAATGGAAGTATGAACGGGTCTTCTGGACAAGTTAAAGGAGGTCATTTTTTGATTAACTTTGATAATTCTAATCAAAACTATATTTATTATGTTTCACTCATTCCTGAATCATTCTATGTACATGATGGTGATGTTGCTTGGTGGATCGTCTCCGGGGCAATGAACCATGCATGCAAGGATAAACAGATGTTTGAAACATTAACACCGCTTGAAGATGGATTGGTGCTGAGAATGAGAGATGATTCTTTTATACCTATTTGTGATGTCTATTTATTGTGTCTTGAATTTACTTCTGGAAAGACTATTAGGCTTTTTGATGTTTTGTTTGTTCCTAATATCTGAAAGAATCTTGTTAGTTCTAATTGTTTGAATTTTGATCGTTTTAAACAAGTTATTGAGTCGAATAAGTTCATCTTATCTTGAGGTGGAATGTTTATTTGTTTGGGATATTTATATAATAAAATGTTTCATTTAAGTATTGTGGACAAATTATTACTTGTTCAAAATTTTGGATTTGTATCTTCTACTTCTAATATTGATAAATCTATGCTTTGACATGTAAGATTAGGTCATGTCAACTTTATAAGGATGTATGAGATGTCAACAGATGGATTAATTCCAACCTTTGACATGACTTCTGATAAATATAAAATATGCATGCTTACAAAAGTGACAAAACGGCCATTTCCTAGTGTCACTAGAAATTCGGCTATTTTGGAACTTGTACACAGTAACATGTATGATTTTCACTCCACTCCTTCATTGGGAAATAAAAAATATGTAGTCACCTTCAATGATGACTGCACTCAGTTTTGCTATGTGTATTTGTTACAGTATAAGGACGAAGCCTTAGATAAATTCAATATACAAAACCGAGGTGGAATTACAACTGGGCAATCCGGTTAAGTGTCTTAGGACTGATTGGTGAGGTGAATATATATATATATATATCCTATATACTTCCAATCAGTGGGTATTATTCATGAGACCACAACACTTTACTCGCCCCAACATAATGGAATTCTTGAACGCAAAAATCGAGTTTTAAAGGAAATGACAAACTCAATGTTGTCATACTCGGGATTGAGTAATGGATACTTGGGAGAGGCCATGTTAACAACCTGCTATTTATTAAATAGGGTTCCAAATAAAAAAGAACAAATATGTCCCATATAAACTTTGGTTCAAGAAAAACCTGAATTTAAGCTATTTTCAGGTTTAGGGATGTCGGGAACTTGTAAAACTAACCGAGTCTAAACTTAAAACTTTAGGAGAACATGGAATAGATTGTACATTCATTGGATATGTTCAACATTCCAAGGAATATAGGTTCTATGTAATTGTACCTAATGATTCAGCATCGATTAACACCGTTATTGAGTCACAAGATGTAATTTTTGATGAGATACGCTTTGCATCTATTCAAAGGCCTAAGGATATGACTTTTGACACTAATGAAGTGAAAAATCCAAAAAGTTCATATGGTGTTACTGAACCAAACACAAGAACTACGGAAAAGAAAAAGACGCCAAATTTCGAAAAAATTCAGTTTTGACTTCCAAATGTACTTGGTGGAAGGCACAAGGGATGTGTAGGGTATTCAATACTCTTATTTTTATAGTATTTAGGATGATCCAAACACATTTAAAGGGGCCACATAGTCTCAATATTTAATATTTTGGAAGGAAGCAATTGATGATGAAATGTCATAAATTCTTGAAAATAACACTTGGGTGTTTACTGATTTGCCTTAGGGTTCTAAACTACTTGGTTGAAAATGGATTTTCAAAAATAAAATGAATGTTAATGGGACTATTGACAAGTTCAAAGCTCGGTTAGTCAATCAAGGTTTTAGACAAAACCCGATGTTGGCTATTTTGATACATATGCTCTAGTTGCATGTATTTCTTCTATTATATTGTTGATTGCCTTGACAAGTATCCACAATCTGGTCAATCATCAAATGGTTGTGAAAATATCCTTTTTGAATGGTGAACTTGACAAGGAAGTTTACATGAAACAACTAGAAGGTTTCATTATTCCTAGCAAAGAGCATATGGTTTGTACTCTTGTCAACTCTTTATATGGGCTGAAACAGGCACCTAAAAATAGCATCAAAAGTTTTATGAGGTTATTTTGTCCTCTGGTTTCAAGATTAACCAATGTGATAAATTTGTTTATAGTAGTTTGATGATGCTACTAGTGCTGGAGTGATCATTTGCTTATACGTAGATGGCATGTTGATTTTCGGTACCGACCAAAATCATGTGGATGAAACAAAGAAATTGTTAACATCAAAATTTTCCATAAGGGTTTTGGGAGAGAATGATATAATTCTTGGAATAAGAATTAAAAGGATGAACAAAGGCTTGGTAATGACTCAAAGTCATTTTATTGAGAAAATTCTCAATCAATTTAATTTTACCGATTGTTCTCCTGTGAGCACCCCTACGGACCCAAGTGTGAAATTAATGGACAACACATGAACTCCTATTTCACAATTGGAATAATATAATTCCATTGGTAGTTTGATGTATACAATGACCAGTACCAGGCGTGATATTGCTTTTGATGTAGGAAAATTGAGCCAATACACTAAAAATCCTAATGCTCAACATTGACAAGCACTGGATAAAGTATTTTAGTATCTCAAGGGAACCATGGATTATGGATCGATTTAATTGGGATATCCTTCAGTTTTGGAAGGAAATTTGGATGCAAGTTGGATAACTAACCTGGAGGATCATTCCTCAATGACTGGTTGGGTATTCTTGCTTGGGAGAGGTGCCATTTCATGGGCTTCCAAGAAGGAAACTTGCATTTCAAACTTAACAATGGAATCTAAGTTTGTTGCATTACATTCTGTTGGTAAAGAAGCTGAATGGTTAAGGAACTTAGTCTATGAGATTCCTTTGTAGTCTAAAATGATAACATCTACTTCTATTCATGGTGATAAAGTTTCCACTTTGGGTAAGTCCTATACTCAAGTGTGTAATGACAAGTGTTAACATTTAGTGTCCGACACAGTATGGTTAGAGAACTAATCATGAATGGTGTAATTTCGATTGAGTTTGTGAAAACACAACATAATTTGGCAGATCATTTGACTAAGGGTTTGTCAAGAGACTTAGTTCACAAGTCTCTGATTGGGACGAGATTAAAGTCCATCTAAACTCTATAATGGTGAGACACCCAATTCCCTTCGAATATGACATTAGGAACTAAATTCAATGTGGAAATCTCACACTTATAGATTGGAACACATGAAGGATACATCCCAGGTAATATGCTTGGTTCTGCATTTAACCAGGTTGAAGTTTAACTTCTTAATATTTCCTTTGATTAAATGTATGTCCAGATACATGGAAACGATTTACCTACATGATTGTGAAATGTAGCCACATTTCAAGAGGTTATAGTTTAGGCCTTGATATGATCTTAAGAGGATTAGGACACACGACTTAATAATAATGTCAAGTTGTATTTTTCTAGAAATTTCAATAAACTAGTACGTATTTTACTTTCTGGTATTCAAGTGGGTTGATGGGTTCAATTCTTAGAACACCCCGATTCTCTAGAATTTGTAAGAGTGTGATACTAATTGAAAATTATGTATTTACGAAATTTTCATTATGTACTGGATTGGTTTTGTTTTGATAATGTTATGTTTGTTCAAGGGTTACACTAAAATGGGGGAGGATTGTATGTGATTTTAGTGTCACAAGGACATTTTGTGTAATTGAAACTTACATGTGAGCTAAAGGACTTCATAATTTGTACTCTACTATATGTTTGGGTACATGTGAAGTGCACACATGTATAAGATCGAATTAGAAGCAGGTTTGAAGACAAGTCGGGGATCCGGGGACAACGCCCCTGTGTTTGGGGTTTCCAAAGGGGCAGCGTCCGTAGTAGGGTCCAAGGGGAAGAGCCCCTGGCTAGGGTCCTATTGCCAGGTCAGCGGGCGGGGTCGAGGGGTAGCGCCCCCGCAGGGTTTGGGGGCAGAGCCCCAAAAACTCTTCGGATTTTACAAGTTGGTACATAGTGGAAAAATCGAATTCTTGAGGGTGATTATGGTAAAACTGACTAAGGTTGTCAGTTTTGGAAACCATTGATTTCCTCATTAATTTTGAATTCCCTTGATTTGTTTCAAATGAAACCCATGGTAGCCAACCCTAAGTCGAAACCCTACATCTTGTTTCCTTTAAACGACTCTCCTTTTTATGAGAAACGAATTACCTATTAGGTCTCATTTTCTTCATACGAGCTCATAATCTTCTATCAGTTTCTGTTACATTTTCTATGGCTAGATTCGTATGTGTCCCATTAGGATTATCCTAGGCCGAGTTTCTTGTAACACAAGCATATGATAGAAATATCAGTTCAGAAAGTGTTTACACGATCTAAGGGGTATCCAGATCTCCACTATAAACCCAACCTAATATTTAACAACTGATCAATCCGCTCACTTTTCTAGCTTATGAATGTTCATGATTTTATGTTTTTGAAGTGCGACTTAGATAGAAAAATACTTTTTAAGAAGGGGCCTAAATATTGTTTACATATGTATATATAAGTTTAATTTTAATGTATCCATGTGAATCTTGACCAAAACAAAGATGCTAAAATACAAATTGAAGCTAAATTGCTAGTAAATAATGACCATGGTGAATTGAGATTTTGGTATCAAATACTATACATGGTGAATTTGGTTAAAAGAATTTACAATCAAAGGATATGCTTTGATTTCAACGTTGTTATTAAAGAACTGAATATCTTGTTTGAGTTTATCAAGAAGTTTAGAGAAACGTAGTTCTCTAAAGCGATTGATGATGCTAAAAAATTCCGAATGAAATGAATATTGATATGATATTCTCTCAAAAGTGTCTCATTCATAGGAAAAAAAACAATAATTTGATGAAAGTTCAAGTAAACAAGATGTCTTACTTTCAATCGAGAAGAATTTTCAAGTTAATTACTTTTTATATATTGTTGATCAAACGAGACCTTCCCTTAAAAACAAGATTTGAACAATATTGAGAGTATCAAAAGAATTTTGGTTTTTTGTTTCCCATTTTTTATGACAAAGATTTTAGCTTGTGTTTTAAATGTTTGAAAGCCACACTTAGGTATAGTGAACGATCATATATTGATGTTAATGAATTTCATCCGGAGTAAAAGCTCTTCGATGAGTTCATAACTAGTGAAACTATCAACCCTATTAGTGTTTTAAAATATATGAAAAAGTTGATTGTTTTTCAAACACAATTATTGCATATAGAATTTGTTGGATTAGTTTCTAAGTCCATATTTATACTTGGTATGTACTTGACTTGGTTGTAGCATGGTCATTTTGGGTTGCCTTCACACTGGTGACTAGACAGGATGACTAGTGAGGACAAAGGCTGATTTATTGTTAAGAATAATAAATAGGGGTATAAATATGATTTGTTAATATACTAGATGAATAATATATTAATTTGGAATCATATTATTAGTTATTATTTAATTAGAAATTAATTTGGAATTAATTTTAGGATTAAAGGAACCGATTAAAAGTGCATGGGCTGTTTTGTAATTATTTGATAGTTGAGGCTTGGGCCAATGGATCACCTTATTAGACAAGGGCCGAAATCATAGAAGGCTCTAGGAGTTTTCTTCCAAGGCTAAAGGATAATGAGTCAATGGACTTGCTTAGGTCCTAAGCTAAGGGATTAGGGTTTCCACCTTGAAACCCTAGTTAGCCTCAAGTACTAATAGACCCCCAAGGCACTAGAATTCATCCAACCTTGGAGAAACCCTAGTAGAGCAGAATTTTGGATCTTGTTACCATCTCTCCTGTCTCTTATATTCATCCTCTCACTCAAGTGTGTTTGTGAGCTATTAGAGGTACTACACTTGTGGTACTTGCTTTCAAGAGCTAAGGAAATTCAAGGAACTAGTTGTTATTACTATATAGCAACAAAAGGTATGTATTATATTCTTATTTGTGAATTTTGAAAATTATAGATGCATGCTAGGTTTCTTTTTGTGTTCATAAAGTTGTATGTCTAATAGTGAAAACATAGATCCAATTAGGGTTGCATGCACGCATGTGATTGTTTGTATAAAACTCATCAGTGGTATCAGAGCTTTTGGTTTTTGTTTTTAATTAGATTTGATACAAGAGTATGAAAATGAAAAATTAGGGTTTATGGCTAATAAAACCTAGGGATTGGATTTTCAAAATTAGGGTTCCAAAACCCTAGTTTTTGATTTTTATTAGGGTTTCTTAAACCCTTTCCTCAGGCATCAAGATTTCAAAATTAGGGTTGTCTAACCCTAGGGTTTCGAAAATGCCTTATCCCCAAGATAAGATTCCAAGATTTTAGGGATTAGGATAATGTTATATATTATAATTTCCCTTTAATTGTTTAAATAGATAATTAAAGATATTTGAGTTATCCGATCCCAAATTTTTGAATTTTAGGGGATAAAGGGATTAGGTTAAATTAATTGTTTAATTTAATGGATAATCCTCCAAGATTTAATAATCTAAATTAATTGTTTAATTTTGGATAATTATTAAATCAAAGTTTCAATATTTAAGATTTTAGAATAAAAAAGTTTTAATTTTCGAAAATTTTAAATTTGATTAAAACCCTGGTATTTTGAAATGTTTAAAATACACCCTTATACTATTATAATATGATAATATTAATAATTATATATAAGTATAAGATTAAGCTAGTCTTACTGTTAGTAGGCCTCATTCACGAAGTCGATTTATAAGGGGGGGGGGGGGGTATAAGGTTGCTGCCTATAAAATGGCAGTTTAATGGGTGTCCACTCTCACCCATTGCTTCCTTGATTGGTGGAGGGTCGTTAGCTGAACGGGTAGGATAGGGCAACTAATTCCTCATTAAAAGTATAATGATTAATAAAGTAACTAAATGATTTTATAAAATTCCTAATCTTAGTTACTTTAGGAAAAATGTGAAAATGACGATATTCCAAGAAATTACAATTTGTACCCTTGGAGTGTGCGTTGATAACCGGCACACTAATATGGACTAGCAAAGGTGGAAAAGGGTGAATCAATATTTGTCATAGATCAATGGAGCATGTGTGGCTAACCGACACATTGATTAGGTGACTGTAACATTGAGGGCACCAATTATATTTGCATGAATATTCACACCTTGTTTGTGATCCTCGGTATCCCAGTCAAAAACTTGAAGGGCATATCAAGATTTAAACATGCCATTGAAAAGTTCAATGAATCTTAAAGATCTAGGAGTTTTCAATACATTTAAAACTTAATTTCCTTTTTGATTTTCATGGTGGAAATTAGTGAATCGTCATTCACTTACCTTCAAATTATTTGTTGTTTAGATTATGACATCCCTTTTCTAAATTGAAAATAATTTTGTTGGATCCTAACCCTAATTTCTCATTTGGGTGTTTAATTGGGGATTCTTATCGAGGATTTGGATGCTTCTCTTCCTTCCTACACGTAACTTGGCTATCGCTTGTTGACTTCAGTCCTCGTTGAATCGGTTCTATCCGTTGATTTCTGGTTCCACCCCAGGATTCTTCTTTCAGGCTTTTGATTTGATCAAAGTAGAGAAGCTCGCCTTATTATTATACAAAAGCAAAAGTAGGTTGAATCGGTCGGCCCCCTGTGGTATCCTGCCATTTTTGTAGCACAAGAGTTGCATAAGCAATCATGTTCAGGGGACGGAGTTCAAGGCGAGTAGTCTCTGGAAGTAGGTTCATCCCCGATGCCATACGCAAAAGGGAAGAGACTCATAAAATGGCAGAGTCAAATAGAGATTTTGTAGCTTTGTCTCTTTCCTTTTTCAGATGTCTAACTCAAACAACAACGCTTCTGGCTCGAACTCTTCCGACTCATTCTCACTCATGAATTTGTGTGGGACGGTAATTTTCGATGGAAACAATTTCAATGATTGGATCCGCAAAATTCGAATGGTAACCCGCTACGAGGACAAGGAGTATGTCCTCGACAAGGAGCTGAAAGAAGTGGATGTTAACAATGCTACTCCCAAGGAGATCGCCGCCTTTGCGGCACATAAGCGCGATGCTATGAAAGTCCATTGCATCATGCTCGCGACTATGACTGCAGAACTCCAAAAGTCCTATGAGGACTTCTACCCCTACGAGATGCATCAGGATTTACTAGACATGTACCATTAAAGTGCTAGGAAGGAGAGGTACCATATCATCACTTCGATGATCACTACGAAGATGAGGGACGGAGAGTCCGTCACGACTCACCTACAGAAAATGTAAAGATATGTCGATCGGCTGCAGAAGCTAAATGTTAACTTCGATGAGGAGCTGGCGATTGATATCATTCTTCACTACTTACCTCCTTGTTATAACCAGTTCCGCATGACCTACCACATGAAAAAGGAGGAGGTCACTTTGAGAAAGCTTCAAGGCCTGCTGAGGACTGTTGAGAGTAGGGATGAGCATATGGACCGAGGAACCGGCCGGAACCGGAACCCGATGGAACCGGTCGGGCCGGGCCCGGGATGTTATTTTTGTGGATTTTTGGAACCGGGAACCGGTAGGAACTGAACCGATATAACCGGAACCGGTAGAACCGGCAAAAATCGGTAGAACCGGCAAGAACCAGAACCGTATGATGCTATTTTTCAAGGATCGGTTCCAACATTTGAAGACACGACAAGAACCGGTAGGAACCGGGAACCGGTAGAACCGCCGAGCCGGTTCGGTTCTTGATTTTGGCCGAAGCCGGTTCCCGGTTCCGGTCCGGTTCGGGCCGGTTCCGTCCGGTTCGGTCCTTTTGCTCATCCCTAGTTGAGAGTAACCTCAAGGACAAATATGTTGCATCAACTCCTACTATTGCTGCCCCCGTCATGGCTATTAGGCAAGGAAGGGTAAGAAGAGGAAGGCTCCATCAAAGAGCCACCATAAGGGAAAGTCCCAAGATGGTACCTATTCTAGTGGAACCAAGGGCGGTGCTGCTGCACCCTCCTCTAACCCGAAGGATGAAGAGTGTTACTACTTCCATGAGAAAGGGCATTGGAAACGAAGCTGCCTGAAGTATCTGCAGGACATCAAGGATAGAAATATAAAGCCATCTTTCGCAGGTACTTATACTATTCAATCTAAAAACTCATCACATGCTATTTCTTGGGTTCTTGATACAGGATGTGGTTTTCACATTTGTTCTGATTTGCAGGGCTTAAGAAGAAGTAGGTGTTGGATAAGGTGTCTAAGTCCATAACTTATTTGGTACATACTTGACCCGACTCGGCATGGTCCATTTGGGTTGCATTTCATCCAAACTATTTATGGATAATTTTATGAGAGTTATACACATATGTTTATTAATATATTGTAAGTTATAGTATATTAATATGAAGTTATTTAATTAGTGTTAGTCTTAAATTAATTATGAATTAATTTAGAGATTAAAAGGAAGACTAATTAAATTGTGGGCTATTATATTTTATATAGTGTGGGCTAATACTCATTTGTTAATGGGCTAAGCTAATATGGAAGTCCATGGATGATCCATGGAGCTTTTAACCCATGGATCCTTGGAAAGGAAAAGACATGGGTTATTTGTGTTTCACCCCAACCATGCACACTATATAAGCATGCTTATGTTGCATGAAATGGTTAGCTAGCTTGTGTGTGTTTGTGTGTGGCTGTTTTTATAAGTGTGTATACACTCTCTCAAAGTTTTCTAAGAGTTTGTGGTGCTTTGTGATTCCATTTGAGGCATTCACACTATTGGTGTTTGGCCCTCAAACTCCTTAGGAATCAAACTCATCATCAAAAGGTATGTAATCTCATCTAATTCTTTTATTTTTAAAAGTACCCCATGCCATGTTAGATAGGTTATGAACCTTGGAAAAATTATTATTTTGCATGTATTTAGACAAACATAGATCCAAGGTTTATTAGGGTTGCATGCACACTTAGGAAGTGTTAGATTGCTCAAAACCCAACAGTGGTATCAGAGCCTAGGCTTGCTTGTTTGATACTTGATGCAAAATAGTGAAAAAAGTCGAAATTTTTGCTGTCTGCATGATGGACTCGCCGAGTCCAAGGCAAACTTCATCCTACTCGCCGATTAGGTTCGTGTACTCGGCGAGTAGAAGGTTCAGAATGCATATTTTCGACTTTTGCTACTGGAAATGGACTAGAAACTTTACCGTAAACTGTTTTGATGTTTTAAAGCTTATTTTAGTTGGTGTAATGGTTGTTCTAATCCATTTACAATAGCATATATCAAAATTTCATGCTTTGTATGTGTTCATATAATTCTTGAAACTTTGATAATCATGTTCATGTTCTTATGATTATAGAAGATGATAGGAATTATTTGCTGAATTGTTTAGGATTAATTCTTGATCATTTATGTGTTTTAATAGAGTCCATAATTCGTCCTTAGGATATCCAAAGGTCACTTTTCTTTAACACACATTAAAAACACATAAGTTACATAAAGTGAAGAGTCTTCATTTTATGAACCTTTAATTAATAAGTTATGAAATGAAAAATTTTAAGGAGTTACAAAACTTGCCCTCAAGTTTTGGAATTTGGAAAAGTTTCACACTTTAATAAACTTTAATTCCAACACTTAGAATTTTAAAGTTTAAAATTCAACACTTATACTATTTATAACATTAATGGTTAATTATATATATATATATATATATATATATATATATATATATATATATATATATATATATATATATATATATATATATATATATGTATGTATAAGAACAAGTCGTTTTACCGTTAGTAGGCCTCATTCATGAAGCCGGTCTATAAGGTGGGTATAAGGTTGTGGCCTATAAAATGGGGACTTAATGGATGTATACTCTCACCCACCGCTTGCTTGATCGGTGGAGGGTCGTTAGCCGAACGGGTAGGACAATGAATTTAAATTCTCATTAAAAGTATAATGAATATTATAAAGTAACTAAATATTTTTTTATTTAATTCCCAATCTTAGTTACTTTAGGAAAAATGTGAATTTGGTGCTAGCCCATGGAATTCACACTTTGTACCTTACCAAGTCGTTGGTGGAGTGTGTGTGGGTAACCGTCACACTAACTTGGACTAGTAAGGATCACGAAGGGTGACTTAATGTTTGTCATAGATCAATGGAGCGTGTGTGGTTAACCGGCACATTGATTAGGTGATAATACTAAGGGTACCAAGTGAATTGGTATGGTTATTCACACCTTGTTTTGTGCTCTTCGGCATCCTAGTCACAAAATTTGAGAGGGCACACTCGAGATTGAAACATGCCATTGAAAAGTTCAATGAATTTCAAAAGATCTAGGAATTTCAAATCCAATTAAAACCTAATAAATTATTTCGTTTTTCATGATGGAAATTGGTGAATCGTCATTTGCCTACCTTCAAATATTTTATAGCTTGGATTATAGCATCCCTCTTCCAAATTATAAAATATTGTGTTGTGTCCTAGCCTTAATATTTCATATTGGGTGTTATATTAAGGATTTTGAATCAACTAACTTGATTTTCTCCCATTATAGATGTCTGGTTCAGAAAATTATGATCTTCCCAAATCTCTTGAAGATGGTGTCCCTCAACACCATGCTTCACTTCCTCCACCTCCTCCAATTATTCTCTCTCACCCACAAGTTTTTGAAAAGTTTAAAGTCACTCAATACCTATTGGCAAGCATAGTCTATGTGTGCTCACATCTTGGAGATAAAGTCACATATTGACAAGCCGAGAGAGTTGGGTGTCAAAGTCTCGTGAAAGTTGGATGTTCAATCACTTTCTTTGTAACATAGTGAGTCTCTTTGGGACTACTATGAGACAGACTGTGACATGACCCTTAATGGTCTTATCTATTTGCTTGGTGTTGTGGAATCAGCAATGATGTGGAACACCAGTAAAGCAAATTTGATTAAAAGAACAACTTCCCAAGTCTTAAATAGACATTGACAATGGTAGCATTGGATATCTAGAAAAAGATTTCTCTTCCCAATGGAAAGGGATCGGCCATAGTCAACTCGGTTGACCAAATGGTAAAGAGAAAGGCTAAGTCTGAGATAGTCTCATGTGCCATTACCAAAGGGTCCATGTGTTTTGTTGCCAAAGGAAGGGGCATTCATTGCGAAGCTGCCATATTTAACTGAAAGATCATAAGATTGATCAAGTCAAAAAGTTTGACTCTACTTCAGTTAAAGTCCACTGACTAACTCTATTAAGTTTCTATTTGGAGATTCTTATTACATAATGTGAATGGGTCACATGTTGATGTTTTTAAGAATCAAAGAAAAGATAGGAAGCTTAAAGTAAGTATATGTTGATTCTGATTGCAAAGGTGGGTTTCGATCGCATGGTTCGGTAATCAGAATTTTGAGCTGTTGCTTAAGAGTTATAATATATTGCTTATGAATAGATAACAACAAGGTTTTCATGTGGATTTTAAGGATAAGTTTTTCCGCAAAGTTTTAAAATAAAAGAAAAAAAGGGTTTTAATTTTATTTATTTTAAAAATATCCTTACAATGGCATCTGTGGAAAATTGTTGCTTATATGTTTCCAGTAATAGCAATATTGGAAAATGGATTTGATTCTTTCATTTGTGGTAGTGTCTGAATTTACCAAATGAAGAAAGTTTTTCATCACCCAAGTTTCAATTGGACAGAAACTTGGAATCATACAAGTTGTATTGTATGACGAATGAGAATGTTCATCTTTGAAAATTAAGACTAATTCTTTGATCACATGTATATGTGAGTCAATTGAAGGACTAAGGAATTAAGTACACTGGGTGTGCACTGGTCAAGGTCCATCACAAAGATTGTTTTGTCATGATTTACTAAAGATTAGTAAATATGATTATACTTATAAGGTTAAGTAAAATTCTGTAACATTGGAAAGGTTACAATGTATGACAAAACAAATGAGAAGAATCAAATTAGGCAGAAAGATAAAAGTTTCTCAAACCTGAAAGATGGGAGAGTACTTTAGTATCATATTTCATGATCATCTTAATGATTATGAAACCATATCACAAATTCATACTCTAAGGACGTCTTAGTCCATTGTTATGGCTAAGAAGAGAGGCCATGAATTGTTGCATTGGTTAAAATCAAGAAGATGAGTCATACTTCATTCCAAAACAATTCTTATAGTCATACTCCAAGATTATAACATTGAGTGACATAAAGTAAGGTTTAAAACACTTATCAAATGTAGTGTAAAATGTTTCTACCCTTGTACATTTGAGATTGGTAAGTTGTGATGTCTTGGATGAGACAAAGACCAACTAAGACCGATTGTGTGAAGTGTTAGTCTTGATAAGAATCTGCACTATCCCTTGAATATTTGTTTTGTCAAGGAATGGTTCTTGACTGGGGAAACTTATATGTCAAGGGGACAGTGGGAGCCTTAAAGATCCTGAAAGAGTTTCAAGATTTAATCAAGAGTAAAACCTGTAATTTATCACTAGCACACGACTTAAGGTTTGCAACCTATCGTGTTGACATAATTCTTATTTCTGCACCTACTTCAAATAAGTTGAATTTACTTGTGAGTTATCAGAGTTCAACTTGGAAGCATTGGTGGGCCTTGTGCTACCAAGGTGACAAGAAACTAAGATTGAACAAGTTTAATCCATGTAAGGCTGAATTTGTCACTAACCTTATCTTGTGATTATGGTTTTGACAAATTCACATGGATAGGAACTCATACACTATAAAATCTAAGTGTCATAAGGTTTCTCTCCGATTCATGAGAATGATGGTGAGGAAATGATTTCATTAAGTAGATTTTACGTAGATATCAATTGTGTTATTTTCATTTTCAAAAGTCGTTAGTGGAGCGCGTGTGGTTCACCGGCACACTAACATGGACTTGTGAGAAATGGAAACGGTCTAAACAAGTAAGACTATGATTACGGTATCCCTTTTCATAGTTCTGAAAAAATTTTTAGACACACATGTGAGCTATCTAAAAACGGGTGTATGAATCTAAATTTCAGAAGTCCAGCAGATTTCTGGAAATATGTCAGAGCTAGTGGGAGCATAAGTGTTATGCTGATAATCATCGTGTTAGTGGGAGCATGATTATTATGATTAGTATTACAAGTTAGCAATGTTAATTATAGAAAACAAAAGTTTCAATTCGTGAAGTTGCAGGGGTTGAAAAGTTGTTTTGCTATAATTAAGGGAGAGGAAATTATACTTCATTTCAATTCTAAAGCTTAGATTGAGATTTTAATCATCTTTAGTCAAGGACATATATATGAATTTTATGTCTGAATGGTTCGACTTAAGGAAATTTTATATATATCGCGTTCTCAAAATTCAATTATGACTACGACATCCCTCTTCATAGTTAAATTTTGAGAACATGACAAATAAAAAATATTGTAGCAAAAGACTGGTCTAGTATCATGTCTTTATGTTAAACATCATGAATCGTGTCCCATATGCTTCGGATATAGGATCGATTGCATGTGCTATAATATTCATCTTTTCTAAATTTTCCAAATGCTTAAGGCGTTGAGAAGGGAAAAGTCTAGAACTAGATACGACTAAAGTGATTAAGCAATTGTCGAGGACAATCTGAGGTTCGCCAAAGATTGGTTGATCAGGGAAAGTTGGAAGTATGATGTAAGTTGTCGGAAAGGACCATATTGACATGTTCTGAAAAGAAGTAACTCTTGTTCGGAAGTGATAGTCAAAATGGGACTATGGAAATGTCTCCATAGGTGGAAGTTATTCAATCTATGTAAGATTAGAAAACCTTAATGCAAGAAGGATGTTCAAAGCAATGTACTTTGAATATGAGACTTCCGTTCCATAGAAGTTGACCTTCTTTGGAATACTCTGTAATGACTGGTGACAAGGTTTTGGTGACTTTGTGAATAATCATTACAAGAGGAACATTGCATAAAAGTTTAAAATCTAATAGATTTTTTGGTAAACGATAGGAATCGGGGATTCTCACATTTACAATAAGGATTTTGGATTGTGAAATGAGTATAATTGGAATCATGTTCAATTGATCTACATCACCATGTAAGGATCATAGACAAACATAGTGTGCATACTTGGAGTATGGCATAACTATTATTTAGAAAAACAAAGTGTACATGCCAGGAGCATGGGACGACTGTTGTTTTATTCAAGTCTTAAGTTGATTGTTTGAAACATTATACAATGAATAATGTGTAATCAATATGGTGATAAATAAAAGGTGGTTCTATTTATATTCAAAAGGTTTCTGAGACCATATTGGATTCGATTATTATTGTGTTTCACTTTGCATGTTTTGACTTCCAAAATAGCTAGGTTATTCTTTCCGAATGACTAAGTTATTTAAACACTCCACAGTCGTTCATATGTTGGAAGTAGGTATGAATCAAGACTGTCATGAATCGGGTTTGTAGATGGCTAAATGGGTTTAGTCATAGCAATGGTTGCTACAACATTCATGAGTGCTCATAAGTTATGAGTATTGGAATAAACCCACGCTCACTTGTATCACTTCATGGAATTTATCTCGAGTGATCGTGAGACGGTAATATCATATAAATCTTTAAACCTAGAGATATGAGTTGTTACCTATGAGTTGGTTGTGCATTGATTGCACGTAAACGGATCAGTAACTTGTTGTTATAAAACTTGCCTTTGTGTACAATTCAACAAGTAGTAGAACAAGCATATGAGTCGAAGTTTATCTGTTCCTTCTAGAAATAGAAGCGATATCTGGGCCCCTCGATGATTTTGATGTGACCTATGTACCGGCTGGTCATAACTAAATTGATGTGTTCGATTAAGTTCTTTGTCAAACAAATCGAAAATCGGGAAACAACTTCCAGACAATAAGCAAGACATAGTTCCATGTATTTGTCCGGCTGATATCATGAGAACAGAGGATTATATGATCACTTATCTAAAATGGCGCTTCATAGTTCAACAGAGTTTTCGAGAGCTACGATTGCTGGTTGGTTCCTGAAGTAACATACGCAAATATAGTTATTAGACTTATCCAAGTGGGAGTCTGTTGGATAAGGTGTCTAAGTCCATAACTTATTTGGTACATACTTGACCCGACCCGGCATGGTCCATTTGGGTTGCATTTCATCCAAACTATTTATGGATAATTTTATGAGAGTTATACACATATGTTTATTAATATATTGTAAGTTATAGTATATTAATATGAAGTTATTTAATTAGTGTTAGTCTTAAATTAATTATGAATTAATTTAGAGATTAAAAGGAAGACTAATTAAATTGTGGGCTATTATATTTTATATAGTGTGGGCTAATACTCATTTGCTAATGGGCTAAGCTAATATGGAAGTCCATGGATGATCCATGGAGCTTTTAACCCATGGATCCTTGGAAAGGAAAAGAGATGGGATATTAGGGTTTCACCCTAACCATGCACACTATATAAGCATGCTTATGTTGCATGAAATGGCTAGCTAGCTTGTGTGTGTTTGTGTGTGGCTGTTTTTATAAGTGTGTATACACTCTCTCAAAGTTTTCCAAGAGTTTGTGGTGATTTGTGATTCCATTTGAGGCATTCACACTATTGGTGCTTGGCCCTCAGACTCCTTAGGAATCAAACTCATCATCAAAAGGTATGTAATCTCATCTAATTTTTTTATGTTTAAAATTACCCCATGCCATGTTAGATAGGTTATGAAGCTTGGAAAAATTATTATTTTGCATGTATTTAGACAAACATAGATCCAAGGTTTATTAGGGTTGCATGCACACTTAGGAAGTGTTAGATTGTTCAAAACCCAACAGTAGGGATGTGGAGCATGGAAAGATAAGCTTGATCATGGGGAACAGAAGCGCATCGCCTGTCACCAAGATTGGAGTTTACTCTTTAGTGCATAGTAGTGGGTTTGGGCTAGATTTGAATAATTGTTGCTATTTGCCATAAATTTCAAGAAACATCATTTATTTTCATGGTTTATATCAACAAGGTTTTAGATTTTCGTTTGATAATGAAAAAGGTTCTATTAATATTTTCTTTAATGGTGTTTTCTATTTTGAAGCATTGCCTTATAATGGAATATATGAAACTATGATGGTTGTAGATAACTTAGGAAATAATGTATTAGATATCGATTTTTCCAATAGTTTGGATAAAGCATACTTGTGGCATTGTCGTCTTGGACATGTCAACAAGAAGTGCATAGACCAACTCCAAAAGGATGGAGTGTTGGAGTCATTCGACCTTAGGGACGATGACGTGCGCAAGTCTTGTTTACTTGGAAAGTTGACCAAGTCACCCTTCACTGGTACTTGTGAAAGGGGTGAGGGTTTATTGGATCTCATACACACCGATGTGTGTAGGCCGTTTTGTGACATCCCCATTTTCACTGCCAGAAAAGACTGATTGGTTTATGCTTTGTTTTAAATTCAGAGTAATATTTTAAATAAAACAGTTGCGGAATTTGTTCCCAAAACAAAATACGATAAGAATTTATCAAAGCATTTCTTTAAAGAAATGTATTTTCATTAAATAATAAAATCTTGGGATGTCATGTTCTGATACAGACCAAAAGCATAAACAATATAAAATAGACCTTACAACAGTTATTTATAACTACTGATATATAATCCAAAATCTCTCGTCAACTCCACCAACTTATACAATTGTGCCATTACCTGTAATATAAAGAAAACTGAGTGGGTCAGGCTTGGGAGCCTGGTGAGCATATATGATTTTTAACCCACAATAATATAATTATTATATTTAATCATCAAACAATCAACCCAATTAACCATCCCTATTATCTTCGTTTAATCTTCCCTAAAGATATTATCCTATGGGTCATCTCATATATCATATTTACCTCTCATCTCCTTACATCTTATTTCCTTATATGTTTGTTCCTAAGAACTTTTCCTAAGGATCATCGCGTACATCGCATAGACAATACTAATTTGGGGATCACTCCCTCAATATGTGTCTAGTCAGGGTTAGGGTATCATCGCATGATTACGTAGCCACAACATTGCCTTGACTCGCAAATCATAATAAGGGTTAGACTATCATCGCATGAATACGCAACGACAACATCGTCTGGACTCAAAATTCATAATAAGGGTTAGACTATCATCGCATGAATACGAAGCCACATCGCCTGGACTCGAAATTCATAATAAGGTTTAGACTATCATCGCATGAATACGCAGCCACAAAATCGCATGGACTCGTAATTCATAATAAGGTTTAGACTATCATTTCCTGAATACGCAGCCACAACATCTCCTGGACTCGTAATTCATTACTTATCTATCATCACCTAATTATCATCACCATTATATCCTCACCTGTCTCTTATCACATTATTTCATCACACACCAACTATTTCATCTACCCATGTTCTACCCAACATATTTGTAGATATAAATTACATATATAGTTTAAAACTATTTAAAAACCTGTATAAAACATTCATTCAACATCCATCTCAAGTAAATAACAATATATAAATACATAACACATATTTCATAGCAAATACTTCATATCTATGTGTTAGAAGAAAGTAACTAGAATCTCACACTAAACATATACTTAATACATTCAAACAATACTTGTATTAAAATAGTGTTTATGAAAGGGACTATACACTCACTTGATCAGAAGATGATCGGACAGCACTACGACTCTAAGAGTTATACTTCTTCGGTGAAACTAGAAGATCTTCATACGTCGGGCTTCTTGCAGGTAGAGCTTCGGCTCGGAATCTCTTTTCTTCTCGGGATCTTCAGGCTTAAATATTTGCTTCGTGTCTCGGGATGATACTGGGGCTTCGGGGGGGGGGGGGGGGGGGGGTTAAAATAGGGCTTAGAGAGTATCGGGAGTGGGAGAGAATAGATTGAGCAACCAAACTCGGCTACCCCTTGAATTCTATTTATAGGGTTGATTTTATGGATTCACATCGTGAGTTCAGTCGTCATTGCATGCTTCATCGCAAGTTGCGTCTGTCAGGCTCCAGAAGTCATAAATACTGATTTCACGTCGTGAACTCTGACAGTTTTGGGGTTTCGCGCCCCAAACTTTAGAAATTCATAAATTTCGCATACAAATTCCATTTTCGATGTTATTTATATCCACGCATAGGTAAAAACATGATCTACAACTTTCATTTAGACTTCATCGGCTAATTTTGATTTATTTTTTAATATTATTATTATATTAGTTTTAGTAGGTCGGGACAGGAAAACTCTGTTAGAAATTCATAACTCCTTCATGTGAACTCAATTTTCGTCTGTCTTTTTACCGTTGGACTACTATCGATGAGATATTCTATTCTCTTTTAGATCGTTTTGGATAGAAATCACTCAATCTCATATTCGAATTTCGGGCTGCATACTGCTAATGCTGAAACTTCGAAAATTCATAACTTCCTCATACGAAGTCATAGTTAGACATTCTTTTTATGCACGCTCTCGGTTTAACGTATTCTATGACTTTCATTTAGATCGCTAAGGCCAAATATCGCTCTAACGTGAATTCACTATTTACGTCGCGTTGTGTCGTGCCAGTTCTATCGCGAAACCTCGACAGGTCATAACTTTTTCGTTATACCTCGGATTTCGACGTTCTTTGTATGTACGGAATCCTTGTAACATATATTATAACTTAGTTGATATTAATCCTTCTAAATAATATTCCATCAAAAAAGTCATTTTTGATGCTTATCGTCTCTCAATTGACTAGCCCGGATCTATGAGCGTTACAATTATCTCCCCCTTAGGATGATTACGTCCCGGAATCATCAACGAAATAATATTCGTATACTGACTCCATACATTATCTCTCCATCCAAAGTAATAACCTTGATGCTTAATCCTACATCTACTCTTCGTACTATGTTGGACTTTCATTCATAACCTTCGAGTTACAAAATAATTCCTTATTGAGGACTCCTTCTTCTTCTTCTTAGGATAAATACTTTCCTTTATCTATTGTAACATATCGATGGGCCATGTTCTAATGACCTCTCATTGTATGATGCAATGCTTAGACTCAGGTCTCTTAGAGTTAAATTCCAGAAAGGAATATATCTTCCTTCATGTTCTAATGTGACATAATCACATTTTAGCATGTAGCATTTCTAGCTACTAACTTCTTTAACAACGAGCGCAATACTATTTATCGCATTGATCTCAATCTTTTGTCTTGAGTCAGATGTTACATCAAACTTGGTTCTCTGAACCACATAACAAACTCATCATAGTCGGACTCAATCTGATATGACCACTAGGGTCGGAATAACAATCATCTCCTTAGTCATAATCAAAACAATGGTAACGACATACTTGAATAAAACGAGACCAATCACTAGCTTCTTGGTAACCTTGTGACTTTCCCTAATCTAAGCGTGAGTCTTGGGTTTCCGGTAGTATATGCATCTACTACCTTTCACACCTACTCATACTCGTCCTAAGTATTGTCCCGCAATCGACCAAGTCACCATATAAGAAAATCACAAAACAATTTAACACCTACGAATGTGTCTAAATAATCATAAAAATTTCCCTAGACTCTACTAGGACTTCTTCATTGCACATCTTCAATCATCAATTCTACTTCAACTCGGCTGGTGATGGAAATTACAGACGATGGGACAACTTCAAGAATTTACACCAATCGTTCCATCATCTTGCCAATCGAAGGTGTACTTCAGACGTACCGTACTCCTCTAAACGTACTATTATAAGACATCATCTAAAGGCAAGATACCAATCTTACGATATCTTCCGATAGGTGTCATTCACTATCATAAGCCTTTTCATTTCCTCCATTTACTCAATTCTCTATGAGTCTTCACCATGACCTTTCGTGCACCCAAGCAGACGTTCGGTGTACCAGGAGAGAATTCAAGATAGGAAGCTTTATTTACGATAAACGTATAAATCTCCTTATCTGAAATGTTTACATGCTAGTTCTAATACCGTAGTCGTACGCTTAGAATCCTAAACACATAAGGTTTCCATACTCGGTCGGCATTAGACCATATCTCCGAACAAATAATATCATATATGACAAACATATAACATTTATCACATCAAAGCATTTTAGGCAGCTTTCCTAAAATATACTAATGCTCGTGTCTTAGAATATGGTAGACACTCATCTCACAATCATCGCTTAGCATTCTAAGTTTAAGTCTAGAAATTCTACAAATTCCTAGTTCTCTTAAACTAATGCTCTGATACCAACTGTGACATCCCCATTTTCACGGCCAGAAAAGACCGATTTGTTTATGCTTTGTTTTAAAATCAGAGTAATATTTTAAATAAAACAGTTGCAGAATTTGTTCCCAAATCAAAATATGATAAGAATTTATCAAAACATTTCTTTAAAGAAATGTATTTTCATTAAATAACAAAATCTCGGGATGCCATGTTCCGATACAGACCAAAAGCATAAACAATATAAAATAGAACTTACAACAGTTATTTATAGCTACTGATCTGTAATCCAAAATCTCTCGTCAAGTCCACCAACTTATACCCTTGTGCCATTACCTGTAATGTAAAGAAAACTGAGCGGGTCAGCCTTTGGAGCCTACTGAGCATATAAGGTTTTCAACCCACAATAATATAATTATTATATTTAATCATCAAACAATCAACCCAATTACCCATCCCCATCATCTTCATTTAATCTTCCCTAAAGATATTATCCTAAGGGTCATCACATATATCATATTTACCTCTCATCTCCTTACATCTTATTTCCTTATATGTTTGTTCCTAAGAACTTTTCCTAAGGATCGTCGCCTACATCACATAGACAATACTAATTCGGGGATCACTCCCTCAATATGTGTCTAGTAAGGGTTAGGGTATCATCGCATGATTACACAACCACAACATCGCATGGACTCGTAAATCACAATAAGGGTTAGACTATCATCACATGACTACGCAGCCACAACATCGCCTGTATTCGTAATTTATAATAAGTGTTAGACTATCATCGCATGAATACGCAGCCACAACATCGCCTGGACTCGTAATTCATAATAAGGGTTAGACTATCATCGCATGAATACGCAGCCACAACATCGCTTGGACTCGTAATTCATAATAAGGGTTAGACTACGCATGAATACGCAGCCACAACATCACCTGGACTCGTAATTTATTACCTATCTATCATCACCTAACTATCATCACCATTATATCCTCACCTATCTCTTATCACATTATTTCATCACACGCCAACTATTTCATCTACCCATGTTCTACCCAACATATTTGTAGATATAAATTACATATATAGTTTAAAACTATATAAAAAACTGTATAAAACATTCATTCAACATCCATCTCAAGTAAACAACAATATATAAACACATAATGCGTATTTGATAGCAAATAATTTATATCTATGTGCTAGAAGAAAGTAACTACAAACTCACACCAAACATATACTTAATACATTCAAACAATACTTGTATTAAAATTGTGTTTATGAAAGGGACTATACACTCACTTGATTAGAAGATGATCGGACAACACTACGGCTCTAAGAGTTGTACTTCTTCGGTGAAACTAGAAGATTTTCACACATCGGGCTTCTCGCAGGTAGAGCTTCAGCTCGGAAACTCTTTTCTTCCCGGGATCTTCGGCTTCGGTACTTGCTTCATGTCTCGGAATGATACCGGGGCTTCAGGGGGTTATAATAGGGCTTAGAGAGAGTATCGGGAGTGGGAGAGAAGAGATTGAGCAACCAAACTCGGGTGTCCCTTGAATTCTATTTATATGGCTGATTTTATGGATTCACGTCGTGAATCTCAAATATTCACGTTGTGAATTCAGTCGTCACTGCATGCGTCATCTCAAATTGCGTCTGTGAGGCTCCAGAAGTCATAAATATTGAGTTCATGTCGTGAACTCTGACATTTTTGGGGTTTCGCGCCTCGAACTTCAGAAATTCATAACTTTCACATACGATCTCCGTTTTTGATATTCTTTATATCCATGCATAGGTAAAAACAATATCTAGAACTTTCATTTAGACTCCGTCGGCTAATTTTGAATTTAGTTTTTATATTATTTTTAGTAGGCCGGGACAGGAAAACTCCGTTCGAAATTCATAACTCCTTCATCTGAACTCTGTTTTATGTCTTTTTACCATTGGACTACTATCGATGAGATATTCAATTCTCGTTTAGATTGTTTCGGCTAGAAATCACTCGATCTCATATTCGAACGTCGGGCTGCATACTGTTAATGCTGAAACTTCGAAAATTCATAACTTCGTCATACGAAGTCAGATTTAGATGTTCTTTTTATGCACACTCTCGGTGTACATAAAGTTGTATGTCTAATAGTGAAAACATAGATCCAATTAGGGTTGCATGCACACATAGGATTGTTTGTATAAAACCCATCAGAATCTTGCTAACTATTTAAGTAACAATGGTGTATGTCGAAAAACATTTTTAAAACAAAAGTTATTAATTAAAGTCTTACTTATGATCAACAATGCCGAAAGAAAGAGTTAATGAATTGAAAATGATAGTTGGTGATTTCTAAAAATAATGTTAGGAAATCATCACGCTTCATGTAACTATTGAACATTACATGTCGTATTATCATTCTTTTTTTTAGATTGTTTTTATAACATTTATCGACTTATCGTATTAATTTATTTTACTTTTTTATATATATATATATATATATATATATATATATATATATATATATATATATATACAAAAAATTGTATTTAAAGATTCATTTTTTCCGCACATGACCCTCAAAATCAATGGAATTTCCATTAAAAAATATTTGTATAGTTAATGAAAAATAACCTACTATTTGACATTGATGAGATTAAGTCTCAAACCAAGAAAACAACTATTTCTCTTTAGATCTTAGAGTATGTGGTACGGAGCCGTTAACCACCATTTTGTTCGACGTGGAATGCTCATAATGGTGTGGTAATGAACGCAACAATGCCCCCAACCGTTGTGTTGTTACCCGTTGCCATGGTAACGAGTTGCAACATGTATTTGGCTAATGAATTCAAATGATTTTCTCAAACATTTAACCGTTAACTGTCAAATAGTTAAAAGAAATTACTTTTTTATTTACCTATAATATATATATATATATATATATATATGTGTGTGTGTGTGTGTGTGTGTATGTGTGTGTGTGTTAGGAAGTAAAGGGGATAACTAGCAAAACTATAAGCGCACAAGACAAAATATTTACGTGGTTTGGTCAAGGTGATCTACGTCCACGGGTAGGAGGGGAGTATTATTTTATTTCAGAGCTCTCAAACAGTGGTTACAAGTACAATTACATAGAGATTCACATATCACTCTAGAATTCAAGATAGAAAACCTAGCATGCATCCCTATTTATACTTGAGGGATCAGACCTAAAAACCCTAATGGGCTAAGATCATTGGCCCATAGGCCCATGAAAGGTGTCAACCAATCACAATCCGCCATGCAACATATTCTGGAACATTGTTGAGCGTCATCATCTTCTAGCCATACTTGGATCAAAATGGCACAACAAAGGAATCAATATGGCGCATCATGTACCAAGATGGTCCATGATGGCGCAACAACTTCTCTATGGGGCAACAACATCTCCATATGACACAATAAGGAGTATGGATGGCAGAATAGGCATCAAGAGTGGCACAAGAAAATCAAGCTTTGAGCAACAACATTACTATGGAGCAAGAGGCACATGCATGACGCAACAAGGCCATACATGGCGCAACCAAAAGCCTCATGGCGCAAGAGTGGATATGATGACACAAGAGGTGTGCCATGATGGTGCAAGAACAACACTCTTGGCCCACCTATTTATCATATGGTGCACCAAGGATCCCTTGTTGCTCCATATCACTCCCAAGTGCTCGAAATATCTTCCAAATGCTCCAAACCCCCTTATGTATGATCCGTTCCTTTGGCACTTGATCCGTTCCTTTGTCTGATGATCCATTCCTTTCTTAGGAGATCTGTTTCTTTGTCACATGATCCATGAACCCCAAGTGATTCATTTAGGTCCAAGTGATCCAAATGCTTCAAATGCTCCAGTGACATTTAACACTCTCCACCTTGACTTGAGCATCCTCTAAAGTCCACCTCGAACAAGAACTTCCTCTCCCTTCCTGCCATTCGTCCCCGAAGGGACCTACCTCCTACGAACATCAACCAAGTCCAAGCAAATCTTGAACTTCTCCGTGGGCAGTAACTTTGTCAACATATCTACTAGGTTGACCTTGGTATCAATCTTCAGTATTGAAAACTAGCCTTCTTTTAGAATATCCCGAATCAAATTTAACCCGACATCAATGTGCTTCATCTTCTCGTGATACACAAGGTTTCTTGCAAGAGTCAAAGAACTTTGACTGTCACAATACAAGATGTACTAAAATTCAGTTGTAGACAAAGCAATGGTATCTTGTAACATTGATTTCCAAATGATGGCACATCCGAACATAGTGAATACCTAGCACGTCCATGACCTGTGCTTCAAAAAGTTACCACCATAATCAGATTTAGCATATCCCACCAAGTCACTCTTTGTATTTTCTCCATAAACCAAGCAAACATCCATTGTTCCCTTTAAATATCGCAAGATCCACTTTACAGCTTCCCAATAAGTCTTCCCTGGATTACTCATAAACTTGCTAACCACAATAACTGCATGAGCCAAATCAGGTATGGTATAGACCATAGCATACATGATACTTCTAACAACACTTGAGTATGGAACCTTGCTCATGGAGGTCATTTCTTCATTAGTAGTGGGTATAATGCTTGGACCAAGTTTAAAGTGAGCCATCAAAGGAGTTCCAACTGGTTTGGACTGATCATAATTGAAAGATTGCAGAATTTTTTCAATGTATTTCTGTTGAGAAATACACAACCACCCTACTCTTCTGTCCCTTTGAATCTTCATCCCCAGTATCTTCTTTGCTGCTCCCAAATCCTTCATCTCAAACTCATTTTTTTAGGGTCACCTTAATGTCATTTATTCGAGCCGTGTCTTTAGCTGCGATGGGCATATCATCAACATATAGCAACAAATATACGTTGGAATATGGTCACAATTCTTTTGAATAAACACAATTGTCAAACTGATTCCGAGTATAGCCATTAGAGATCATGTATGAATCAAATCTCTTGTATCATTGTCTTGGAGACTGCTTCAAACCATACTGTGATTTCTTTAGGAAACATACATGATCCTTCTTAGAATCAAGGAACCCTTATGGAGGGGACATATAAATCTTATCTTCTAAGTTCCCATGAAGAAATGCAGTTTTCACATCAAGCTTTTTAAGCTCTAGATCAAGTGCATTCACCATGGCCAAAGGAACCCGAATTGTCTTGTGCTTCACGATCGATGAGAACACCTCGTGATAATCAATTCCTTTTTTCTGAGAAAACCCTTTCACCACCAACCATGCCTTAAACCTAGCTGGTTTAGCTCTTGGTATCTATTCCTTCTTATTAAAGATTCATTTGCATCCCACTGGCTTCGCTGCCTTTGGTAGTCGAACAAGATCCCATGTTTCATTATTCTCTAAAGATTGCATTTCTTCATTTATGGCCATCAACGAGTCATTTGCTTCTTTACTCGCCAAATCCTCTTTATAAGATTGAGTCTCCTCAGTGTCAATGTCTTCTCCAGTTGCTAAAGCAAAATAAATGGAGTCAAGTTCACCTGAATTCACACATCCCACATATCTATCAGGCTGGCGAATGAACCTATGTACTTTCTCTTTGCTGTTGATTCAGACCCATCATCCTTCCCGACACCAGCATCACTGGATGAAGATCCCATGGGTTGCTCTTGATTTCATCTTTTCCAGGTTGTTCACTATCGCTTTGCTCTAATGCTCTTTGTCACTTATCACAACTCTATCTGAAGTTTGGGTTGCAAACTCCACCTTCTGGTTAGCACCTTGATCTTTGTTTCCTTCTTGACTTGTATCACCTACTCCCTGGTTACCAATGGAAGATTCATCAAAGGTAACATCTCTGCTCATGATAAATTTAGGAGTTCTTCATTTTTTCTATACACCACAGTCGACAACCTTTTACTCATGACGCATATCCTAGAAATATGCACTTCATTGCCCATGGATCAAGTTTACCATCATTCGCATGAGCATATGTGGAGCATCCAAATATATGGAAACCAAAATAGTCAGAGGGTTTCCTGGACGATACCTCCTGAAGAGTCTTCAAGTCAAAAGCAGTTGATGGTGATCTGTTCACCAGATAGCAAGCAATGTTAATTGCTTCCACCCATAATTGCTTAGACACGTTAGCAAATGTCCACATGCACCTTGCACGATGCATGAGTGTTTGGTTCATCCATTCCACCACTCCATTTTGATGTGGTGTGTGTTGTACAGTGCGGTGCCTCACTATATCTTCTGCCTTGAAGAAATTATCAAATGGAGCATCGTAGAACTCCAACCCATTATCAATCCTCAGAGTGTTGACCTGTTTTCCAGTCCTTTTCTCAACCATGGTCTTCCACTCCTTGAACTTCCTAAAGACCTCATCGTTGGTCTTTAGAAAGTACAACCAAACCTTCCTTGAATAGTCATCAGTGAACATCACAAAGCATGAGCATCCTCCTTGATACTTCACCGGTTCAGGACTCCACAGATCTGAGTGAACATACTCCATGATTTCCTTGCTTGTGTGTTGACCGGCACCGAACTTCACTTTGTAATGCTTTCCCTTGATGCAAGCTTCACAAAACTTTATCTTTCTAGTAGCCTATCCACCAAGAAGTCCTTGTTTACTTAGAATTGACATGCCCTTCTCATTCATGTGCCCTAACCTATGATGCCACAACTATGTCTTGTCATCACCTTCATTCAAGGATTGGGAGATAGCCACCGTTCCCATAACCGTACTGCCTTCTAGGATATAAATACCTCCATGATTCATCTTCCTTTTCATTATAATAAGAGAAACTTTGGTCACTTTGACCCAGTCACCTTGACCAATGTACCTCATCCCATTCTTAGCCAATGTGGCAAGAGAAATTAGATTCTTCCGAAGTTCTGGAATGTACCATTAATCTAACTTCCTGACCATGCCATCGTGCATCTTGATCTGTACTGTGCCACTAC
The DNA here is from genome assembly GCF_052625555.1 of Lactuca saligna. NCBI lineage: Eukaryota > Viridiplantae > Streptophyta > Magnoliopsida > Asterales > Asteraceae > Lactuca > Lactuca saligna. The sequence goes on from NC_136423.1 coordinate 43,078,415, forward strand.
CTTTGATATTGCTCACCCAATCATCACCCATCTTGACGGTGCCATCCCACTCTTTGAAGGAGTCGAACTAGTCATGATTATATGTCATGTGATAGGATGCCCCAAAATCCAAGACCCAAAAATCATCAGAACTTGATGTACATAAAATCAATAGATCACCATTGTCCCCTTGATCAGTACTTTCTAGAAACCACAACAGTAATCTTATTGCTACTTGATTTACTCTTGGACTTACCACTCCTCAACTGTGGACAATTTCGCTTGAGGTGCCCATTCTCCTTATAGTTACTGTTGAGTTTTGAGCATTCTAACACTCTTATGGTGTACATGCAACCCTAAATACCTTGGATCTATGTTTTCTCTATTATACATGCAAATATGGATATTCCAAGGTATTACCATAACTAGCATACAATCTTTGATACTTGGGTAATAAGATAGATAAAATACATACCTTGTTGATGTAGCTTGACTCCATGAAGCTCGAGAGCCTAGTGCCCAAAGTGTGACAACTCAAATGGTTCACACAACATCATCAACACTTGGAATAACCATGAAAAGAAGACACTCATGCTCAAATCGGCTAGCCCTCATATACGTATTACTAGTGCCAATTTCTTGAGCCAAAGGGGTCCTTATATAGTGTGCATATTAGGGTTACTCCAAGTAACCCATGACTTTACCCATTCCTTATGGTCCATGGGTTTTAACCACCATGGAGTATCCATGGGTCACCACATGGGTTAAACCCAACATAAGGAATCATGGATCATAAGCCCACATATATAATAATGAATGATTTACACAATCAATCCCTATATATTTAATTAGTCTCTTTTGATCACTAAATTAAGTCCAAATTAAATCTTGATCAATACTAATTAAATAACATGATATCATATTAATATATTAGAACTTATAATATATTAATATGTCACAAATGTATTCTTCTCATAAAAGGTCTATCCAAGTGTTCCGATGCCATGCAACCTAAATGGACCATGCCCGGTCGGGTCAAGTCTTACCAGTTATAGTTATGGACTTAGACATTAATCCAACACTTATATCACTTGGTATTTGATGAACATTTAGACTTCAATTTAGAATGTGATCTCCCTCTGTTTCCTCTTTCCCTCTTTTCTATCATTCCTCTCCCTGTAAACAAACCAGAACTGGACACCTCATCTCCACTTGAAACTTTTCTTTTCAGTTGCTTAGACATCAAAGAGCCCTTCATATCATTCTAGGTTATTGTTTTCCTACCGTAGAGCATGGTATCAACGAAATTCTCATATGAGTTAGGAAGAGAACATAAGATAATGAGCACCTGATCTTCATCTTCAATCTTCACATCAACATCTTGTAGATTGAAGATAATGAGATTGAAGTTATCCAGATGATCCTTCACTTGGGTACTTTAAAACATTCTGAGAGTGTACGACCTTGCTTCTGATACAACCTGTTTGTTAATGAGTTGTTCTGGTACTTGTCACAAAGTTTTTCCCAGAGCCTAGAAGCCGTTGTTTGATCCACAACCTCCTACAGTACTTCATCTGTCAGGCTCAATAAAACGGCATTATGTGCCTTAGTCAAAATGTCCACCTTCTTCTCAGCCGCCATGTCCTTTGGCAATTTTGCCTCTCCTTCCAATGTCGCCTCATATCCTTGTTGAACCAGAAGATCCCTTATCTTCACCTTCCAGAAAGTGAAGTCATTTGAACCATTGAACTTCTCCAAATGAAACTTGTGATTAGACATCTTCAATCATAGGAATACAAACCCCAGCTCTAATACCACCTGTTAGGAAGTAAATCGGATAATTAGCAAAACTATAAGAGCACAAGACACAATATTTGCGTGGTTCGGTCAAGGTGACCTACATCCACAGACAGGAGGGGAGTATTCTTTTATCTTAGAGCTCTTAAATAGAGGTTACAAGTACAATCACATGGATATTCTCCTATCACTCTAGAATTCAAGATACAAAGTCACCTTGCATACATCCCTATTTATACATGAGGGATCAGACCTAAAACCCCAATGGGCTAAGCCCATTATCCCATAGGACCATGAAAGGTGTCAACCAATCACAATCCGCCACGCAACATTTTCTGGAACATTCTTGAGCATCATTATCTTCTAGGCATACAAGGATCAACATGACACAACAAAGGAATCAATATGGCACATCATGTACCAAGATGGTCCATGATTACGCAACAACTTTTCCATGGAGGAACAACTTCTCCATATGGTGCAAAAAGGAGTATAGATTGTGCAATAGGCATCAAGAGTGGCACAAGATCATCAAAATTTGAGAAAAAAATCATCATGGAGCAACATTTACATGCATGGCGCAACAAGGTCATGCATGGTGCAACAACAATCCTCATGGCACAAAAGTAGATATGATGGCGCAAGAGGAGTGCCATGATGGCGCAATAACAACACTCTTAGCCCATCCCTTTATCGTATGGCGCAAAAAGGATCCCTTGTTGCTCGATATCGCTCCCAAGTGCTCCAGCCCTCTTCCAGATGCTCCAAACCCCCTTCTGTATGATCCATTCCTTTGGCACTTCATCCGTTCCTTTGTCTGATGATCCATTCATTTCTCAGGAGATCTGTTCCTTTGTCACATGCTCCATGAACCCTAAGTGCTCCATTGAGGTCCAAGAGCTCCAAATGCTCAATGAGCATAATCCAAATGCTTCAAATGATTGAGGCACATTTAACAATATATATATATATATATATATATATATATATATATATATATATATATATATATATATATATATATATATCAAACTCATTCAACTCTTTCTTTTCCCTCTACATTATATTAAATTTCAATATTTTCCAATTAAAAAATGAATCCGTTTGACTCATTTAATGATGATGTTGTTGATGTTGATATATTCATCTTTATGATGTATGAGCATTGCACAAACATGCTACAACAACCAGATCCCACTCCTTTATTAACAAGACATGCGATGTTAAACGAAAATCATGAAAAAGGACATCGATGTCTAGTTCACGATTATTTTGCGATAACTATGTCTATCATGTAAGCGATTTCAAAAAAATGTTTCGTTTGCAAAAAAGTATGTTTGTACGGATAGCTAATGCCTTGGAAAGTAGGTATTTTTTCTTTCAAGTTTTGTAATTTATAAATATAGCTTTTACATAAATTAAATACAATTTTTTAACCTATTAAATATACATTCAGGTATGAATTTTTCCAAATGAGATATGATGCTAGAGGTAAGGGGGGATTCACAGTGTTGCAAATATACATGGAGATAGGCGGGGTTTTGAGCGAATCGACCTTGATCCAAACCCTTTTAACAAATTTCAAAATCTGATACAAACCTGCTCCGTAACCCATAGGTTTTTTCATAATCAAACATATACACGTATCCACTGAATCAACAAATATCCAAACCCACCCCGTAACTTGTTGCTTTTTTGAATAACCAAACACATTTTACTTAATTTTTAAATTAAAATGTCTTATACAAAAAAATGTTGATTTAGAAAACACATTATATACTTAAGGACTTTCGAGTGGAATTAAAATCATAATTATTTGTAGTGATAGAGAAAACCAATTGCAAACTTTCTTCTGGTTGATAAATGACTTTATTGATTTATAAATAAAATTGGTGAATGCTTTAAGAAATATAGATGAATGACATCATGAATCTTGGTAGAATAGTGAAAGTTTAGAATTTGACTTCTCGAGTCCTATCTAAAAATAGTTGGGTCTTTGGCCTTTGTCCTTTGGATTTTAGATTGGAATTAAAATTAAAATTTCAACAGTATAAAATCTAAAATTTATATGGGGTGGGTTAATAATGGAGCAGATCGATGATGATTCATGCCCGACCCTTTTAATAAAAAGGTTAGCATCCATAGGTCTTTAACAGGTAAAAGAATCACAAACTGCTCCAAACTCATATAATTCTTAAGGGTTTGGATGGAATCAAGATCAAAACCCGCTCCATTTCCAGACCTAGTTGTATAAAATGTGTTGTGACAGTTAAGCTTATGGCTATACAGGAGTTGCTTGATTCTATTGACAATTATATGAGAATGTTTGAGAGAACTACAAAGGAAAGTTTGTATAGATAATAGATTGGCAAGAGGTTCCGTTGAAACCTTTACATTTATTTGAGCAAAACTTCATTAAATGATATGTAACAACTATATGCAACACATGAAGAAAGACATCATTTTCCAAGTATGCTTGGAAGCATTGGTTGCACACAATGGAACTGGAGAAATTGTCCTGTGGTGTAGAAAGGTCAATATGCAAGTGGTCATCATGGAATGCGTTCGTTGGTATTAGAGGCTGTTGCTTTCTAATACTTATAGATTTGGCATGCTTTTTTCGGGGTTGCAGTTCCAATAACGACACCAATGTTCTTGGCCAATCACCATTATTCAACAATATTTTGTCAGGAAAGGCACTAGATGCTCCTTTCACAATGAGTGGAAATGAATATAAGCTTGGCTTACCTTACGGATATAATATATCCACCATATTTCACTCTGTGAAGGAGTTTCGACACCAGTAGAACTAATAGACAATTTTTTCAAGAGAAAATAAGAAGGAGCACGTAAGAATGTGGAACATGATTTTGGAGTACTAAAGTCGAAATGAGACATTGTTCAACATGCAGAACGACCATATCCATTACCATTCTATGAGATATTATGTATGCATGTATCAAAATGCATAACATGGTGATTGAAGATAAATGATGAGATATCGCTAATTATTTAGCTATGGAGACCAGACACAAGCAACTTCAACCGGAGATAGCAAAATATTTAATTAGAGTCATTGATATTCAAGACGCACTAAAACACAAGTGTCACACCCTTAGCCGAGGAGATGGAACACGCTGGGCTATGCGACTTAGTTCATGAATTACAAAAAAATTGAATATACATCACAAGTTACAACAATAATAATACAACAGTCATATTTCACTTTCAGATTCAAATACAAGGTTCATACAAATAATAGTAATAAGTTCATAAATTTCCTTAACAAATAGGTTGATATAACAAAAGCTAGATAAAGCTAGGTTACCCGAAAGCCATTAACGTTTCTTCTACTAAAACTGGTTCAATGATCTCCTGAGAATACATGTAATTTGAGAGTCAACACAAAGGTTGGTGAGAGTTACAGGTTTTCTGCTAATCGCAATAATCATACTTTTAAAAATAATGAAAAGTATTTCCTTTGTAGTTTAAACCATGTTTGAGAAAGAGATAAACAATAAGGAAATCCGTACTTGAAAAGTTTGACCCAAAGAAAAATCTTAAGTAATTCCATACTTAAATGTTTGATAAAGAGATAAATCATAAGTAAATCCATACGTAAAATGTTTGATAAAGGGATAAATGATAAGTAAATCCATACTTAAAGTGTTTGATAACGGGATAAACCGAATCCGTGGTTTCCAGATAAATGATCCAATTAATGCTAGATGATATGTGTATATTTAGTCATCTATTTTGTATAGAATATTAATACTTTTTGACTATTTTATTGAAAATATGGAACAAAAGGTGCTTAATTAAGTTTAAATTGTATTTTTAGCCTAGAAGAAGTGCTCAGAAGCAAAATAGATGACTAAATTGTATTTTCAGCCTAGAAGAAGTGCTCAGAAGCAAAATAGATGACTAAATTGTATTTTCAGCCTAGAAGAAGTGCTCAGAAGCAAAACAGATGACTAAAGTGTTTGATAAAGGGATAAACCGAATCCGTGGTTTCCAGATAAATGATCTATTTAATGCTAGATGATATGTGCATATTTAGTCATCTATTTTGTATAGAACATTAATACTTTTTGACTATTTTATTGCAAATATGGAACAAAAGATGCTTAATTAAGTTTAAATTGTATTTTCAGCCTAGAAGAAGTGCTCAGAAGCAAAAGGAAGCAGAAATAACAACCGGGAGCTCGGGAAGTAAATAAAGAGGAAAAAGTCAAAAAATATTGAAGCACTCGACGAGTAAATACCCCAACTCAATGAGTCGAGTCGAACATTCGCGAAGCAATATAAGTCCTTGCCGTACACGGATTTTTAATGAAGGACTCGGCGAGTCGATACCTAGACTCGACGAGTCAACCCTGTTTTTAGAATTATATACATATGACAGTCCTGCTCGAAACCAAAGACTTTTCTGGAACCCTTGGAGGCCAAGCTGCGATTAAGAACACGGTGGAAGCTCTGGAAAATGAAGAATTGACCCTACATTTGATTTTGAGGAGGATTAAGGGAAATTCTAGATACTCTTATTTAAACTTTTGATTGAACCATGTTTAAACCAATAGATTTCGTTTTTGAGTTTGTTTTTGCTGTAATTATGAACTAAAACCCTTGTCTTCTGTTTTTGGGTAGATGATTTTGTGAATGTAGATTGACTTTATGGTTAGGATTAATTTAATTTGGTGATATTTTTTTGCTAAGCTTGTTAAAGAACCTTGTGGGTTAATTACAACTATTTTCAGTTAATTAACCATCATATTAAGTTGCATGACATCTCTAAATTGCTAATTTCGTATGATTTATTTGAGAACATTGTTATATGCCTGGGAATAGCGAATGAGAAACTAGGGTTAACTAGAAAATAGACAAATTAATATGTGAGCTTGTGTGACGAACCATCAACAAGTGGTTAATTGAACGACCAATTTAGTTAACCACTACAAGTCTTACTTAACCCAAATCAATAAACTAGGAAATTCATTAATTTAGACAACTAGCCACTACTTGAGTTAATCTGTTTTCTAAGGATTAGTAATAGCGAACATGAACCTAATCATATTAATCGGTAGCCAATGAAAAATTAATCCATTGCATTTACCATAAAATCAACCATAGAATCAAATGATTCGAACCTAAACAGAAGTCCTCTTTATCCTTGAATTTAGTTGAATTTTATTTGCTTAGCTGTTAACTGTTTTCCTTAAGTGTTAGTTGAGTAATTAAGTTTCTAGTCTTGCAAAACTAGAGAAAACCCACCACTTATTACTTGTTTTTTTTATTTAGATAATTCTAGTAGTTAGTCTTATAATTGCCGTTCCTTGTGTTCGATACCATGCTTGCTTAAACCATACCACCAATTGACAGGTACACTGCCTTTTGTGTGTCTAATTTATATTAAAAAAGTAGGATAAAACTAGTTAGTTTCACACACATCACTTGATAAAAAGAGAAACTGAATTCGTGGTTTCTAGATAAAGAGTCTGGTTAATGTCTATAGTGAGTTCTATAAACGAGCTATGTGATTAGATGTAACCCATTACAACGCTTCATTGAACATTGTGGATAAACTAAAGATAATTATCACCTACTTTGATTGATCCATTGAGGTTGTAGCTAGCAGCTACAGGTGGGGGTGTCAACCCGTATAGATTTATACATACATATATATATACGTATAGATATATATCTATACATATATATATATATATATATATATATATATATATATATATATATATATATATATATATATATATATCTCGCTTTGAGGATTAACGGTTATAGTCAAATATGTATACTAAGTGGTTAAACTTAGGTAATGAATAGTGTCTCACTATAAAGGCATTAACTATGATACACAATAATGTTCCCTATAAAAGTCGAGTAAGTTCGATGTAATTTGTAAAAGCATCTTTTACTTGCTTAAATAGATGTAAGTTTCTCACGTGCACATATAAATTGCAAGATATGAGTGTTATAATTTATACATGCCTTATCAACTTATGAATAAATACATGCAAGATATAGATATAATGATAAAATATTGATAAACATTTGTTATACACGTTTTATGACATGCTTTTATCGTTTAAAGTCATAACATTGTTTAGGAAATGATAAGTTATATTTTCTAGTTTGTAACATGTTTAAACAACAATATTATAGGTATATCAAGATAGATTAGTTATATTATAAAATTTTGATAAAATATCAATTATAACTAGATATAAATTTTTGCATACATATTTCATAATCGATAAATGTTTTTCATATGCAATCTCCCCGAAAATAATAAAACTTTAAAAAGGGGCCATAAACACTCACCGTTGAAGTGTGAATGTAGTTTTAAGTTGTTGATATGATTGTGTTCGTTTTTGGGAAGCCGCTTCGAGAACATCGAGATTTACACTTTCTTGAGCCAAAACACACCACCGGGTTTGTTTAGTAATGATTTAAACATAATAGGGGGTTGTTTTGTAATTTAACTAACCAAAAAGTGATTGATTTGGATAAAATAAACAAATGGAGGGGCTGTTGAGTTAAAAAAATAAATCAAGGTTTTGAGGAGGGGACCTATTTTGTTAATAGTTACCAAGGGAGAGCTTGTTTTGACTAAATTAAATCAATGCTCATGGCTTGGGATTGATTTGCACGGCCGACCGTAAGATTTTGGAAACCCTATACAATTTAACAAAAATAAGCCCTAGATTTTGAAAGATCTCAAAATATAAGCAAAACAATTATAAATTTTAATTTTATATTGCAAATACATAAAATTAAAATTTCATTCAAAATAATTCACAAAAAAGACATTGGCTTCTACTTGAAAATAACGACCATCCTAATATTCGTTGAAATAATTTTTTCAATAACATCTTCATAAGTAACTTTATCCAACATGTTACGCTAAATTGTCATCAAAGCCAATCTATTAAGTCGTTCTTGAGTCATTGTAGATCGTAATTAGGACTTCAAAATCTTCAATTTTGAAAAACTCCGTTCTGCAGATGCAACAATAACAGAAATAATCAACTTAATTCTATATGCAATAGATGTAATAGGAAAACAATCAACACATTTTAAAAAAATTAGAATATCAATTGCTGTCATTTTTTCCTTAGGCAAGAGATGTAAAATTAATCTTAATTCAACATATAAGTCCTTTCCATCAATATCCGATTGTTCATCTTTCTTGAATGGAGTTTTAAGAGATTTACAACAAGACTTTACGGTAATATCATCTAATGAAAACAATTTTCCTGAATTAAAAAAACCCAATATTTTATCATATTGTTGATATTGTTCTAACCTTGTAGTTAAAGAAATAATTGCTTGATCAACAATATAAATACAATATTTAACTCTAAATTTCTCTTGCACGGATTGTGAAGCACTACAAGAAGTATCGTTTGAAATTTCATAAAAATCTTTTTTTTATTTAAGGTTCACGTTTTTTAGAGAATATTGGATCAATGCCCATTTCCAAGGCAATATCTTTTGCAGTTTCTAAATCATTTAAAAACCATTTTCTCTATATTCCTTAAAAAACAAAATCAACCCCTTTGTTATAAAATATGATCAAATAATAATATAAATTATAAAGTAAAGAAAGAAATAAGAGTAGAGAGAACTTTATTCCAATACTTGTGATGAAATCATCAAGTGCCTAATACATATGGCTCACTATTTATACTATCCAAATAAGATAAAAGATGAGCTATAATATGAATGCACATTATGATGGTGTATTATTACATTCATAAAACACATTGAAATGGTTGTTACTAATGCTAAATAATGATGGAGAGTTATGGGAGAAATGGAGAATCCAATGGTCATTCACAAACTAATATTTCATAACACCCTTTATTTTTTCCATTGCAACATCAATAATCATATATTTTGATTGCAATTGTTTGCTAACTAAATTAACAACATTGAACATTTTATACCAAATTACTAATGCTAATATAAACTCAAAGTTACCAAGTTCATTTTTTGCTAAGAATTTAGCTTCACATGTTATTTTTGGATCATTATCATTTTTGGCTACTTGAAGTAAAACTTTTTGTATATAAAAAATTTGAAATATTATAGCTTTAGTACTATCAACACAACTCTCCCAACGAGTGGATGATAAAGATTTAGGAGTTAAGCCTTTCACATTATCTTTTAAAATTTGCCATCTTATGTGGAATTTGCAAAAATTGTATAGATACATTGTATTGTTCCAAAAAAACCTTTAGCTTTACCACAAATATTAGCCATATCACACAAAGTTAAGTTCAAATTATGACAACCACAAGAAATATAAAAATCTATAGAATTTATATCTAAAAGTTTTTTTTGCACTCCTTTGATGTTTTCCTTTCATATTTGATCCATTATCATAGCTTTGTCCACGTATATTATTAACTAGTTTATAACCCGTCGAAACCACGGTTACAAAATTAATTAAATTTTTATAGTAAAAACTCAAAATTATTAATTAATTATTTTAAAAATAAAATAACAATTAAGAGATTTTTTTTAGTTATATAAATTTTAATCATTGATTTAAAAAATATGTGAAATTATATCATTTTATAAATTGTATTTATTTTTAAAATTTTTATTCTAATGTTATTAGTTTAATGTAATTAAAGTGGAAAATTTAAAATTTAAAGTTTGAAATGAAGTTGACAAATGACATGCATTAATTATGAGAGAAGACACATGGCAAAAGAAGAAACTTGAATTGGCTTGTACCTTCAAAATTTAGAAACTAATTCCTCACTTCCTTGTTTCTTATGAGTTATGATTTACGAATTTAGAATCAGAAACCAGAATTTGATTGTACCTTCAAAATCAGAAACGGATTTAGAAATTTAGAAACTGTCAAACTGATATCTTTGTTCTTAGGATTTACTGATTACTGATTGGAAGCAGAAGAAAAAAGAAAATCTAATTATAATTTAGAAATAAATAACTAAGCACTTATTTGCAACAATTAACAAATAGGAAATCCATGAAAAAAAAAATATGAAATGCCTTAATGTTACCTTTTGATTTTGAAACTTCAAGCAGATTGTTGTATGCTGATTGTGTCTAATTTCAAAAATCGAAACCTTCTAATTTCGAAACCTCTAAATCTTTGATTGTGAAGTAAAATCGTTGCTTGAAGGGCTTGAAGCCTTGACTTGCTTCATAGTTTTAGGAAGAAAAGAAAGAAGAACTAAGATTATGTTGATTGCTCGTAGTGATTCGAATCGACTAATGATGGATAAAACATAAAAATAAGCAATCAAAAGATCAATAATACTGTTGCTCTGTAATGATGTTTACTGTCATCAACGATTGGAGAATGCCCCATGCTTGTAGCGTAATCAGTGAAGAAGAACCCAACTTTTTTTTTTATTTTTATTTTTAATTTCACGAAATTTCTTTCCCGCTCGGCCACTCCCTCCTTTCTTGCGTGTAGTCGACTGATAGAATGTAAACAATAACATATATATATATATATATATATATATATATATATATATATATATATATATATATATATATATATATATAAACATGAAGGAATCAACAATATTTAACACAGGGTGTTGGGGGTGTTTTAGAGGCATTACATGGTGGAGACAGGCAATTGCAGTCACGATATGTAATGGAAGGGAAAGCTGCCAAGGTAGTAGGAGGTGGTAGTCAACCAATTTCAACTGGTCGTGTTCTCGTTTTATTGTTCATCAGTGAAGATAGTGGGTGAGATGGAGATGGTGTGGCAGAGGTCAGGGCAAGGTGGTGATTCACAGTGGTAGTCGGTGACTCCCTTTGTAACAGTTGTGACTTGAGGTAATAATAATTATTTAATATTTTTGTAATTAATTAATATATTTGTAATTAATTGTTGGGCTATGAGATAAAAAGTGGATTATTGAGTTGGGCTTTAGTGAGCAGGCCGTCATGATTGGGGCGCCCAAAGACCTATGCTAGGCGTAAGCTTGGCATACGCGGCGCGTAGTGTAGTATTGGATGCGGGGGGTTCATGGGTATATGTGTAACATTCTAAGCAGTACGCACAACGTACGCGCACAAACTCAAAACCCAAATTGTAGGGTTTAAGCCATAGAAATACAACATTATGTACCAAACCCTAGCCTCCTTACTAGCCTCCTTAACTCAAAAACCCTACAAACCTTTCATTCTTCATCTTTGTGTGTTTTTGGCCTTGTTAAGCTTATTTTGGTGATTTGAAGCTTGGAAGGAGAAGGAAGAAGTTGAAGAAGAAGAACTTGAGTAGCTTGAGCTCAAGGATTTGTGATAACATCACCATTTGACATTTATTTGAGGTAAAAAGCTCTTAACTTGCCTCATGAATGCTTAGATCCATGTTAATGGTGTTTTAGACCTTTTTAGGTCACAAGAATGGATTTTTATGGTTCCAATCTGTTTCTAGGCTTAGGGTTGCTACCCTTAGTGCTATATGATTCCCAGGAGCAGAAAAGTTTCAATCTTGAAGGTCCTTTTGTGACCATGCATGAGTTCTAGTCATTTCCATGGAAAATAGTTGTCATATTTCAAGTTTGGGTCCATTTGGTGGGTTGGAAGCCACCAAGTAATCGACTTTATGAGTTAAGACATATTAATGGACTCGGATCTATGTTTTAAGCTTAAGGTCTTAAGTGATTGAGCATTTTTGAAGAATATGGGTTAACAGGGTAGTACGCCAGGCGTACTAGCAAATACGTGCAGCATACACGCCATGCAGCCTATACGCTTAGCGTATAGAGGAGTACGCCGTGTGTACTTGCTGATTTTGGGCTTCGCATCTTTTGGGCCTCAGTTTGGGCTATTCTTTAGATTTCTTAGCTGTTGGGACTTGGTGGGCCATCAAAAGTCAATTATTTGGCTAAGGCCATGTTTGGGCTTAAGGAAGGCCCATTTGAGGAGTTGGGCCAAATTTAGAAAATTGGGCTATAAGTTGGCTTGGAAAGACTTTATAGGTTTGGACCATTGGTGTTATGGATTTGTGCCTAGGTTATTGTCCTAATTAGACCAGAGGTAAAATGGTCATTTTACCCTAAGAAGGACTATTGAGTTTGACTAAGTGTTATTTTTACACTGATAGCTCGGGGAGTCGTCGGAGCAACAGTTAGGGATTCCGTATCGTGAGTTCTTCATTTAGCATTACGAGGTGAGTTTTCCTCCTGTATGAACGGGTCGAAGGCACTAATACCGGTACATATATATATGCTAGTTCCGGACTAAGGTCCGATGCCGGGCAGTGCCTAATGTAGGTTTATATGTTTAGGATCTCCGATCCGTTGCTGGGTGGTGCCTGAGGAATGTTTGTATGCTTTATGTCTTTTTGATTCTTGCATGTGTCTGTTTTGTATGTTTCTAGATTTCAGTCCGATGCTGGGCAATGCCCGAGGAATGTTGGTCTGCTTCTGGATTTTGATCCGATGCCGGGCGGGGCTAGAGGAATGTTTATATGTTTATGTTATGTGATTATTTATGTGTATTTATTGATATGTTTATATGTATACCGAACTTTGCTCGATGCCGGGTGGGGCCCAATGCCGGATTTCGGTCTGATGTCGGACATTGTCCAATGCCGGGTAAGGCCCGATGAAGTGGGCAAGGACCATGATATCTTATTATGTGATTATATGGATGATATGTGGTAGCTTGGGGAGACTCACTAAGCTTCGTGCTTACAGTTTTCAGTTTTGGTTTCAGGTACTTCCGGTAGCAAAGGGAAAAACTCAGGATGACTGCAGTGCACGCACCATGATTTTAGTTTGGGATGTTTTTACTCTGATATGTTTGATAGATGTTTATGATGTTTATAGATACAATGAATTATTATTTTTATGTGAAGATTTGATAATTATGGTTTTATTAATAATTAAAAATGAAAATTTTCGACCGTATTTTTGGGATGTTTCACTTTTCCCCCATCGTTGACTGTTTTAGCTCAAACAGAAGGTGACAGAGCAGTGGTAAGTTGGTGGTGGTGTTGGCATATGACTGGAATGAGGGTTATGGTGGTCGTGGTGGTGACGTGACAGGTGGAGGTGATGGAACCCTTGCTTTGTCAGTAGTTAGATGAACGAGAGGGAAGAAGAAGCCAACAATAACAATGATGCACTCATGGGGTGTTGGGTGGATTTGCTCTATAGAAGAATAAGAAGGAGGTAGGATGAGAGGGAGAAGGAAGTTTTAAAAGAGAGAGTAAACATGGGAAAAAAAATATGATGTTGACCTAACATTGGTAAAAGGCTACAAGCATGCTCTCTCTCTCTCTCTCTCTCTCTCTCTCTCTCTCTCTTTATTTCTTTATTTCTTTATTTATTATTTGTTTGTGACTCTTATTGATTTAACCTACTTACAAGCTGCACCGATTTATATAATATCAGTTTCAGAGCTCGTAAAAATATTTTGAATGTGCCTGGATAATGTCATGATCGTAATGATTTCAAATATTCAAATGGAATTCAATCCGATATACGCATCTCCGTGAAACTGCGTTCGAAGTTTTCGCGTCCACTGGTTCTTATTCGCCAGTTTTCGCGAATCTGATTTCGGCCAGACTAAAAATACTAAAATAGTAAAATCAAATGCTTGTCTGAAGCGTGAGTTTAGAAATGTGTTCATAACTTATTTACGAGATGTGAAACAACCTCAAACTGAGCAGTGTAGTGTCCGGTATTGGGTAAAATCAGGTATATACCTGTTTAAAAGTTTAAAACATGCATAACTTTCTCATACGATCTCTATTTTGGACGTTCTTTATATCAACAAAATTCTAGGAACATGTTCTATGAAATTTTATCACCCCTAGCCCCCATGTAGGTCAATTACAAAAATTTGATTTTTAGAGCATCAGATCACAATGATTTTTGGACTGTTTCATGTTTGATGACAAATGTAAGCTTTTCTAGCATTTTGAGGTAACCCGAATGCACTTATGAGTAACATGATCTCATTTGTACTTAAAATCATCGATGTACCTTGTTGTAAGTCCTACTACAGCGTGGTTCGTGTTGACTGTCTATAGATTTAGACCTAACTTTGGGATGTCACAACAGGCAACTTCGAGAAAACTTAACAGATTATATGTATTATGGTAACAAAGATGAATAATTTTAGGGGGAAAATGTTTTTTTTTTTTAAATGTTATTTGTTGTAATTTTCTTTTTAGAATTTTAAATGTTACGTTTAATTAAAAATAAGGTTTTATTTAAATAACGTGTTTTATTAAATTAATTTTGTTTTATAAATATTACAAATTAAATAAAAAATAAAATAAAAAATAAACAATGACATAAAAAATAATGAGTGTTATAACTGCACATTTTCTTATATAATTTTATAACATCATGAGTGACATTATGACACTTTTTTTGTATGATAACATATCTTAATATATCTTGATTTGTTGCCCACATGGTTTTATATTTTCATGCTTATTAACCAAAATAAATAGTTTTAAAGGTGGAGCTTGATCTTATTGTCAAATAAATAAATAAAAAGTAATAAAGAAAACACATACTAAATGTTTTTGCTAAAATTTGAACGGATGTAATATGTCTAGAGTGTCATGGTACCACCTCGTTGGCAAAAAAAAGAGAAGTGATTATAGAGAAATTTGATATATGAATACGATCGTTGATTGGGCCGATAACGAGGAATTAAAAATCCCATGACGAGCAAGAAAAAGGGTCTTTATAACGATTATAAGTTTATATATATATATATATATATATATATATATATATATATATATATATATATATATATATATATATATATATATATATATATATATAAATGAATAGATTTAATCTCATTGTGACAAGTGTCACTCTAATACAAATCGTCATTAATATTATGCCATTATGCCATGTGTTATGTAAATATATTAGACAATCATTTCAAAATTCAAATTTACATTTGCTAATTATATGTTAAATTTGAAGTTATAATAACTTTAAAAATTTGATATATCTCTTAATTAATAATTTATTTAAAACAATTGATTAATAATTATATATTTTTATTATAAAAATTTAATTAATTTTATAACCGTGGTTTTCACGGGTTATAAACTAGTATATATATATATATATATATATATATATATATATATATATATATAATAAAATTAGACATTATACAACTCTCTATTTTATCCCCCTCAATGCCGTCTATTTTATCTCCTTCAACGCCCTCATGGTTGTTGACAAAAAGATTTAGTATTCATGTACCTCATGAACGAAAAAATTAAAATATTATGCACCATTGTTCATATAATCACATATAAAATGGGGTATAACGAGTATTATGTATTATTTGTCTCTTATTTTTGTTCTCTAGAAACTTCTCACTGTCTTCGTCTCACCTTCCTCTTCGTCTTCGACCGACTCCTCCATTGCCACTCGGTGCTCAATTCTAGATTTTTTAGGGTTCATTTCATCTGTTCATTGCTGTCTCAAAAATATTCGGTATATGTATAAAAAAAATATCAAGAAAACTCTTTTATATCCGATTGAAAATACATTTATGTCAACATGCGGAGCTTTGCAAATTTTTTCGATTGATGTTCAGTTTAGAAGATTATATTCACTAGAGCAAATTGCGGAGTATCAACTTAATTTCACTACGAACTCTCATATGTTCTAAGCGTAGTAATAATTATATAACTACATGTCCTAAAACGACATCTAACGAATTAAGAGGGGTTGTTTATATATAACTTAATAAATAAAGGAAAAATATGAGGTACAAGACAAGAATATTAATTTGAAAAAACTCAAACGACGTGTTACTAACAAAACCAATCATGAAATTGATGTGTATTATCAGATTGATTGGTTGATTCTCCCTTAATTAGGATGTCAACAACATCATATAAGAATCAAAATAATCATATTAGAAGTCAAAAGAAAGAGTATTTTAGGATTGAAGCAAAATGGCCAAAACCATTAATTTATAAAAGCTTCATGTTCTACTTGTTGGCCACCTACTGATTCATGGCCATTTGCCAAATCCTTAAAAGCAATGGAACCGAACCAAGAATCATTTCAACCATACCATGCATGATGATCACCACTTTTATGGATTCTTCCACATGTTAAAAATGGCAAGCCCTTTTAGCATGTCCTTTGATTCCTTTCTTTCCGATGATATATATTTTATTAAAATAATGATATATATATATATATATATATATATATATATATATATATATATATATATATATATATATATATATATATATATATATATATAAAAGGCTTGAGGAACATGTGACTATTATGTACCTAATATTAGAAATAAAACCATAAAAAACTACATAGTTGTAACAAAATCAAATCAAATCTCTCTATCATCATTCTTGTATCTTCTATTAGAGCTTATGTTAAATTTTGTACATATTTTTTATGGAGTTTTAAAACCTTAGTTTGGACCAAAAACCTTGTATAAGAATATATTTCCAACTACATGTAGTCTATATTGAAATTTAATATAAAAAAACTATAGTGAAAGATTGAATGTATTCATTAAAAAACCCAATAAACCTCCTCCTAGAAACTAAAAAAAAGAACCATGCTAGTATACATAGTGTTGGTGTCGGAGGAAATTATGAAGGATACTAGAGGTTTAATAAAAATACACATTTGAAATACGTAGATTTTGAGGATAAATAATGAATTAGAAATAATATGAGTGTAAAAGCAATAAGAAGAAGCTAAGAATGAAAGAGAATTGTGTTTTTTTAATCAAAATGAAGTAAATTTTTGAAGGTTCAATTCTACACCTAATATTACATACATGACAATAAATATATTCACTTTTCCCATATATATATATATATATATATATATATATATATATATATATATATATATATACACACACACACACACACACACATACATACATAATGTCCCAAAAATAGTAAGAATTTTGTTTTTCAATCACCAAAACCATTTAACCATTTGTTCAAAAGACAATCGAAGTGTAATTTGTTATCAAAAATCATAAATCAATAATCGGAAATAAAAATCTAAGGGATACAATGATATCAAGCCGGACCCTACCCTTTAGAACCAGAGGTTTGAAACATTGAAAACATGAAACCGTAACCACAATGATAAATGAGTTCCCTAAAATATCACATACTGTACATAACAGTGGCCCCTATCCTAGGGGGCTGGTGCGGAGCTAGAATTTTAGAATAAAGGGGGTTTGGACTTACAACATAGTGTGTGTGTGTGTGTGTGTATATATATATATATATATATATATATATATATATATATATATATATATATATATAAACTATTTGAATAAAGATATATGTTCGTATCGTAATTTATCTGCACATGAGTTTATAGAGTCTTATATCGTAAAAAAAGATTGTAATAAGAAACGTATTAGTATATGGTGCCATGTTACTTGTACCATTATAAGTTATTGTTTTATGAAAAAAAACATTAAATAATTAATGAATAACAAAAAATTAGTATTTTATTATGATTAAAAGCCAAATGAAGAAGATGGAGCAAATTGGTGATAGTGGGCATTGAGGATTAACATACTAATAGTGATGGAGTTAGGGGCACAACACTTACTAGCCCTTTATTGTGTCCGCCCCTTCTTGGGGGTATATTTCAACCCATGTGCATGCTATTATTCCACCATTGTTTTACATGCACTTCTCATGCTACATCGTTGCTACAGTCTCCCTTGCCATGGTCTTATATACAAGTGTTGTGATCCCACCATAGCCCTTCATACAAATGTTGTGACCCTACCACACTCTTTCATGTAAAAGTTACAAAGACAGTCTAGCATAGAATGACACCATGTGACCTACATAGTATAGTGAGAAGACTCACCTCACACTCGACGAAAAATACACCAAGCTTGTTAGATGTGAAACTAGTGCTACACCCCACCTAACAAAACACCCAAGGTCAAGCCTCAATCTAGCTTCTAAAACTAGTAATTTATCTAAAAGTCAACCAGGTTAAAAGGTAAATGGTTAATGGTCAAATGTCAAAGATAACTATCAAAGTCAACTTTGGTGGTTATCACGCCATGACTAACCCTTGGCCATCTCGTGGTAGCTAAACGCCAAATCAGTCGCAAATACCTTAATCACCAAGTCATGGCGAGCACTTTGTCGCGTCTTCGTCTCTACTCTTGGACAACTTAATGGATTAAGCCCACAATCAATTGAACCCTTTGGTATAACATTCCAGAAAGCTTCTTGGGACTCTATAGGCTCATAATTTAAACTTTATAGACAAGCATGACCTATGCATGTCCTTCACTCAAACTAGATCAAAAGGTAAGATAATGACCTAGAACTCTTGCATGGCTTCTAAAGCTCTCTTAACTTTTAAATCTAAAAGATATAATGCTCTTGGGATCTAGATGAGTCATAAAGTTGCTAAATTTATTCCAACCAACCATTTAAACCTTAACCATGTACCAAAATATGCTACATAACCTACATCTATATGGAAGGAACTAAAAAGATGGGAATTTGAGGACTCACAAAGAGTTCAAAAGATGAACAATGGACGGGGATGAGTTGCTTGTTGGATCCTTGCACTAGAAACTTTGGAGGTGATGGAGGTTGAGGATGGATGAAACCCTAGCCATCAAATCCCTTAAATAGGGCCCGAGGCCCGAGATCTAGGGTTTTGCACACTATCGTCACCATATTGTGACCAATACATAACCATGCCGTGGTGTCTTAATGAGATGCGCGTTTCATGCAGCGTTGACACATCGTGGTGATACCCTCCACTACGTCATGCACACCTTCCAAAAAATATCTCAAAAATTAAAAATATAAAACTCATACCTGAAATCGGGTGTTAAAACTCTCCCCACTTGAATCAGATTTCATCCTCGAATCTGCTGCTGCAAATAACTTAGTGTAATGCTCTCTTATCTCGTCCTCAGGTTCCCAAGTTCATTCAGAACCCTTCCGGTGCTGCTATTACATCTCAACCAATCCCACCACCTCGATGCGCATGGTCTTCGTCTTCCTGTTCAGGATAGCAAGAGATATCTCCATATAGTTTAGATACTTATCAAAATCAGTATCAACCAATAGGACCATTGCAAAATCATCGACCGAACACTTCTACAACTGAGAGACATGAAATGTACTATGGATTTGACTAACCTCTGTAGGCAGTTCCAATCGGTAAGAAACATTTCCTACCTGGATAACGACCTTGAATAGACCAATAAATATGGGGCCCAACTTCCCCTCTTCCAAAACTGGATGACACCTTTCCAAGGTGACACTATCAAATGCACAAAATCTCCGACCCGAAATTCGAGATCAGAACGATGCCGATCAGCGCAACTATTCTGGCGACTCTGAATGGTCTACAACCTACCGCGCACCTGCAGGATCAACTCCGTAGTATTGAGTATAACCTCAATACTCCCCATCACTCCCTGGCTGACTTCTCCCCAATGAATCAGGGTCTGACACTTCCTTTCGTAAAGCATCTCGAATAGAGGTCGATCAATACTAGCATGATAACTGTTATTATAAGAGAACTCAACCAATGAAAAGTAGGTATCCTAGCTCCCACTAAAATCCAATACATATTCTCTAAGCATATCCTCTAACGTCTGAATAGTGCTCTCACTCCATCCTTCTATCTTAGGGTGATAAGCAGTACTGAAATACAGTTGAGTGCCCGACTCCTCATGAAACTTTTTCCAAAACTTGGGAGTTAAGTGAACATCCCAGTCAGAAAATACTAAAACTGGCACTCCATACCATGTAACTACATCTCTAATGTAAATATTAGCCAACTTCTCGACGAAAATACTCTCCTGAAGCTTATGGGTTTTCTCCTGGTCAAGGGGTACCCGTGCAAACATCGTCTATCACTCAAGAACTAGAAGAAGGAAATAAAGAGATTCTCTTCGCTATAGGGATAAAGTGAGAACTCTTGCTCAATCTATCCACAACGACCCAAATTAAATCAACCGCATGCACCATCCTCGTTAGCTTGGTGATGAAATCCATGGTGATATGGTCCCATTTCTACATGGGATTATCCAATGTCAGTAACTTTACCTGAGGTATTTGATGTTCGACCTTGAACTTCTGATAGGTCAAGCACCTCTCCAGATACCAAGCTACATCTCGCTTCATGCTGGGCACCAATAATCGAGTCTCAAATCTATGTACATCTTTAGGATGAATTAAAAACTTTGATTTATGAGTCTTCTCCATCAAATTCTTGAGTCCCGCCCATATAGAGAACCTAAATCCTCTTATGAAGAGCTAACAATCTCTAACTATCATCATCAAAAGAGGAAACATGCCCCATAATCTGCTCATTCTTTCGATACTCCTCCTTCATCACCTCAAGTTGCGCCCCTCTAATCTGTTCTAAAAGTGGAGTAACAATGTTCATCCTCAAACATAAGTCTTTGATATAAGCACTATTCACCTTGCGGCTCAAGGCATCGACCACTACATTAGTCTTTTCAGTATGATATACGATCTCATAATGGTAGTCCTTCACCACATCAAGCCACCTACGCTGCCTTATATTCAGATTCGGTTGATCGATAAAATACCTCAAGCTCTTGTAGTCCTTGTAAATGGTACAATTAATCCTATACAAGTAGTGACACAAAATCTTGTGGGCGAAAGTCACCGTCCCTAGCTCCAAATCATGTTTAGGATAATTCGCCTCATAAGAATTCAGTTGCCTCGAAGTGTACACAATCACATGGGCCCTCTAAATAAGTACCACTCTCAAGCCTATAATCGAGGCATCACAATAAACCACAAAGTCATCTACACCCTTGGGAAGGGTCAATATCGGTTCCTCCTAAAACTTCAGCCTCAGAATCTCAAATCCAACATGCTGCTTAGCCCCCCCCCCCCCCCCCCACACACACACACACCAGAAAGTGATGTTATTCTTTGTCAACTTCGTCAAACAGACTACATCTTGGAGAGATCTTGGGACAAATCACTAGTAGTATCCTGCTAATCCAAGAAAACTTAAAATATCAAATGGATACCTCAAAACCTCTCACTACATCACAACATTAATTTTGGCCGGATTGACCAATATACCCTTCTGGTTGACAAGGTTCCCTGAAAACTGCGTCTCGTACAACCAGAACTCGCATTTAAAGAAATTAAAATAAAACATCTCCCTCCTCAATGTCTCTAGAATCTCTCACAAGTGTTCTTTATGTTTGTCATTAGTCTTATAATATACCAATATATCATTAATTAATATAAGACTAAACTGCACAAATGATCCCTGTGGTTTGCTCAAAATTGCCACTTTGGTCCAAAGAAGTTTGGACTAGCACCACTGGTCCAAAGTTTTCATTTTGTTGCTTGTTTGGTCCAATCTATGCTAATTGTTTTCAAAATGACGAATTTACCCTTTTTAATATGATTTTCTCTTTTTTGTTAATTGTTTTCCTGATTTTCAGATTTAAAAAAAATAAAAAAAATAAGTAATTAAATTAAATTTCTCTCTCTCTCTCTCTCTCTCTCTCTCTCTCTCTCCCTCTAATAAATCAAAATCTGCAGTCGATCGTCTAGATGTTCATATCCAATCGCCAAATGAAATCAACAAACTCTTTAGGATTTTTCAAAACTTCATATTCAATCTCTAGATTAACCATGAACAGAATCAGTAAAATTCATGGGTATCTTCAAACCTAGAACCTGTAACAAAATCATATAATTTGTGGGAATCTTCAAACCCAGAACCTGTAACAAAATCATCTTCTTTAACCTAACCTAGGAAATTTTTAGAACTTCACCTCCAACCTCCAAATCGGTGGCAGCTACCACATTTGATATCACCATGGACCAATTTCCTTAACACTAAACAAATGACAGAGCTTTGACTCTATTTAGATCTGATATTGAATCGATGACAAAACTGATGATTCTTTAGTTATAGAGAAGTAATCCTAAAACTTTTTTTGGTTTTTGATTTCTGGAACTTGGACTTTTTCTGGTGATGATTATTGATTCTTGAACGTGGATGTCGTACCTGATGATTCTTGATTCAGAGACTTGACGATTGCCTCCGGTATTGCATTTTGTTGGTAAAAAGACATCCCCCTCAATCTGTTGCTGCTTCCAGTCTGGTCCCTCTTCTCAATCAGACAAAGGTAGAGGACCGGAGTCGTTATTCCTCCTTCGTGTGTTGCTGACCGATTGAATCAGAAGAAGAAAGAAGACGATGAGGGTTTCAAGATGAACAGAACACAAGCCTCAACACCGACCACGTTGTCTCTTGACCCTCCTGGCTCCATCAAACGACCCTCAGGTGAGCTTCAGCTTCAGAGGCTGCGGCCATTCTCATTTCCTAAAAGCCTAGGGTTTTCAGAGGTTGCGGTCGATTCAATCCCTAGCTTCAATCTTTGTGTCACAGCCTAGAACTTTTAGGGTTAGGGTTTCGCTGCCAGAGCTTCGATCTGGTGGCGTTCATCTTTTCTGTCGGTGGTGGTCATCTTTTCTGCCTGTGGTGTTCACGATTTCCGGCGAGAGTAAAGCCTGGGTGAGGGAGTAAGGGTAGTGATGTTCTCTGAGAGAGAGAGAGAGAGAGAGAGAGAGAGAGAGAGAGAGAGAGAGAGAGAGAGAGAGAGAGAGAGATAGAGAGAGAGAGAGAGAGAGAGATTTTATTGTTATTTTTTTTATTTGTTATAAAAAAATTATAAAAATAAAATAAAAATGAAAATGTTCTTTTTTCTTTTTTTCTTTTAATCATAAAAAGTATTTAAATAACAAAAAAACTGAAAAAGAAAAAAAATAAGGGCAAAATAGTCATTATGAAAAAGTTTATAGAAAAGTGGATCAAACTCGCAACAAAATGAAAAGTTTGGACCTCTGGTGCTAGTCCAAATATTTTTGGACCAAAGTGGCAATTTTCAGCTAACCACAGGGACCATTTGTGCAGTTTTGTCTTAATATAATCATCGACTTGTTAAACATCGGCCCGCACACCCAGCTTATTAGATCTATGACTGATGCTGGTGTGTTGGTGAGACCACAAGGCATCACCATAAACTCGTAATGATGATAAGAAGTTCTAAAGGATGTCTTCTGCACATCCTCATCCCTGAACCTCATTTGATGATAACCCGACCTCAAGTTAATCTTGGAGAACCATGAGTCACCCTAAAGATGATAAAAATATCATCGATCCTCATAAGTAAATAACGGTTCTTCATTGTTAACTTGTTCAGCTCTCAGTAATCAATACACATACGATGAAATCCATAATTCTTCTTTACAAATAGAATTAGTTTTCCCTACAGTGAACTGCTCAGTCTAATAAATCCTTTATCCAACAAATCCTTTAGCTTTGTAGACAACTCTTGCATCTCTAGAGGTGCTAGATGATACGACACCGTGGCTATCAGAGCCGCATATGGATCCATATCAATTTGAAACTCTACCTACCTAGAAGGAGGTACTCTTGGAAAATCCTTGGGAAAAGCGTAAAGGAAACCCATAATGATAGGTACGCCATCCATATTGTTCTTCCCCTCGACCCGAGTATCTACAATATAAGAAATGAACCCTGAGAACCCATGCTGAAGATACCTTCTAGTTCTCGTTGCTAAGTAGATAGTCGGTTCAAGATTTGCACCCTCTTTATGAATAACCAGTTGTCCTAACTTGGTGTTCGAAATATCACTAAATGATGCTTACAATCAATCATAACCCTATTTTAGCTCAAGCAATCAATGCCCAAATTGATGTTTGTCTCTTATATAGGAATAGGGACTAGTTCTATCAAATACTTCTCTAAGAACAACTCGAGAACACAACCTCGATGAAATCTCAAAGCATTCATCGTATAATCATCAACAATCTCCACCTCCAATTGATAATCCAATGCTCTCGAATTGTCATCGAACTTCTTGCTAAGAATAAGAGACACGAAAGTTGAGTACTACCCAAATCGAAAAGAACAAGAACAACCATACCATAGAATAAAAACATCCCTATTCACAAACATTCAAAGCATAAGAATAAATAACATAATCAATTATGAATATGATATCGATACATACCAGTGACAAGCTTATGGTGTTGCTCAGGCCTCCTTGGCCACCAACTAAAAAGTTTGGATCGTCACTAGAGGAGTCTCCACTGTGCCCTCACTACCATTGGTAATCCTCAACGTGGCTAGAGCAGGTATCCTCGCTGCAACACCAGATAATTTAGGGAAATCAGCCATTTTATGGCCCATCTGATTGTAGTGGAAGCATATCAGTGCTCCACAAGTGTAATCCCTTCTGAAGTGTTCGGTCTAGACGTAATTGAAGCAACAATTCCCACCCAAAGGGCAAACTTCATCATGCTCCTTGCCACACTTTCCACAACAGCTATGGCCCTACTGGACTTTAAATCTAGAATTAAAACTCATAGGCCTCTTTGTTGGGCCTTCTGTTGTATAAACTAGAACTGGATTCTTCTTTGACTGAAGCTCCAACTCAATCTCCTGCTCTCGGGATCGGTCAATTATATCCTCAAGGTTCTTGCAACTCAAAATTATAACAAACTCCATAATATCATCCCTCATCATATCATGATAACCGACCTTTTTTAATCTCCTCAATTGTAACATACTGCTAAACCAACAAAATCCTCTATGAATTTGGCGGTGATCTCCACCATAGTCTCTATCATTTGACGAAGGTCCTGAAACTTTCACGCGAGCTGCTGAATATCAATAGTAGGTAAAAACTCTACCTACAAACCTGGTCACAACGTCTACCTAGGCCGTCGCCTCAATGGTCTCAGCTCCCAAGGCATGGTCTACTTTCTCCCACCAATCACGTAATGGGATTTATAGATCACAAAAATCATATTTTGGTAGAAAAACTTAAACCATAAGTGTTCATGCAACCTAAAGGATCTTTGTTTTCACAATTGAATGCAATAACCAATTAAACATCAAGAACCCTAGTATTTTCGAAAATAACAAGAGGGTTTAAAAAACATACCTCTATGGTTCACACACAACCCTAGCAATAGGAGGATTAAAGAGAGAGGAGGGGGGGGGGGATGAAAATTTTGGCTATGCCTTGTGTGAATGAGATGGCAAAAAATTAGATCCCAAGGGGTCCTTTTATAGTTGAATTGGGAAATCATAAATAACTATAATTTGAATATTATATTAATATTTGAAATTTGGTAATTATCTACTCCCTAATTATCTATAAGGGATATTCTAGAAACCCTAGAATTATCCTCCTAGAACTATCCACCTCTTATGGAGGAAGGTTCTGCTTCTTGTTCAACTATTGAACAATTGCAATCAAACCCCTACACTTTTCATTAATCAAATTAATCCTGAAATTAATTCTAATTAATTTCTGATTAATTATTAGTTAAATAATACCATTTCTAATTAATATTTTTTCATAACATATTAATAAATTCATTTATTTCTATTTATTAGTCATATAATAAATGAATAAACCAGTCTCTCTCTAAAAGTCATCATATTCAATTACTAGGTTTAAGGGCAACCCAAAAGGACTTTGCTAATAATTCAAGTATATAATGATTCAATTATTGTCTTAGAAACCTAATCTAACATCACGAGCCCCGTCTCCCAAAGGGCACGTTGAAAATATAACCTTCGACCCCTTAGGGAAGAAGCTCATTCGAAAGGCACTTACCATGTCTGCAATTCGTCACTGGCTAGCAATGAGGCCTTTCTTTCTAAAGAACTCACGAGCTCCACAAGCACGAATCTCCCGATAGATGAGAGTGTGTGCTCCAAATTGACCAGTCTCTAGCTCCACACGATAAGCCCCTAAATGCTCATCCAACAACTCCATAATTCCTTCCTTGATTGTACCGAACATAACGGGTGTCACATCCAAGATACGGTGCATAATGTATGATATGATGAACTCATGTAACTCAACCTCAATCTGTTTAGTACCACATCCTGAACTAGAACTAGAATCACCCCCATGATGAGTATTCACCACCATACTAAAAGAAAATAAAAAATTCAAATATACTCGAAGAATCTCTCATACTACTAGCTTTTCAAAATCTCTATGACTTTCTTTGATTTGAGTACAAATCCTATGCTTTCAGTAGTATGGGGCCAAACTACATTCCACACTTATCTTTACTTTCCTCAATAATCATCCTAAATTTCCTAAGCCACTCCCCTATGACTATAATCATAGCTCTTAGGCTAAACAACGTACTTATCATATTAATATACCTACTAGGATCTCTTAAGATTCAACCCTCCCTACGTGTGAAAATGTCTATTATGACGCTGATAATCATCCCATGAATGCAGGTCATGATGGATTTTAAGCGTTCTAACGCTCCTATGGTGTTCATGCAACCCTAGAAACCTTGGACCCATGTTTTCTTTAAAATGCATGCAAATAATAACTTTCCAAAGCTTACATCCTAACTAGCATGTTATGGGGTACTTGAATCATAAAACACTAGTAGAATTACATACCTTTTAGTAGTGGTTGATTGCTTGGAGTTTGAGATCCTAGCACCAATAATGTGGATGCCTCAAATGGAAGTCACAAATCACCAAAATTTTTGGAAACTTGAGAGAATGGTAGCACACTTCTAGAAATCGGCCACACCTTAGTTCTCACACACACTAGTGCCATTTTAAGTGCCAAAGACCCATTTATATAGTGTGGTGGATTAGGGTTACATTCATGTAAAACTTAATACTCATGACCTTTCATTTCCATGAGATCCATGGGTTAAATCTCCATGGACTATCCATGTAAGCCTAGTCCATTTTAAATAAGCAATAGCCCACACTATATAAATACAAGAGCCCATATTTAATTAATCACATTTTTGATCACCAAATTAATTCTAAATTAATTCTAGATCAATACTAATTAAATAATATGATTTCATATCAATATATTAGAAATTATAATATATTAATAAATCATAAACATACTATTCTCAAAACCTTATCCATAAATTGTTCGGGTGAAGTGCAACCCAAATGGACCATACCAGGTCGGGTCAAGTACATCTCAAATATAGTTATGGACATAGACACCTTATCCAACATGTCATACATAATTGCTATCCATACATATCAGGCATATAAAGGCATCTCTCCTATCAAACATTCTATCATGCAATCTTGAGCAGATCCGTATCCCTATTCTAGCATCCAATTCATATACTAGTATACTAAAGCAACTCATTCATGTATGAGTATTTTGGAATCACTTACTTGTGTTCAAATGATTGCATGCATCATACCCTTTTCTTTATAAAAACCTTTCTAGAAAATTGTTTTCTTTTAAAATATTTTATTAATCGTCAGTTTAAGTTCAGATACACAATAAGACATGCTCGAATCCCTCACACTAAGGCTATGATACCAACTTGTAACGTCCCAAAAATACTAAGTAATAATTTAGTTTTTAATCACCAAAACCGTTTAACCATTTATTTAAAAGACAATCAGAGTGTAATGTGTTATCAAAGATCAGAGAAAAATCATAAATCAATAATACGAAAATAAAACTCCAGGGGATGCAGTGTGATTAAGTTGGACCTTTCCCTTTGGAACCAATAGTACCTGAAACATTTAAAACATGAAACCGTAAGCACAAAGCTTAGTGAGTTCCTAAAATACCACATACCATACATAACAATGGGCCCCGCCCTAGGGGTATATTTCAACCCATGTGCATATTATGTTTCTACTATAGTCTTACATGCACTTCTCATGATATAACCCCATTGCAGTCACCCTTGACATGGTCTTACATATAGGTGTTATGATCCCACGACAATTTGTCATACAAATGTTGTGATGCCACCGTAGTCTTTCATGTAAAAGTCACAAAGATAATCTAGCATACAATGACACCCCATGTCCTACATAGTATAGTGAGAAGACTCACCTAATACTTAAAGACAGATACACCAAGTGCTACACCCCAACAAACAAAACACGTAGGGTCAAGCCTCAGTCTACATTCTATAATTGGTAATTTGACTAAAAATCAACCAGCTCAAAAGTTAACGGTCAAAGGTCAAATTCAACTCAGGTGGTCACCACACCGTAGCTAACCTATAGCCACGTCGTGGATGCTAAATGCCAAATCAATCATGAATACCTCAATTTCCATGTCGTGATGAGTACCTTGCCATATCATTGTTTCTACTTTTGGATAGTGTAATGGATTAAGCAATTTGCTATAACTTTCTAGAAAGCTCTTAGGACTCTATACGTTTATAAAAATCCAAACTTTATGGACATGCACGAACAATGCATGTCCTTGACTCAAACTAGGTCAAATGACAATATAATGACCTAGAATTCATGCATGTACTTGAGAATGTTTTTTACCGCAGTCCAGTGAGCCTTGCCATGATTCCCCTAATACTTGCTGACCATTCTCAAAGCAAAAGCCACATTAGGGCGAGTACAAGTAATAGCATACATGATCGAGCCAACAGCGAAAGCATATGGTAATCGACCCATCTCATTTATCTCATCTTCTGTACTCGGGCTCTGAGCCTTGCTCAGTTTGGCATTATGCTGGATCGGTAAGTCACCTTTCATGGAATACTGCATGTTGAACCTTTTCAACACTTTGTCCACATAGGTGCTTTGACTAAGTCCAATTAGTCTTTTACTCCTTTCTCTCAATATCCTTATCCCTAAGATATAGGCAGCTTCTCGAAGGTCCTTCATAGCGAAACACTTACCAAGCCAGGACTTAACCTCCTACAAAGTTGGGATATCCTTTCCCATGAGTAGTATGTCATCTACATACAATACCAAAAAGCTAACTATACTCCCACTAGCTCTAACATACACACATGACTAATCTTCTCTTCTCAAAAAGCCAATCTCTTTGACTTTCTCATCAAAACAAAGGTTCCAGCTGCGAGATGCTTGTTTCAATCCATAAATGGATTTCTCAAGCTTGCACACTCTATCAGGGTACTCTGCACTGACAAAACCCCCTAGCTGACTCATGTTAACATCCTTAGCCAACTTTCTTTTAAGGAAAGCGGTTTTGACATCCATTTCCCATATTTCATATTCATGAAATCCAGCAATGGCTAGCATAATCCTAATAGACTTAATCTTTGCAACTGGTGAGAAGGTTTCATCATAATCAACTCCATGAGTTTGAGTGAAGCCCTTCGCAACCAGTCATGCCTTATATGTGTCTACTTTACCATCCATGTTGGTCTTCTTCTTGAAGATCCATTTTCACCCGACCGTCTTACGACCCGGTACATTGTCAACTAAGTTCCAAACTTGATTGTCATACATGGAATGAATCTCACTGTCCATAGCCTCTTTCCATTTAGCAGACTCAGGGCCTGCCATGGCTTTCCTATAGTTGTTAGGTTCATCCAAATTTACCAATGTGCTATCACTGATAAATGTATCACCTTCCGCAGTAATATGGAAACCATAGTAATGCTTAGGTGCATTCCTAACTCTCGTGGAACGCCTCAGAGGTACAGACTCGTTAGTCGGATCAACAGGAGTTTCCTATTCAGGTTGATTGCTAGGATTTGAGGTTCCTTCACCACTTGACTCTCGAATTTCTTCAAGGTCAATTTGCCTCCCACTGTTTCATTGGCTTATGAACTCTCTCTTGCGAAAGACTTCTCTCCTTGCTACAAAGACAACATTATTATTGGGTCATTAAAAGAGGTAACCAAAGGATTTCTATGGGTAGCCGATGAAAATACACCTCTCACTTCGAGGTTCGAGCTTATTGTGAGTCTCGCACCTTACAAAAGCCTCGCAACCCTAAATCTCGATGTCGTGCAAATTGGGAACTTTCCTGGTCCACATCTCGTGAGGTGTTTTGGCAACCTTTTTGGTAGTGACTAGATTAAGGATATGGGTAGCAGTCTTTAAGGCATAACCCCAAAATGAGATTGGTAGCAAAGCTCGAATCATCATGGAACAAACTATATCCAACAAGGTTTAATTACGCCTCTCAGTCACACCATTAAGATGTGGTGTCCTGGGAGGTGTCAATTGTGAGACAATCCCACATTCCTTAAGATAGTCAAGGAACTCTATACTAAGATACTCACCACCTCGATTGGATCGAAGCATCTTAATGTTCCTGTCCAACTGATTCTCCATTTCCTATTTAAACTCCTTCAACTTTTCAAAGGTTTCTGATTTATGCTTGATTAAGTAGACATATCCACATCTACTATAATGATCAGTAAAACTCACATAAAAGCGGTTAGCATCCCTTGTGGTGGTTCTGGAGGGTCCACACACATCAGTATATATAAGATCTAAAAAACCCTCACCCATAACACAAGAACCAATGAAGGGTGACTTTTTCATTTTCGCAAGAAAACAAATGATTCTCCACTTCCTATTTAAACTCATTGAACTTTTCAAAGGTTTCTGATTTATGCTTGATTAACTAGACATATCCACATCTACTATAATCATCAGTAAAAATCACATAGAAGCGGTTAGTATCGCTTGTGGTGGTTCTGAAAGGTCCACACACATAAGTATGTATGAGATCTAAAAAAACCCTCACCCCTAGCCTAAGAACCAATGAAAGGTGACTTTGTCATTTTCCCAAGAAAACAAGATTCAAAACTATCATAATGATGCTTTATCCAAGCTATTGGAAGAATCAATACACAACACATTATTTCCTAGGTTATCAAAAACCGACACAGTTTCATATACACCATCACAAGGTAATGCTTTAAAATAAAGAACATTATTAAAGAAAGCATTAATACCACCACATTCATTCTCAAACAAAAGGTAAACCCTTGTTTGTACAAACCATGAAAGGAAATAATATTTCTTGCCATTTCAAACAAGTAACAACATTTATTTAAATCTAACATTAACCCACTACTTAACAACAAAGAATAAACTCCAATCTTGGTGACATGTGAAGCTTTCCTATTCCCCACGATTAAATTTATCTTCCCATGCTCCACATCCTCACTTTTTCTTAGTCCCTGTAAATTAGAACATATATGAATACCACAACCTGTATAAAAGACCCAAGGGTTAGAATGGGGTGAGTTATTAGAAAATATAGTGTAAATACCTGCATGGTTGGGTTTTACTTTCCCATACTTAACATCTTGCAGGTACTTTAGGCAGTTTCAATTCCAGTGCCACTTTTCATGGAAATAGAAGCATTCAGCCTCTTTAGGGTTGGAAAAAGGAGTGATAGAACCTCTCTTGGTTCTACTTGAAGAGGAGCCATCAAGGGACTTTCCCTTGGTACCCTTCTAAGGCCTCTTCCTCTTCTTTCCTTTGCCTTGCCCGATTGGCAAGACAGGGGCCATGGTAGGAGTAGGAGTGGTAACAACCAATTTACCCTTGAGACCACTTTTGACGGTCTTCAAGAGTCCTTGAAGTTTTCTGAGTGTAACTTCCTCCTTGTTCATGTGGTATGTCATTCGGAATTGATCAAAAAAAGAAGGTAAGGAGTGCAAAATGATGTCAATTGCAAACGCCTCGGGGAAGTTCACATTTAGTTTCAGGAAACGGTCCACATACCTTTGCATTTTCTGTAAGTGGTCCGTGATGGGTTCACCATCCTTCATCCGGGTTGTTACCATGGAGGAGATGATGTCATACCTCTCTTGACAAGAACTTTGATGGTAGCGGTCCATCAAGTCCTGGTGCATCTGAAAAGGGTAATAGTCCTCATAGGACTTTTGGATCTCGGCTGTCATCGTGGCCAACATGATACATGCCACTTTGGTGGCATCTCTCTCATGAGTCCGGAATTCAACGATCCCCTCAGGAGTAGTAGAAGACTCATCAAGTTCCTTATGCTCCTTGTCGAGGACATATTCCTTGTCCTCGTAATGTGTGACCATCTTGATGTTCCTAATCCAATCCATAAAGTTGGAACCATCGAAGATGACTCTCCCATAAAGGTTCATGAGAGAGAAGGAGCCGACAGGGTTTGAGCTAGATGCAACATTGTTGGAAGACATCTAAAAATGAAGAAAGACAAGTTTAGAGTAGATATAAAGATAGTCCTTAATAATACATCCAAATGTAATATTAAGGCTAGGATCTAAGACAATATTTAATAACTTAGAATAGGGATGCCGTAATCGCATTAATAAAATATTTGAAGGTAGGTGAATGACGATTCACTAATTTCCACCATGAAAAACAAAATGTATTATTAGGTTTTAATTGGTTTTGAAACTCATAGATTCTTTGAGATTCATTGAACTTTTCAATGGCATGTTTCAATCTCGAGTGTGCCCTTTATGTTTTGTGACTGGGATGTCAAGGATCACAAAACAAGGTGTGAAGTAACCATGCAAATTACTTAGTACTCTTAAAGTTTATCACCTAAACGATATGCCGGTTAATCACACGAACTCCATCGATGTATGATAAACTTTAAGCCACCCTTTTCCTACCTTGTTAAATCTAGGTTAGTGTTCCGGTTAACCACACACACTCCACTAATGACTTAAGCAAAGTGCAAAGTGTAATTTCATGGGTTAGCACCACATTCACATTTTCCTAAAGTAACTAAGATTGGGAATTTATAAAAACAATTAGTTACTTCACAATCATCATACTTTTAATGAGGATTCAAGTCATTGTCCTACCCGTTCGGCTAACGACCCTCCACCAGTCAAGGAAGCGGTGGGTGAAAGTGGATACCCATTAAGTTTCCATTTTATAGGCAACAACCTTATACCCCCTTATAGATCGGCTTCGTGAATGAGGCCTACTAACGGTAAAACGAATTGTTCTTATATATATATATGTATATATATATATATATATATATATATATATATATATATATATATATATATATATATAACTTATAATATTATAAAGTTAAAGGGTTGAATTTGAACTTTTAAACTTATAATATTATAAAGTATAAGGGTTGAATTTTAACTTTTAAAATTCTAGGGGTTAGAACTAAATTTTTCTAAAGTGTGTGAGACTTTACATGTTCCAAAACTTGAGGGCAAGTTTTGTAACTTTCAAAAGTTTCAACTTCATAACTTATGAGTTAATGATTTATTAAAATGAAGACTCTTCATTTTCTTGTAACTTATGTGTTCTTTAATGGACTTTATAAGAAAGACTTTTGGTAATCCATAACTTGAGGACAAATTATGTATTCCATTAAAACACATCAAGATCAAGAACTAAACTAACAAACTATTTGCAAATAATTCCTATGATCTTCTAAACTCATAAGTGTATGAACATTCATATCAACAATTTCAAGAATCATAAATAACACATACAAAACTTGAAATTTTGATAATAGCCATTATAAATGGATTAGCATAACCATTACACCATCTAAAACAAGTTTTATAAGACCGAAACAATTTTGAGCATTCTAACACTCCTATGGTGTGCATGAAACCCTAGAAACCTTAGATCTATATTTTCTATAAAATATTATTAACTTATAATATTATAAAGTATTAGGGTTGAATTTTAACTTTTAAAATTCTAGGGGTTAGAACTAAAGTTTTCTAAAGTCTGTGAGACTTTACATGTTCCAAAACTTGAGGGCAAGTTTTGTAACTTTCAAAAGTTTCAACTTCATAACTTATGAGTTAATGATTTATTAAAATGAAGACTCTTCATTTTCTTGTAACTTATGTGTTCTTTAATGGACTTTATAAGAAAGACTTTTGGTAATCCATAACTTGAGGACAAATTATGGATTCCATTAAAATACATCAAGATCAAGAATTAAACTAACAAACTATTTGCAAATAATTCCTATGATCTTCTAAACTCATAAGTGTATGAACATTCATATCAACAATTTCAAGAATCATAAATAACACATACAAAACTTGAAATTTTTGATAATAGCCATTATAAATGGATTAGCATAACCATTACACCATCTAAAACAAGTTTTATAAGACCGAAATAGTTTTGAGCATTCTAACACTCCTATGGTGTACATGAAACCCTAGAAACCTTGGATCTATGTTTTCTATAAAATACATGCAAATAATAACTTTCCAAGTCTTACATCCTAACTAGCATGTTATGGGGTACTTGAATCATAAAACACTAGTAGAATTACATACCTTTTAGTAGTGGTTGATTGCTTGGAGTTTGAGAGCCTAGTACCAATAATATGGATGCCTCAAATGGAAGTCACAAATCACCAAATTTTTTGGAAACTTGAGAGAATAGTATCACACTTCTAGAAATCGACCACACCTTAGTTCTCTCACACACTAGTGCCATTTAAAGTGCCAAAGACCCCTTTATATAGTGTGGTGGATTAGGGTTACATTCATGTAAAACCTAAAACTCATGACCTTTCATTTCCATGAGATACATGGGTTAAAGCTCCATGGGCTATCCATGGACTTTCCTTGTAAGCCTAACCCATTCTAAATAAGCAATAGCCCACACTATATAAATACAAGAGCCCATATTTAATTAGTCACCTTTTTGATCACCAAATTAATTCTAAATTCATTCTAGATCAATACTAATTAAATAATATGATTTCCTATTAATATATTAGAACTTACAATATATTAATAAATCATAAACATACTATTCTCAAATGATTATCCATAAATTGTTCGGGTGAAGTGCAACCCAAATGGACCATGCCGGGTCGGGTCAAGTATATCTCAAATATAGTTATGGACTTAGAAACCTTATCCAACAGATCACACATAATTGCAATCCATACATATCAGGCATATAAAGGCATCTCTCCTATCAAACATTCTATCATGCAATCTTGAGCAGTTCCTTAGCCCTATTCTAGCATGCAATTCATATACTAGCATACCAAAGCAAATCATTAATGTATGAGTATTTTTGGAATCAATTACTTGTGTTCAACTGATTGTATGCATCATACCCCTTTCTTTATAAAAACCTTTCTAGAAAATCTTTTTCTTTTGAAATATTTTATTAATCGTCAGTTTTAGTTCAGACACACAATAAGGCATGCCCGAATCCCTCAAACTACGGCTCTGATACCAACTTGTAACATCCCAAAAAAACTAAGTAATATATTCGTTTTTTAATCACCAAAACCATTTAACAATTTATCTAAAAGACAATGAGAGTGTGATGTGTTATCAAAGATCAGAGAAAAATCATAAATCAATAATGCGAAAATAAAACTCTAGGGGATGCAGTGTGATCAAGCCGGGCCTTTCCCTTTGGAACCAGTAGTACCTAAAACATTTAAAACATGAAACCGTAAGTACAAAGCTTAGTGAGTTCCTAAAATACCACATACCATACATAACAATAGGCCCTGCCCTAGGGGTATATTTCAACCCGTGTGCATATTATGGTTATACTATAGTCTTACATGCACTTCTTATTATATAACCCCACTGCAGTCACCCTTGACATGGTATTATATATAGGTGTTATGATTCCACGACAATATTTCATACAGATGTTGTGATCCCACCATAGTCTTTCATGTAAAAGTCACAAAGACAATCTAACATACAATGACACCCCATGTCCTACATAGTATAGTGAGAAGACTCACCTAGTACTTAAAGGAAGATACACCAAGTGCTACACCCCAACAAACAAAACACCCAGGGTCAAGCCTCAGTCCAGATTCTATAATTAGTAATTTTAGTAAAAATCAACCATCTTAAAAGTTAACGGTCAAAGGTCAAAGTCAACTCAGGTAGTCACCACACCGTAGCCAACCAATAGCCATGTCGTGGCAGCTAAATGCCAAATTAATCATGAATACCTCAATTTCAATGTCCTGGTGAGTACCTTGCATATCATGGTTTCTTCTCTTGGATAGTGTAATGGATTACACTCTTTGCTGGAACTTTCTAGAAAGCTTCTTAGGACTCTATAGGTTCATAAAAATCCCAACTTTATGGACATGCATGAACCATGCATGTCCTTCACTCAAACTAGTTCAAATGATATGATAGTGACCTAGAATTCATGCATGGATTCCAAGACTCTCCAAACTTGTAGATCCAGAAGATATAATGCTCTTTTGAACCTTGGTGAGTCATAAATTTGCTAAGTTTGTTCCACCCAACCATTCAAAGCTTAACCATGAACAAGATATGCTAAATAACTAGATCTATAAGATTGGAACGAAAAAAAATGAATTTGAGGACTTACAAGGAGTCTAGAAGATGCATAAAAGGATGTAAATGAGTTGCTTGCTGGATTCTTGCAATATAAATTCTTCTTCTTCCTTCCAAGGTCATAAAGTCACCAAAAATTATCCCAAAAGCTTGCAAGGAGGCTAGGACTTGATGAAGAGAACTTTGGAGGTGAAGGAGGATGAGGGTGGAGAAAACCATAACCATTAAATCCTTTAAATAAGGTCGCAGACTCGAGATCTAGGATTTTGGAGCATGCCGACACCATATGTAATGCCTGCGTTTCTGGCTAACCATTATTTAATGATGTAATAGTTAGGGTCAACAATTGTAACCTATTTTGAAGTAATGAAGAAGAATTATTTGAGTATTATGTGATTTATGTGTAACATATGTGCTTATAACGATATAATAAATAATAATAAAAATATGCATCAAAATAGAATAAAGATTTAACCCACAATCTTTAAAGAAAGTTGAAGCAGTCGTAACAAGGATTTCGGGGACATACGAAATGCTGAAATCCGAATTATAGCGAAGAAGTTATAACTCGTCGAAGTTTTGCACTAAACCGGAACGACACCGCGTATCGTAAAAAATGAATTTTTGATAAGCTACTTTTTAGCATTAGTAATCTAAATGAAATTCGTAGTATACGTTAAACCGAGAACGTACATAGAAAGAACGTCAAAATTTGACTTCGTTTGAGGAAGTCATAATTTTTCTAAGATTTTTCATAGCAGTATACAATCCGAAAATCGAATTTTAGGCTGATCGATTTTTAGCCGACACAATCTAAACGAGAATTGAAGATCTCGTTAATAGAAGCTCAACGATATAAATATAGTCAAAAATGGACATCGGATGACAAAGTTACAAATTTTTAACGGATTTAAACTCTCTAAGCCTGTTAAAATATAACTTTAAAAAATAAGGTCAAAATGAGACGACGGAGTCCAAACGAAAGTTGTAGATCACGTTGCTATCTACGCGTGGATATAAAGAACGTAAAAAACGGAGCTCGTATGCGAAAGTTACAAATTTTAAAAGAGAATTAAATTTTCTATTAAGTTCCGGAGGCGACACGTGGCAC
Source organism: Lactuca saligna (assembly GCF_052625555.1). Classification (NCBI taxonomy): domain Eukaryota; kingdom Viridiplantae; phylum Streptophyta; class Magnoliopsida; order Asterales; family Asteraceae; genus Lactuca; species Lactuca saligna. The sequence goes on from NC_136423.1 coordinate 43,116,490, forward strand.
AATCTCAGCCCCAACTTCCTCCTCAGGGCTTCACATGCGATCTCGATATGTGCCACCTGTACGATCAACATAAGGCTTGGTACACTCAGCATACCGAGTACGCCCAACGTACGTCTGAATTACGCCCGGCGTAACTGGATCTGCCAGCCTATAAATAAAGGCTTTTTTCCTTATTTTTCTTTACACCTTCTCTCAACTTCTCTCCCAAATACCTCCAACCGTCTTACCCTTTCCCTAGTACTTCCTGAGTGTTAGAAGCGAGTCGTAGAGCACTAGAAGTCCCCGAGAAGAAGGGCTTTCGGCTCAAAAGTTCTAGTTGCGCAGAGCCCATTTCCTCGCTAAACCCATTTGTAAGTGAGTTATGCTTACCCTACTTTAAGTATAACTTATGTTTAAGTTCATTATCGTTATTATGAACCTATAAACAAGATTTATTAGTGATTCAAAGTCCTTATATTGATTGATCTACATACAGGTATGATTTTTAAATGTTGATTTACAGAGGTGTTTAAAATGGGTTTTTCCAAACAGTATAATTAGTATGCTAAGAAGTATTTTCTATCCCAATGATAATCCTTAGGATATGCACCTTAAATTAGATGTTTTAAGGACAGAAACTGAGGATAACGGGAATGGGTAATCAGGTTGAATGATTTGATGAAGATAAAGAACTTAATTATTGTGGGCTGAAAACCCTATGTGCTCACCAGGCTCCTAAGCCTGACCTACTCAGTTTATTGTATTACAGGTAGTGGCAAACGAGCACATGAGTGATGACTGATGAGAGATCCATATATTATAGGCCATTAGAATAATAGATGTTTGTAAGGCATGTGTTATTTCTGTTTATGCTTATGCCCTGTATTGACGATGACATCCCAATGTTTTTTAATATAATGATAATTCATTTCTTCAGAAATGATTTGATAATATACTTATCATATTTTTGGGAACAAATTCTGGAAAGTTATTCTTCAAAAGGATACTCTGATTTTTAAATAAAGAATAATTAAATCAGCCTTTTTGGCCGTGAAATTGGGGATGTCACACCATGTTTTGGCCAATACATGACAACATCGTGGTTTCTTAATGAAATGCATGTTTCGTGCAACGTCATAGTTGTTGGGTTATGAGCATTCTAACACTCCTAAGTGTACATGCAACCCTAAATACCTTGGATCTATGTTTTCTCTATTATACATGCAAATATGAACATCCAAGGTATTATCCTAATCTAGCATACAAAATAATGGATATAACACGATAGAATACATACCTCTTTGATAGTGCTTGTCTTCATGAAGCTTGAGTGCTTAGTGCCCCAAGTGTGACACCTCAAATGGTTCACACAACACCATAAGCACTTGGAATAACTTAGAGAGAAATTAGAACACTTCATGAAATCGTCTAGCCCTTCATACACACATATTCACGATTTCTTGAGCCATGGGTTTCTTTTATATGGTGGCTATTAGGGTTACACCATGTAACTCATGACTTTACCCATTCCTTATGCTCCATGGATTTTAACCTCCATGGAGTATCCATGGGTCACCCCATGGACTTAGTCCAACATAAGGAATCTTGGATCACAAGCCCACATATATAAGAATGAATGATTTACACAATCAACCCATATATTTAATTAGTCTCCTTTTGATCACTTAATTAATTCCAAATTAATTCTTGATCAATACTAATTAAATAACCTTATTAATATATTAGAACTTATAATATATTAACAAACCTTAAGTGTTATTTCTCTCATTTTAGTCTACCCAAGTGCATGATGCCATGCAACCCAAATGGACCATGCCGGGTCGGGTCAAGTCTTACCAATTATAGTTATGGGCTTAGACATTAATCCAACAATAGTGATGTCCTCCAACACATCATGACTCCCCAAAAATTCTCAAAATTTAAATATTTAAAACTCGTACCTAAAACCGAATGTTGCCATATATATATATATATATATATATATATATATATATATATATATATATATAGGAGGGTTCAATTGAGAAAAAAAGGATGAGAATAAGGAAATAATTGTAACGCCTGATTCCTAGTACACATTTCTTTATATATATATATATATACATACACACACACACATACACACACATACACACATATATCTATATATATATATATATATATATATATATATATATATATATATATATATATATATATATATATATATATATATATATATATATAGGAGGGTTCAATTGAGAAAAAAAGGATGAGAATAAGGAAATAATTGTAACGCCTGAGTCCTAGTACACATTTATTTACAATTTTTTTTTGTAGAGCTACTCGACAGGTTGGGAGTCCCAAACTCGTCGAGTAGAAACGAGATTGGACGCGGGTTTTTAAGCAATCTAGTCGACGAGTTGAGATCCCACAACTTGGCGAGTAGGTCTGCCAGGGTGAAACCCTAATGTCAGGGTTTTGCATCGTATTTAAGCATCTTAACCCCCACCTTATGGCCTCATTTCCAGCCTCCAAGTCCTATACCCTAATCCACGAAAGCCTAGAGCTTTATGTGAGATTATGAGGCATTTTGAGTGATCTTTGTGTGTTCTTGAAGCTTGAAGAAGAAGGAGCTAGAAGGTTCAAGGAGAAGATAGTAGATCCAGAGACTTCCTTCCGTCCTCATCATTTTTTTGGTAATCAAGTGCCTAACTTGTCTATTTGTTTATTAGATCTCCTTATTTCCACTTTATGATGAATTTTGGTGCTTAATCCTTGGGAAATAGACGTCCTAAGTGTCTTGCCTTTCAGATCTGGGATCTAGAAGGGGTTTCAGTGCATAAATGTGCAAATTTTATGACCATGGAAGCCCCATGCAAGCTTCAAGGTTTTATTATGGCCTTTTAAGCCCAAAAGGCCATGTATGGAAGGAAAGTCCGAGGCTTTACATGTTCATTTGCTGTCTAGGACCTGAATCTCGGTTTTCATCCTTTGGTTTGGAGTAATAAGGCTTTTGAACAAAGATCTATGTCCTAAAGAACTAGGGTTTGAGCTAAACCCATTAAGAAGGACTATTGATGGGTAAAGTTGGAAACTTTACACTTAAAAGGGCATTTCCAGTATGTAGATGAAGTATGGGGTTTGGATCTGAAGAGTAGGGACTTAATCCTTTAAGATGGTCCAAACAGACTGAGGAACTCACCGAGTTCAGAGAGGGACTCGATGAGTTAAGTTGTGTTGTCTCGATTTTTATACAAGGTAGGACTCAACGAGTTGATTTTCCAAATTTTGACTACTAGTAGCCAGGGAACTCGGTGAGTCAAAGGGGTGGCTCGACGAGTTGGATCGCGATTTCAGGATTTATGAGTTATAGAACTCGACGAGTTGATAGGCCAACTTAGTGAGTTGGATCAACCTAAAATGTTGACTTTGACTTGAAAGTTGACTTTAACCAGGGGTAAAATGGTTATTTTACCCTTAGAAGGATTCTCAGTTTTTGACTAAGTGATTATTGTGATAATGATAGTCGGGGAGTCGTTGGAGCAGCAGTCGGGGATTTCTTACATGATATTTCACAGTTAGCATACCGAGGTGTGTTTCCTTCAGTAAGCATAGGTCGAAGCACCAATGCCAGCCCGTATAGATTAGCTAACTATGGGCTGGGACTGTATCTTATAATGATTTATGTTTTGTAGCTAAGTGTAGGCTAGGTCCGTACCTTCGACTTGTTTGTGATTAATAGCTAAGTGTTGGCTGGTCCATATCTTAGACTTGTTTGTGATTAGTAGCTAAGTGTAGGTTGGGCATGTATCTTAGTATTATCTGTGTATGTTTATGAATTGGTAGATTATAGTTATACTTGGTTTCTGTGTGATACTTGTATGTATGTTTAGATAGAGAAGTGTGGGTGGGGGCCCATATCTCCCAGATAGCAGAGTGTGGGTGAGGCTCGTACCTCCTAGTTAGTAGAGTGTGGGCGAGGCCCGTATCTTTGATATTGCTGAGTGTGGGTGAGGCTCATATCTCATACATAGCCGAGTGTGGGCGGGGCCCCGTATCTCCTTGAGCGTGGGCGAGGCCCGTATTTCCTAGCTGCATGTTATATGCTATGTGTAATGTATGAGGTACTTTGGGGAGAATCACTAAGGTTCATGCTTATAGTTTTCAGTTGTGGTTTCAGGTACTTCTGGTAGCAAAAGGAAGAGCTCGGAATGATTGCAGTGCACACACCATTTGTTCAGCCTAGGATGTTTAGACTCTGATATTTTAAGACATGATTTTGATACAATATTTTATTATGATGATTTGAGATACATAAGCTATGATTTTTATTGTGATGCTGATGAATTATGATTTTTTTAAATGATTTTAAAACGAAAATTTTGGAGCGTATTTTTGGGATGTTACAAGTTGGTATCAGAGCCTTGGTTTGAGGGATTCGGGTACACTCTCGGGTTTATCTGAACTCAAACTGAGGATATGGTATGAAAATTTTCAAAAGAAAATCATTTTAAAAATTAGAATTTTGAAAAGAGAAAATAATTTTAAATAGAGAAATGAGTGTGGTGCATACGATTAGTTGAGCTCAAGTAAGTACTCCCAAATTACCCATACAAGTTTGTGTTATGATATGTTTATGAGAACTGCATGCTAGATTAGGGCTAAGGATCTAAGAAGAATACGTTATGTGCCTGCTATATGTGTATCAACTTTATAAACTGCATGCTAGTACAGATTAGTAGTGATATGATGGCCTGATTAGGATATGATTGATTTTGTTTACTCAATGCTCGAATGTTGCTTGATTTGTGCTTTTAGGGGTTCTAGTTATCTTTTACTAACTAGTAAACGAATATTTTAAGTTACATATTTCAAGGACTAAATATTTTCAGAAGGTTAGATCTAGCTCTATTTCGTAGTTGTTGTTTGAGTCCAACTGTTGTTGGGTAGGATCTCTCATTCGAAGAATTATCTAGTCTTAGTGATATGTATTGGTATTCACGAGCTAGTTAGGGGGAGATAGCAAGAAATTCATATGCAACTGATGGCAGAGAGTGGGATGGTGATTACCATAGTGTAAGCCTAGGATGAGTGTAGCACGTGAAGCAGTAGTAGTAGAAGGGACTTTGTGAAGTCAAGGCAGTTGTTGAGGAAAGTACGGATAGATATGGAAGGTAGTATAGGCCCGTACTACTGAACGTAGAGGATTCATACTCGAATCAAGGAAGGCTGAGATAAATCCAGAGAACTTGTAGTATATGTGATCCCTCGAGATATGATTAGTATTCTGATGTTTGTTATGATGTGTTTACAGAATGGTGGTATTACGCACTAAACCAGTCGATAGTTCAGACGTCGGTGAGGGATCAGGCTCGGGCTCTAGAGTCAGGCAGTTAGACGACCAGACAAGGGAGTTCATCTCCTCTAAGATCACGTGTAATATTCTAGACCAGGCTCCTGTGATCTTCGGCACGATCAATCAGGGTATTTTGGAGCTTTTGGATGAAAGATTGAGTGCCTTCCACACTGAGGTGTCGGTCATGATGGGGTCGTGCACACTGACATTCTGGGAGTTCAGAGCTTGTAGAGCCCCTGATTACCATAGGGCTCGGGAACCCATTGCGAGCACCAGATGGTTGGAAGATGTCGCAAACGCATTCCGCACCATCAGATGTACCGAGGGGGACAAGGTTCTACTTGAGTCTTTCTTCTGAAGGACAGGGCACGTGACTGGTGGGAGGAGGTTGGTCATGCTATGGGTGATGCTGCCTTTGATACTATAACCTAGAATGACTTCCCAGCTAGGTTTAGAGTTGAGTTTGCACCTGTGATAGAGATGCAACATCTTGCTAGGGAGTTCCAGGATCTTCAGCGGACGAATGAGGTGGTTACGGAGATCACCGCTATGTTCAGGGAGATGGCACTTCTCGTTCCACAGTATGTGGCAGACGAGGAGATAAAGAAGGCCCGCTATCATGAGATGTTGCAGAGTGATATTCACCAGTTTGTGAGCTGATCCAGGTGCAAGACACTAGAATATATGATTGCTAGGGCTCGTGAGAGGGAGTTAGATTTAGAGAAGGAGAGGAAGAGGAAACCAGAGGGGGTTCAGTCAGGGAACGCGGGCAAGAAGCCCAAGGTAGATTCCCAAGGCAAAGGCTAGTAGGGCCAAGGGTAGTGTGGCAAATGTGGCAGGACACATGATGGGATATGCAGGGCAGGTAGTTCGGGCTGCTTTAAGTGCGGCCGCACTGGACATCTGAGCAGAGATTGTACATCCATTAACACCACCATGACAATATCAGACATGATTTGCTTCCAATGCAATCATAGGGGACACAAGCGGCCCCAATGCCCGAGTTTAGTAGCAGTAGGGCAGGTTATGGGGTCCGCTCCTGCTATATTGAGGATTACCGACGACCGCCAAGGCCGGGTGATGCACCTGTGGCGAAGAGCAGAGCCTTCCAATTGACAACAGAGGAGGCGCGAGCAGATCTGGACATGGTGACGGGTATATGTCTTTTCCTTATCTATATATTTATATTGATTATTGATTATTGCTTATGTTTATGTGTTTTGTTATAGAATCATTCTTAGTGAACCATATATTAGCTTTGGTACTGTTTGATTCGGGTGCCACCCGATCTTTTGTGTCGCTCGTGCTCAACAAGCGATTCGTCGCGGCTCCTGGAGAGTTGGATTGCCCACTTGACATAGAGATAGGAAATGATAGGACCGTCAGGGTTGCGAGGGTTCACCGAGGATGTACACTGCAGTTGTTTGATGATCAATTTTATGTGGATCTAGTCCTTATTCCTCTGCGAGGGAATAAGCTTATAGTCGGTATGGACTGGTTGAGCCCCAATGAGGGAAGTGATCAACTGCAAGCAGTAGTTAGTGAGAGTTCGGACTCCTAGTGGGGGAGGGTTTGTGCTTCCGGGCGAGAGGCCGCAAAGTGGACTGACCCTATGTTCAGCAGCGAGAGTGAGGTGCTATATTTAGTAGGGTTGCACGGGTTATGTCCCTATGTCATGGATACCCGAGATAAGGGTAAGGCGACAATCGATGACGTACCGGTAGTGCGAGAGTTCCCAGACACATTCCCGGTGGATTTACCTGGGATACCTCTAGAGAGATAGGTTGAGTTTGGGATTGACCTAGTCCCTAGTGTGGCTCCGATAGCCAAGAAACCATATCAGTTGGCTCCTCCCGAGATGCAGGAGTTATCTATATAGCTGTAGGAGCTGCTTGATAAGGGATTTATCAGGCCGAGCAGTTCCTCATAGGGAGCCCCGATCCTATTTGTGAAGAAGGACAGGTTACATCGCATGTGTATAGACTACCATGATTTGAATAAGGTGACAGTGAAGAACCACTATCCCTCCCGAGGATTGATGATTTATTCAACCAGCTACAGGGCGCATCTTGGTTCTCCAAGATTGATCTGCGATCGGGTTATCATCAAATGTGAGTTAGGGATCTAGGATGTTCACGGAGCAGTTTGGTTCGGATAGTAATAAAATTATGAACCAAAAGCATGGGGAAGATACTTCGTGCGCACTATCCGAAACCGAACTGACTTGGTAAAAAAACCGAACTAAACTGAACCGTGTGAGGACGGGTAACCATGGTTCGGTTTACGGGTACCCGCTATATATAAATGTCAAATTGAAACAAAACTACAAACTCTATTTCAACCTTTGTTTTTTTTTTTTTTTTTTTTTTTTTTTTTTTTTTTTTTTTTTTTTTTAATGAAAATAAGTAAGGTAGAGACTCATAAAACATGATGACGTCAAATAATATTCATTATAATATTTATAATAACTATTAGACAAAATTGCAAAAATGGTCACTATGGTATGCATTTTTTTGGGGTTTTAGTCCAAACCACAACTTTTTTGGATTGATGGTCCTTTTGAGGTAGTTTCGTTGCATTTTTGGTCCCTCGGTAAATTGAAATGACTGTAATGCCCTTGGGTATTTATTTTTTATGTTTTTTCTATTTAACTTAAATGAAAAAGAAAATAAATAATTAAATTGGACCCACCTCTCTCTCCCTCTCTCTCTCTCTTTCTCTCTCGTGCAAACCCACTAACGATCCAAACATCATTCATAATCCATTTCAACATTAGATTCCAGCAACTTGGATTAACCCACAAAAAAACTTAAAGTTCTTCACCCACTTTCACTATGAACACACATACACACACTGGATCTAGGAGAAGAAGACCCATTTCAGTGACTATCAAGAAGTCTCTCTCGCTTCCCTCTGGTGACCCTCCTCCTTCTCCAAAATTAATTTCAGCACCTTAACACATTAGCGTCTGTTGTTTCTGCTATTCCCGGTTAGATTACCGTCTCTAAAATAGATTTCTCGATTCTCTCTCTCTCTCTCTCTCTCCAAACCCATTACCGTTTTTAACAGATTTTGAGGAAACAACATCCCAATCAACATAAACCTCGATTCACAAATCAACCCACTTCCAATCCCTTTTCAATTAGATTAATAGATCCAAAACCAATTTGATTGTAACAAATGCCAGTAAGCATTACCTGTTGAGAGAACGAAAGAGAAAGTAAGAAAGATGAAAATTAAACCAGAAATAGATGAAAATGAAAATTAAACCAGAAATATATACATTTATCTGTATGTATATATGTTGAGAAATAGGTAGAAAGCAGTGAGATTGGATCAATCGGAGAAGAATAAAGATGAAGCTTGAGGTCGCTGGAGCCACAACAAACCCTAACTCCGATTAGAGTTTCACCGTCGTTGCTATGAAGATCAGATTAGGGTTACCACTGAATCAGAGTGAATGGAGATGATGGGTCTTGTAGCTATCTCCGATTTATGACGTTCCCCCTGCAGTCATTACTACTCCATTATCTATACACTTTGTGCTTAAACGTTAATTCATTTTTTTCGATTATGCATTTCATAATTCAGTATTGTCATTTCAATAGGCTCCTAATGTGGTATCAGAGCTTAATCTTGGAGGTTTAAGCAACTATTTCAAGATCAACGATCCTAGATGACAACATTTTTGATTAATTGAAAAAAGATTTGAAATCTTTGGTGAGTGTCACCATTGAATCTATTTTCTTTTCATGTCAAATTTGTTGATCCAACACATTTCTTTTGATTTAGCTCAAATTCTAGATTTTTTATTGTTCATTATCTAAATTTTAGCCTAAAATCATTAAATTTTTTGATCGAGTCCAATTTACATTTATTTGTTTAGATGATTAGTTTAGTCTAGAGAGAGAAAGAGAGAGTATTGTAGTCAAGCAAACGCATGATTCTATAAATTTGGTTCTACTCCATTATCTATGCACTTTGTGCTTAAACATTAATTCTTTTCTTTTCGATTATTCAATTCATAATTTCCCATCGTCATTTCCATATGATCATACAACAATATCTTTTCTTCTTCGTTTGTATTTCACCCACTGTTTTAAAACTGGTTTGAACCGGCCGGTTGAGCCGGTTGGACCGGAAGCCGGGGAAAGGAGCGGTTCAATTATCACCGGTTTTATGTCTATTTATGAACTGGATCGAACCGACTGGTTTTTATAAAAATCCGGTTGAACCGGTTCAATTAAACCGTTTGAATCGGTTAAATTGAATAAAACACATGGATATGAATCCATTTGCATAATAAATTTTAGTATTTTTTTCACATTTATTAAAAAATTTCTTAATAAAAACACATGATAAATGTTATGGAGTTTTTTGATGTGTTTATATTCATCTAGGACTTGATTTTTTTTTAATCCATGTAGATTGATTTAAAACTTACAGTTATGAGTTATTTAATGTATTTACTATTTAGATTGATCTACAACTTGTTTTTATATGTATTTTAATGTTTGCACTTGTGGATATCAAATTATTTATTTATGTATGTATCTTTGTGTAGGAAAATATGAAAAAAGATGAAAATTATTAAAACCAATTTATTCAGCGGTCGAACCGGTTGAACCGAAAACCGTTCACCATACCGGTTCAACTAAAAAACCGGTTTTTAAAACATTGATTTCACGTGATGCTAGAGGGATACACCGACAACTAGGAATATGAAAAACAACAATAATAGGGTTCAAGGTATTGTTTTAGTATCTATATCTTCATAAGAGATAGAGGTTAGTTGCAAAATTGATTTTGAGAGAGAAGAGACTACCGTCTACCGACCTAACCAAGTGGAGGCTACACATCGACAAAAAGTTACCACCTTCAGTTACGCTCAATCAAGCTACTTATCCGTTATCCATATGCACCATCAAGCTACTTATCCGTTATCCATATGCACCCTTACATCTTTGTGAGCTTCTCTAACTCTGTTATTCTAGAACTTTCTTACATCGGTTTCTAGGGTTTTTACGATTATATGAATGTTACCCTGGTATCCTCATCGATATCAATGTGTTGGTCTATAGTTCATTCTGAATCACAGTTTTCACCTTCAACCGCTAGCAACACCTGTGTCGGACCTACCCTTTACACATTTAAAACTCCATCAACTATCAAAACCCATCGAAATCACATTATTAATCTGGGTGAATTTTGTCACAACTCAACTTGAAATTGTAGGTTTGGACATGGGTATAAATTTTCTTTTTTGTTCATTTTATCGTCCATTTACTTATTTCCTCCATTTCTTTTGCTATTTCATCATTAGTAATAAGGAATTAGACCGAATCAATCAACTTGGTGTGTGTTTAAAGATAAACACTTTCTTTTGATAAGATTCAATTATTCACTTTTTTAAAAGACTAATTCCTTCTACTGTTTTTTCTCTGTACAATATCTCCTTCAGTCGAACTTTTGAGAAGAAGATTTTCAGTCTCTCAGGCTCAATAGTTACTGTATGTATCAGGTATGATAATATTTCCCATGCACACGCAATTTATCTGCCTTTTAGTTTAATAGTGTCATTTTTTATTAGGTATGATAATACTAGTCCTACACACAATCTTGGGCTTTTGAGTTTTGATTTATTTGTGAATTATTATTTTTTCTGTATATATATATATATATATATATATATATATATATGATACTAATTTAATTATTGTTTTATGATGAATTTAATGTTTTTGAATCATTATTGTTGTTTCAATGTGTCTAAATGCTATTCTTATTGATGATAATGGCCTTGGTAAGACCATCCAAGCAATGAGGTTCTTGGGTCATACGGCTGAAGTAAGTAAAATGCATATAAATCTATTATATCTATTGTTAAATAGCCTGATCGCTCTTTCAGTTAGTGAAAAAAATTTAATACGTAAGTTTTGCTTGGTTTTTATACAAATACAACTGATTTTACAGGAGACTAGCTTGTCGTATATGCTTAAAATACTAAGATTCATATTAAATTTATTAGTTCAAATACTATATTCTTTAGTGGTCAAAATTTTTGTTGATGGGTCTGTAGACGTACTCTTCAAGTAATGGTCAAATTTGCGTTTACATATATGTTCATCATGCTGTCAGCTGCTTTCCTCACCTATAACTAAGGTATTGAATGATTTATTTATTTATTTATTTTTCTAAATAATAGATGAACTTTGCCCATTTTATTGATCAGGTCCAATATATTGATTTTGGGGTTCAGAGCAACAATATAGACAATAAAGTAGGAGGTCTTGAGGTTGATATGATGGATTCAAATGAGATCAAAACTCATGTTTTCCTTCAAGTACATTTTTGTTTTGGTTAATGAAAAAGCAACATGAACTCAATTGCTTTCTACGTATGGATTTGCAATGATACTCTGATAAGGGATCATGTTTACATTGTGTAAGAGTTAATACTTTAACTACAATACTTTTTGCAGAGCTATTCATCTATTTGCCACAATATCCAAACCATGTTAGGAGGTTTTGAGACAAAAACAAGAGAGCAGGTTGTCAATTTCATCAACACTTCTAATCCCTTTAAATGTTTTCATCTTACATGGATACTAACTTCCATTATGATCGATCTTATTAATGAACAGTGGCTTCCATTTCGAAATGATGGAAAATACTATGATGTAGACTATGATAAAACTTCATGTGAAAAAGTTTCAAAGAATCTTGCTCTTGGAGATAAAAAGTTCTGGAATACATTTGTTTCTCACCAACATTCTATTAATATCCCTCTTAAAACAAAACTGGAAAACATCAAGGAGCATGAGCAAGTCACAAAGCTGCATCAACAAAAGAATTTATATAAAAAAATGCACATACATAGCCTTTTCCACAATCTAATGATTATTATTTTACCTGTAGAAGTTGATGTAAAATTTTGAGTGTCAAAAAGAGATGTTAGATTACATTTATTAATCAAAGGTGAGTTTCTATAATCATGTAACATCCGTTTAAGGTAAAATTCTCTTTTTAGATTTAAATATGAAAATTTTGCAATCTAGGTACCTATGCCGGGGGTAATCAAGGTATGCGGGGCATGCCTTGCCGAATCTTGGACATGGGTTTTCCGCCAAGTACGCTGGGCGTACTCGAGTCAGGAGCAAACCCTAATTTTTAGGATTTGGACCTATTTAAGGATTATTATAGACCATAAGGCTGCCCCCTCATCAGCCCCCATTCCCTTGAAGATACACCATGAAACCCTAGCTTCCATTTATGTAAATCTTGATTTTTTGAGTGATTTTAGAGTGTTTTGGAGCATCTTGAGTCTTTGAGTGATTTTAGAGTGTTTTAGTTGGTGCTTGTGCATCCGGGGTCTATTTATCATTCTCAAGCCTCCAGGAGGTATAAAATGTTGACCTTGGCTATTCTATGCTTAAATCTAAGATTAGTTAAGATTGGAGCATATTTAGGTCCCATGGATGAGTTCTTGTGAGTAAATGCTACTCTAGAAGCTTTGAGTGGTCCTTTTGATGTTTTTGAAGTTCCTTGATGATAAAGTTTGCATCTTGATGATTAAAGACCAACCACGCAAAAGTTTCTGATCATTTTATGAAAGAGGAATGCTACATCTAGGATTTGGACCTCTTGGAGCTATGCAAAGGATTAAGCCTTCCAACTTTATGGATTAAGACCGTATTTAGAAGTAGATTTGATATTTGGAAGTTAAGGTTTTAAGATATTAAGCCATGTAAGTGAGAATGAGACACTAACAAATACGTTGGGTGTAATTCTGAGTACACTGTGCGTACAAGGTGTGAGTCATGTTCCTTCCTCGCTATGGGAACTTGTATGTTGGGCGTAATCTGGTGGTACGCTTAGCATACTCACCAGCTGGGATTTTAGACCTTGATCTAGTTTGGGTCATTATTGGGCCATAAGTCCTTTTGGGTTTAGGCCATAGTTGGGCCTTAGGTCTTTATGGATTTGGGTCATTTATGGGCCTTGGGCTATTTTGGGCTTTGGGGGTGTGATTAGTTAGGCCTAGTCATGGAAGGGTAAAATGGTATTCTACCTTAGGAGTCAGGATTAAGGGGTTAGACTCTCGGTTATGGTTTATGGCCTAATTGTTAATTCAGGTTATATTATTTGTGATCTAGTGTGGGAATTATCCGGTTCAGCAGCCCAAGTGTTATTTGTTTATTAGTAGATCGAGGTGAGTCTTCTCGCAGTGTTTTGCGGATAGAAGGCACCAATACTGGTCCATTGATTATTGTTATTAGAATGGTAGCTGTTTGTGTGACTCTTGCATGAATTGTATGTGTTTGTATGTATGTATGTCGGGAAGGGCGTGATGCCAGGCGAGGCCTGATGAGTATGTTCGGTAGGGCCAATCACACGTTGCTGACAAATTTGTACCGGGAGGGGCTCGATGAAGGTCAGGCGGGGCACATTGTATGTATGATATGTGGTATTTTTGGGAAAACTGACTAATCTTTGTTCTTAGGGTTTTTATTTTATATTTCAGGTGATTCCGGTCCGAAGGGGAAGAACTCATGATGATCGTATTGCACACACCATGTTTTCCGCATTATTGACTCTGATGTATTTTGGATATGGATGATATAATCTGATTTTTCCGTTTTGGTTTTCTATGAACAAAAATTGGTTGGTTGTTTATCTAATGTAAAATGAAATTTTTGGTTATAATTATTAGGACGTTAGAAGTTGGTATCAAAGCCTTGGTTTGAGGGATTCAGTCATACTCTTGGGTGTCTTTAACTCTAACTGAGGATTTGGTAAGTTTTTCATGAAAGAAACTGATTTTCTAAAAGGTTTTCTAATAAAAGAAAGGGGTGTTGTGCATGTAAATATGTAATTGACTGAGCTCAAGTAAGTCTTCCCAAAATACCTATACATGTTATATGTTGTATGCTGTGATATCAGAATCACATGCTAGTTTAGGGATAAGGACTTGCTCAGGAATGCATCATATAATGCTAGGAGAGATGATGTGCCTATTATATGACCTTGTAGATCTACGTGATAGTATTGGTTCAATTAACGGATAAAGTGGCCTGTTTAGGTTATGCTTTGATTTGGATTACACAATGCTCCAATGTTGCGTGCTTTATGCTTTTTGGAGTTCTCATTAATATCAGCTAACTATTAAGCAAATGCGTTAGGTTACATATTATTGGGACTAGACAATTTTAGAAGTTTAGGTTTGACTCTATTGTGCAGCTCTTGTTTGAGTCCAACTGTTGTAGTGTGAGACCTTTCAGTCGAAGAATTATCTAGTATTGGTAATATGTAATTGTATCCCTGAGCTAGTTAGTTGGTGTTAGAGGGAGTTCCTTATGTAGCTGAAAGCAGAGAGTGGTGTGATGGAATCCCTAGGAAAGCCTAGGAGATGTCTCGGTGCAGTGAGCATTTTCTATGTGTATGATAGTTCAGATTGTTAGAAAAGTACCTAAGAGGATTCAGGACGATCTTTGAGGAAAGTATATATAGATGTGGAAGGTAGTATTAGCCCCGTACTACTAGAAGTAGAGGATCCGTACTCAATTCGAGTAAAGTCATGATGAGATCAAGGAAACTTGTAGTGTTTGAGAATCTTTGAGCGTTTTCTAATGGTTTGTTTGTTTTATTGTGACATCCCCAATTTCACAGCCAGAAAAGACAGATTTGTTTATGCTTTGTTTTTAAAATCAGAGTAATCATTTAAAAAAATTGTTGCGGAATTTGTCCCCAAAACAAAATATGATAAGAATTTATCAAAGCATTTCTTAAAGAAAAGTATTTTCATTATATAACAAAATCTTGGGATATCATGTTCCGATACAAACACATAAGCATAAACATAACTCACATTTATTTACACTAATGATTTACATCTCCTTTAATCTCTTAGTGAAATATGTCTTCATATTGATACATGTGATACAAAGAAAACTGAGTGGGTCAGGCTTGGGAGCCTAGTAAGCATATAGAGTTTTCGACCCACAATAATATAATTATTATATTCAACCATCAAACAATCAACCCAATTACCCATCCCCATTATCTTATTTATTTCTCAAGGTTTTACCCTAAGAATTCAGTTATTATTCATTCCTAAGGATTGACCTAAGGAATTGACACAAAATCCATTGCTACATAAAGCGCATCTACCAACATCATCCTTTAAGTGTCTCTGCTAGGATTACGTCATACACTATGAGGCGCTGGTGCCAGGATAATGACATTCTCTTTTAGGCACATCTGCTGACATTATCCTATAAGCGCATCTGCTAGTATTATGACATTCTCTATTTGGTGCGTCTACCAATATTATTCTTAAGCGCATCTGCTAGTATTACGACATTCTCTAATTGGTGCATCTGCTAATATCATTCTTAATCATCTTACATACCTCATCATTTACCTCATCATTTTATCACATACCAACTATCTCATCTACCCATGTTCTACCCAACATATTAGTAGATATAAAATACATATACAATTTAACTCATTTAAAAACCATATAAAATATCTATTCCACACTTATCTCAAATAAACAACAGTATATAAACACACAACATGTATTTCATAGAAAATACTTCATATTTATGTGTTAGAAGAAAGTAACCACACACACACATATATAAACAACAATATATATATATATATATATATATATATATATATATATACACACACACACACATAGCACGTCTTTCATAAAATACTTCATATCTATGTGTAAGACGAAAGTGACGATACACTCACTTGATAAGACGATGATCGAACAACGCCTCCTCTCTTAAAATAATCTTTTGCGACGAAACCGAGATGTTTTCCTTCAAAACCGGGCTTCACGCGGGCAGAGCTTCGGCTTAGGAATCTTTCTTCTCCGGATCTTCGGGGCTTCGGAACTTGCTTCAGGGCTCGGGAATGATACCGGGGCTTCGGGATATTTCTTGCACGCAAAACGATGTAAAAATGAGCGAGAAGGAAAAGTTTGAACAAAAGAAATCGACAGCCCTTGCATTCTATTTATAGGGTGCTGAATCTGGGATTACGTTGGGCGTAAATCTTGGTACGCTGGGTGTACTCAGTACGCCGGGCGTACTAAGCCTTACGTTGGGTGTACGCAACGGATAAGCTTAGGTATGCGTGCCACGATCTTCAAAAATTCATAACTTTCGCATACAAGCTCCGTTTTCGACGTTCTTTATATCCATGCGTAGGTGAGATTATGCTCTACAACTTTCATTTATACTCCGTCGGCTAATTTTGATTTTATTTTTATTATAATATTTTTAGTAGGCCGGGACAGGAAAACTTCGTTATAAATTCATAACTTCTTCATCCGACGTGTATTTTCGTCTGTCTTTTTACCCTTGGACTACTATCGACGAGATCTTCTATTCATGTTTAGATTGTTTCGGCTGAAAACCACTCGATCTCAAATCGAGTATTCGGGCTGCATACCGCTAAGTCGAAACTTCGAAAAATCATAACTTCCTAATACGAAGTCAGATTTGGGTGTTCTTTTTATGCACGCTCTCGGTTTAACGTATTCCACGACTTTCGTTTAGATCACTAAGGCTAGATATCGCTCTAAAATAAATTCATATTTTACGTCGTTCAGCGTCGTGCCAGTTCTGTTGCGAAACTTCGAGAGGTCATAACTTCTTCGTTATAACTCGGATTTCGGCGTTCTTTATCTGCACGGAAAACTTGTGATATATACTACAACTTAGTTAAGATTATTCATTCTAAATAATCTTCTATCAAAAAGTCGTTTTTGATGTTTATCGTCTCTAAATTGACTAGCCCTAATCTACGGGCGTTATAATTATCTCCCCCTTAGGATGATTACGTCCTGGAGTCATCAACGAAACAGGGTTTGAATAATGATTCCATATGTTAACTTTCCATCCTAATAATAACCGTGATGTTCAATCTTACATTTACTCTTCATACTTTGTTGGACTTTCGATCGTAACCTTCAATTTATAAAATAAATCATTGTTATGGACTCCTTCTTCTTCTTAGGATAAATACATTCATTTATCTATTGTAACAGACCGATGGGTCATGTACTGATGACCTCTCATCCTAGTCGGACTCAATTTGATATGACCACTAGGGTCGAAATAACAACCATCTTACTAGTTGTGACATCCCCATTTTCATGGCCAGAAAAGACCGATTTTGTTTATGCTTTATAAAAATCAGAGTACCTCTTTTAATAAAAATGTTGCGGAATTTGTTCCCAGTAAAACATGATAAATACGTTATCAAAGTATTTCCGAAGAAAAGTATTTTTAATTCGTTTTAAAACATTTGGGATATCATCGTTAATACAGAAACATAAGAACAAATAGATCTTACATTTATTTACAATAGTGATCTACATCTCTTTAATCTCTCAGTGTAATGTGACTTTATCTCAACACCTGTAATATAAATAAACTGAGTGGGTCAGCTTGGGAAACCTGGTGAGTACATAGGGTTTTCAACCCACAATAATATAATTATTATGTTTTAACAATCAAACAATCGACCCAATTACCCATCCCCATTATCTTCTTTACTCTTAAGGATCTATCCTACGAGTTATCTATCCCGCATTCGTTCATTCTGAAGTCCTTTGCTTCCAGAGTTATAGGACTAGCACTAAATCCATAGCTATCAATGCTTGTTCGTAAAGCACTAATTCCATAGGTTCTGGGTACTAAATCCATAGCTACTGGTTAGTAAATCCATAGCTACCAGTGTTTGTCCAATAGGCACTAAGTCAATAGCTGCCGATGTTATTTGTTAGGCACTAAGTCTATAGCTGCCAATGTTTACTCACATCATCTTTTATCTCTCATTCAACTACCCATCTCATACCCAACATACTTGTATATTTAAAATACGTATACAGTTCAAATCATTTAAAACATGTATAAAAAAACGTTCATCCAGCATAGACAGCATGTATTCAGATAATATGTACACATAGCACATAGTTTATATAAAATACTTCATATCTATGTATAAGATGAAAGTAAATATGCACTCACTTAAGAAGGTGGTGACTCGGTACTCGGACAACACTTCATTTACTTTAAAATAATGTCCTTCGACGAAACCTAGAATTATTACCACTAGATTTTAGTCAAATATTTACCGTGACTAATTATTAGTCTTATTATTATTATTATTATTATTATTATTATTATTATTATTATTATTATTATTATATAAGTGTTTAAAGAATACTTTCCAACCACTGTGTATAGACAGGGGCTAGACATAAAACACCGGAGGGCATGATCATTTTGGCGTATAGCACTTCTGAAATCCAACAAACCTATGCAGCCCTTTAAACCAGATTCCCCATACTGCGAGTAGTTAAAAAGATATTATAACGACACTTATATAAGTCATAATAATAACTCAAATATTTATTATAAATTTATAATAACAATACTAATTTTAAATATATACTATATTTAAAATATGGTAAGCATAACTTACTTACAAGGGGATTTTTAGCTAGGAGTCGGGCTCTGTAGGGGCAAAACTTCATCGCTGAATCTTTCTAAGAAAGATTCGTACAACGCTTCAGCGCTCACCTTACTATACTGAAACTACAGATTGAGAAGTCGAATCACGAGGGACCGAAATGCTAGGGGATAAGGAAAGAAAGACTCTTGAATCAAGAGAATGGTGCAAGAAATATGAGAGCCCAAGGTTCTTATTTATACTAATTAAATTTTCAAAAACTACCCTCCATAATTACTTAATGACCCTTTTAGTTATATAAACAACTAAAAACCTCTTTATAATACTATTTTAAATAGATTTAACGACAATTGTACTAAACTAATGTCGAAAGAACTCAACATTAGTCTTATAAATGTCCGTATATATGACTTATACCTTATTTTAATACGTAAATATGCTATTATAATTTGTAACTCGTTCATACGAACTCCATTTTTGACGTTATTAATATACACGCGTAGGTGGAGACGTACTTTACAACTTTCGTTTAGACTCCGTCGACTAATTTTGACTTTATTTTTAAAGTTATATTTTTAACAGGCCGGGACAGGATTGGTCTGTTAAAATCTTATAACTTCGTCATCCGATGTTCATTTTCGTCTGTCTTTTTATCGTTACGCTACTAATAACGAGATCTTCGATTCTCGTTTAGGTTGTATCGGCTAAAAACCGCTCGATCTAATATTCGAATTTCGGGCTGTATACTGCTAATCCAAAATTTCGAAAAATCATAACTTCCTCATACGAAGTCAGATTTGGGCGTTCTTTTTATGGACGCTTTCGGTTTAACATATTCTAAGACTTTTGTTTAGGTCGCTAAGTCTAAATCTCGCTCTATCATAAATTCACTATTTACGTTTCCCGGTATCGTGCCGGTTCCGTCGCGAAATTTCGACGGGTCATAACTTCTTCGTTGTAACTCAGATTTCGGCGGTCTTTATATGTAAAGAAACCTTGTAACATATACTACAACTTGGTTAAGGTTATTTATTTTAAATAATATTTTGCCAAACAGTCATTTTCGACACTTATTGCCTCTAAATTGACTAGCCCAGATCTACGGGCGTTACAATTATCTCTCCCTTAGGATGATTACGTCCCGGAATCATCAACGAAACAGGACAAGTATGATGACTCCATACGTCATCTCTTCGTCCTTGGTAATAATTATAATTTCTATATTCCTTCAAGTCTATCTGTTAGACTTATTGACTGTAAGCAGTACTGGATCATGCATCTGCTTTCTATCTCAGGTTAGACTCCAAATTATGACCTATCATCATGTGATGCACGTTTAGACTCAGGTCTCTTATAGTTATGTTCCAAAACAGACTATACCTTCCTTCATGTTTTAATGCGATATAATCACATTTTAAAAGGTAGCATTTCTAGCTACAAGCAACTTTTCGTGATACCTCTACTGATCGCTTTTTATTCCAATCTTCCGTCTTAAGTCAGATGCTACATCGAACTTGATTTTCTAAACCACATAGCATACTCAGCGTAGTCAGACTCAATTCTATATGATCACTAGGGTCAGAATATCAATAATCTTTTTAGTCATTACCGAAATGATGGTAACGACATACTTGAATAAAACGGTATCAATTACTAGCTTCTTGGTAACCTTGTGACTTTCCCTGATCTAAGTGTGAGTCCTGTGCTTCTGTTAGTATATGCATCTACTACCTTTCATACCTACTCATACTCGTCCCAAGTATTGTCTCACAGTTTTCCAAGTCACCATACAAGAAAATCACATAACAGTTTAACACATCAGATAGCAAAACGAAGGCTTCATTATTTCTTGAAACTATTACATAGGTGTTCAAGTTCACCCTAGACTATGCCTCTAATAGGCTACATCATATTTTTCTATCTCTTAGGCTACCTCATAACTCGGTCTTCGGGTATAGATTCCTCATCCTTGGTTCCTTGCATGGTTTTCTGCCTCGTCAAGGATCATGTGGAATGCCCTTGGCCTTGGTGGTGTGTTTGGATTTGCTGCTTCGTTTTTCTTTGGGCAATTTCTTGATAGGTGCCCCTTACCTCCACATCCGTAGCATACCTTATCATTATGTGTGCAATCCTTGGAATAGTGACCAGTCCTTCCACACTTGTAACAAGTTACTTCTTTGTTGCACTTCCCACAATGCTTCTCCTTGCATTTATCACACCATCTCGCTTCACCTCCTTCTCCTCCTCCAAGCTTTGAGAATTTGCTCTCCTTGTTGGACCTTGAAGATCCTTAAAACTTCCGCTTCTCTCCTGCCTTATCTTTTTCTAGACCCTTTTCTCTTATTTGGGTCTCTACGTTCTTAGCTACCCTAACAACTGTTTTCAAGGTAGGTGCCATTTTGACCATTAGACCAAAGTTAGTGAGCAATCCGTTAGCAAATCTATCAATCTTGGAGAGTTTAGTAGGAACCAAGTAGGGAAATAGCTTCATCCTCTCGGTCAATGCGGTGACATACTCATCAACACTCATCTTCCCTTTCTTCAAGTTCTGAAACTCGTTGTTCAGGTCTATCAGATCTATCTCTGAGTAGTACTACATTTTCAACTGTTCCAAAAACTCTTCCCATGACATCCTTAGGGCTTCTCCTCGTGGCATCGTATCTGTCAGTAGCTTCCACCAGCTCAAGACTCCTATTTTAAGCTGTCTTACTGCGAAGACAGTCTTCTGTTTCTCACTATAACTGTAGCTCTGAAACACCATCTCCATCTCGGAGATCCAATCCATAATCTCAACCGGCTTTGGGATTCCTGAGAGACTTGGTGGTTTCGCACCCAATAAATTCTTGTACATTCTCCCATCCTTGTCGTTTCTCCTTTCTGGGCCATCCCTTCGTTCACCTTGAGTCCCCACTTGACTCACTTGGCGGCTATAGTTCCCTTCCTCCGATTGCTCGGGAATCAGTTCGGGTTGCTCAATGGGCATGGTAGGTTCCTCCCTATTCAACACCTGCCTCATTTCTTCCCTTTATTCAGCTAACATAGCCCGAACCATGGCTTGTACTCCAACCATGGTGATTAGCTCGAGTACATCTTCTACTACGACAGGTATTTTCTGAATCACCGGGGGTTGATTCCTATTCCCATTTGCATTCCCAACTCCACTGCGGGTTATTGCCATTTTGATTTATACACCGAATAAGGTGAATCTAGATCTTAATTTAGGATTGATGTTTAAATCATCCTTATCACTCCCAAACATTTATATGCTAGTTCTAATATCATATTCGTACGTTTAGAATCCTAAACACATAAGGTTTCCAGATCCGGTCGGCAACAGACTATAGATCCGATCAAACTATCGCATAAAGCATAACAAATCATTTAGCACGTAAAAGTAATTTAGGCATCATTCCTAAAATAAGCTAGTGCTTGTGTCTATTCAGGTGTATTACCTAAATCTATTAGACACAGTCCTCACAATCATCACCTAGCATTCTAAGTTTAAGTCTAAAAATTTCCTACAAATTCCTAGTTCGCTTAAACTAATGCTCCGATACCAACCGTGACATCCCCATTTTCACGGCCAGAAAAGACAGATTTTGTTTATGCTTTATAAAAAATCAGAGTACCTCTTTTAATAAAAATGTTGCGGAATTTGCTCCCAGTAAAACATGAAAAATACGTTATCAAAGCATTTCCGAAGAAAAGTATTTTTAATTCGTTTTAAAACATTTGGGATGTCATCGTCAATACAGAAACATAAGCATAAACAGAACTTACATTTATTTACACTAGTGATCTACATCTCTTTAATCTCTCAGTGTAATGTGACTTCATCTCAACACCTGTAATATAAATAAACTGAGTGGGTCAGCTTGGGAAACCTGTTGAGTACATAGGGTTTTTAACCCACAATAATATAATTATTGTGTTTTAACAATCAAACAATCGACCCAATTACCCATCCCCATTATCTTCTTTACTCTTAAGGATCTATCCTAAGAGTCATCTATCCCGCATTCGTTCATTCTGAAGTCCTTTGCTTCCAGAGTTATAGGACTGGCACTAAATCCATAGCTGCCAATGCTCGTTCGTAAAGCACTAATCCCATAGTTGTTGTGTACTAAATCCATAGCTACTGGTGTTTATCTAATAGATACTAAGTCCATAGCTACCAATTCCTAACAGGTATTAAGTCCATAGCTACCAGTGTTTGTCTAATAGGCACTAAGTCCATAGTTGCCGATGTTATTTGTTAGGCACTATGTCTATAGCTTCCAATGTTTACTCACATCATCTTTTATCTCTCATCATTCATCTACCCATCTCATACCCAACATACTTGTATATTTAAAATACGTATACAGTTCAAATAATTTAAAACATGTATAAAAAACCATTCATCCAGCATAGACAGCAAGTATTCAGATAACATGCACACATAACACGTAGTTTATATAAAATACTTCGTATCTATGTGTAAGATGAAATTAAATATGCACTCACGTGAGAAGGTGGTGACTCGGTACTTGGACAACGCTTCGTTTACTTTAAAATAATTTCCTTCGACGAAACCTAGTATTATTACCATTAGATTTTAGTCTAATATTACCATGACTAATTATTAGAGTTATTATTATTATTATATAAGCGTTTAAACAATACTTTCCAACCACTATGTACAGATAGGGGCCAGACATAAAACACCGGAGGGCAGGACCATTTTGGCGTATAACACTTCTGAAATCCAACAACCCTATGCGGCCGTTTAAACCAGATTTCCCGTACTGCGAGTAGTTAAAAAGATATTATAACGATATTTATATAAGTCATAATAATAGCTTAAATATTTATTATAAATTTATAATAACAATACTAATTTTAAATATATACTATATTTAAAATATGGTAAGCATAACTTACTTACAAGGGGATTTTTAGCTAGGAGCCGGGCTCTGTAGGGGCAGAACTTCGTCACTGAATCTTTCTAAGAAAGATTTGTGCAGCGCTTCAGCGCTCACCTTACTATACTAAAACTACAGATTGAGAAGTCGAATCATGAGAGACCGAAATGCTGGGGGATAAGGAAAGAAAGACTCTTGAATCAAGAGAATGGTGCAAGAAATATGTGAGCCCAAGGCTCTTATTTATACTAATTAAATTTTCAAAAACTACCCTCCATAATTACTTAATGACCTTTTAGTTATATAAACAACTAAACACCCCTTTATAATACTATTTTAAATAGATTTAACGATAATTGTACTAAACTAATGTCGAAAGAACTCAATATTAGTCTTATAATGACCGCATCGTCGATACCTTTCTAATGATATATATATATATATATATATATATATATATATATATATATATATATATATATATATATATATATATATATATATATATATATCTGTGTGTGTGTGTGTGTGTGTCCGTATATATGATTTACAACTTTCGTTTAGACTCCGTCGAGTAATTTTGACTTTACTTTTAAAGTTATATTTTTAACAGGTCGGGACAGGATTGGTCCGTTAAAATCTTATAACTTCTTCATCTGATGTCCATTTTCGTCTGTCTTTTTATCGTTACGCTACTAATAATAAGATCTTCGATTCTCGTTTCGGTTGTGTTGGCTAACAACCGCTCGATCTAATATTCGAATTTCGGGTTGTATACTGCTAATTCCGAAACTTCGAAAAATCATAACTTCGTCATACGAAGTCAGATTTGGGTGTTCTTTTTATGGACGCTTTCGGTTTAATGTATTCTATGACTTTCGTTTAGATTGCTAAGGCTAAATCTCGCTCTATTGTAAATTCAATATTTACGTTTACCGGTATCGTGTCGGTTCCGTCACGAAATTTCGACGGGTCGTAACTTCTTCGTTATAACTTGGATTTCGGCAGTCTTTATATGTACGGAAACCTTCTAAATTATACTACAACTTGGTTAAGATTATTTATTCTAAATAATATTTTGCCGAAAAGTCATTTTCGACACTTATTGCCTCTAAATTAACTAGCCCGGATCTACAGGCGTTACACTAGTCATTACCGAAACAATGGTAATGGCATAATTGAATAAAACAGAATCAATTACTAGCTTCTTGGTAAACTTGTGACTTTCCGTGATCCAAGTGCGAGTCATGTGCTTCCGGTAGCATAGATCTCTACTACTATTCACACCTACTCATACTCGTCCCAAGTATTGTCTCTCAGTCGAACCAAGTCACTATACAAAAATCACACAATCATTTAACACATCAGGTATTAAAACCATAAATGTCACATAAATATCAAAACCATGGTTTATATCAAAACTTGAAACGATTACACAAACATTCAAGTTCACCCTATACTATGCCTCTAATAGGCTACATCATAAGCTACTATTTGTACCGCTACTTCATAACTTGATCCTTGGATATATAATCCTCATCCTTGATTTCCCGCGTTATGGTTTGCTTCGTCGAGGATCATTTGGAATGATATTGCCTTTGGTGGCGCATTTTGTTTCATAGATCCTTTCCTTTTGGGCAGTCTTGCTTGAAGTGCCCCTCTTCATTACATTCGTAACATAGCTTTTTGTTGAATATACATTCATCAGCGTAGTGCCCATGCTTTCCACACTTGAAACATGTCACATTCGCGCCACATTTTCCTGAGTGCTTCTTCTTGCACTTATCCCACCTTCTTGCTTCATCTCCTACTTCTTCGAACTAGACTTCGAGAATTTTATATTTTTGTCGGACCTTGGGGATGCCTCAAACTTTATTTTCTCGCCAATTTTGACCTTGTTGGTGGTCTTGCTCTTGATCATTTCTTCAACAGACTTGGTAACCCAGATGGCTGCCTCTAGGGTAAGTGTCTGGCGTACTGGCACAGTGTACTCCCATGGTAGTCCCTTTTCATACCTATCTATTTTCGCCAGCTCATATGGGACAATGCGTAGAGCAAATTCCATCTTATCTGTGAAGGCACTAGTGTATTCATCATTGGACATGTTGTCCTTCTTTAACATCAGGAATTTGTTTTCTCGCTCTAGAAGATCTTGGGCTGAGCAGAAATTTCGTTTGAATTGCACCAAAAATTCTACCCAAGTTAGTTGCAGTGGCTCGTTGGGGCTTATGGTCCTCCCCAGAGTGTTCCACCAGCGAACAACGCCACCTATGAACTGACGCACTGCATATGTGGTTTGTAGCTTACCCTTGTAGCCACAAGTTATGAAAGCTAGCTCCATTTCCGAGATCCAATCCATGAATCTGATCGGATCCTCCTTTCCAGTGAAGGTCGATGGTTTGCAAGTCAAAAAGTCTTTATACTTGCATCCAAGGCCATCATTTCCTCCATCATGATGATCCTATCTAACAATCGGTGGGTTAGCTTGACCAATCACCCCACTGAAGTTACCTCCTTCTGACTGCCCTCCATTCACTTCGGGCTCTTCAACTGGTATTGACAGTTCTTCAAGATTGTACCAAAGCATACGCCTAGTTTCTTCCATCTGACGATCCAACATCGTTTGAATCATCAATTGTACTCCAACCGTTGTTATCAGCCCGGGTGTTGTTGTTACAACTGGTGTTTGCTCAACCACAGGTGGTTGATTCCTATTTTCGTTCACGTTTCCAGCTCCACTTCATGCTCTTGCCATTCTTGATCTATACACCAAATAATGTGATTTTTAGATCTTTATTCATGGTAGATATTCAAATCATCCTTATCACTCCGAAACGTTTACATGCTAGTTCTAATATCGTAGACGCACGCTTAGAATCCTAAACACATAAGGTTTCCCGATCCGGTAGGCAACAAACCATAGATCCGAACAAATAATATAATATATGGCAACATATAACATTTAGCACATAAAATAATTTTAGGAAACGTTCCTAAAATAAACTAGTGCTCGTGTCTAAAATATAACAGACACACATCTCACAATCTTCACTTAGCATTCTAAGTTTAAGTCTAGAAATTCTACAATATCCTAGTTCGCTTAAACTAATGCTCTGATACCAACTGTGACATCCCCAATCTCACGGCCAGAAAAGACCGATTTGTTTCTGATTTGTTTTTAAAATTAGAGTAATCATTTAAAGAAAATTGTTGCGGAATTTGTCCCCAAAACAAAATATGATAAGAATTTATCAAAGCATTTCTTAAAGAAAAGTATTTTCATTATTTAACAAAATCTCGGGATGTCATGTTCCGATACAGACACATAAGCATAAACAGAACTTACATTTATTTACACTAATGATTTACATCTCCTTTAATCTCTCAGTGAAATATGTCTTTGTATTGATACCTGTGATACAAAGAAAACTGAGTGAGTCAGGATTGGGAGCTTGGTGAACATATAGGGTTTTCGACCCACAATAATATAATTATTATATTCAAACATCAAACAATCAACCAAATTACCCATCTCCATTATCTTCTTTATTTCTCAAGGTTTTACCCTAAGAATTCAACTATCATTCATTCATTCATTCCTAAGGATTGACCTAAGGAATTGACACAAAATCCATTTCTAAATAAGGCGCATCTACCAACATCATCCTTTAAGCGCCTCTTGCAGGATTACGTCATACACTATGATGCGCGGGTTCCAGTTTAATGACATTCTATTTTAGGCACATCTACCGACATTATCCTATAAGCGCATCTGCTAGTATTATGACATTCTCTATTTGGTGCATCTACCAATATTATTCTTAAGCACATCTGCTAGTATTATGACATTCTCTAATTGGTGCATCTACCAATATCATTCTTAATCATCTTACATACCTCATCATTTACCTCATCATTTTATCACATACCAACTATCTCATCTATCCATGTTCTACCCAACATATTAGCAGATATAAAATACATATACAGTTTAACTCGTTTAAAAACCATATAAAACACCTATTCCACACTTATCTCAAATAAACAATAGTATATAAACACATAGCATGTATTTCATAGCAAATACTTCATATTTATGTGTTAGAAGAAAGTAACCACACACTCACACA
Source organism: Lactuca saligna (assembly GCF_052625555.1). NCBI lineage: Eukaryota > Viridiplantae > Streptophyta > Magnoliopsida > Asterales > Asteraceae > Lactuca > Lactuca saligna. The sequence goes on from NC_136423.1 coordinate 43,144,364, forward strand.
TATAAACAACAATATATATACACATAGAACGTATTTTATAAAATACTTCATATCTATGTGTAAGAAGAAAGTGACTATACACTCACTTGATAAGACGATGATCGGACAGCGCCTCGTCTCATAAAATAATTTTTCGTGATGAAACCAAGATGTTTTCCTTCAAAACCAGGCTTCACGCGGGCAGAGCTTCGGCTTGGGAATCTTTCTTCTCAGGATCTTCGGGGCTTCGGAACTTGCTTTAGGGCTCGGGAATGATACCGGGGCCTAGGGATATTTCTTTCACGCAAAACGATGTAAAAATAAGAGAGAAGGAAGAGTTTGACAAAAAGAAATCGGCAGCTCTCGCATTCTATTTATAGGGTGCTGTATCTGGGATTATGCTGGGCGTAAGTCTTGGTACGTTGGACGTACTAAGCCTTACGTTGGGCGTACGCAACGGATAAGCTTAGGTATGTGTGCCACGATCTTCAAAAATTCATAACTTTCACATACGAGCTCCGTTTTCGACGTTCTTTATATCCATGCATAGGTGAGATTATGCTCTATAACTTTCATTTAGACTCTGTCGACTAATTTTGATTTTATTTTTATTATATTGTTTTTAGTAGGCCGAGACAGAAAAACTTCTTTATAAATTCATAGCTTCTTCATCTGATGTCCATTTTCGTCAGTCTTTTTACCGTTGGACTGCTATCGACGAGATCTTCTATTCGCGTTTAGATTGCTTAAGTTAAAAACCGCTCGATCTCAAATTGAGTATTCAGGCTGCATACCGCTATGTCGAAACTTTGAAAAATCATAACTTCCTAATACGAAGTCAGATTTGGGCGATCTTTTTATGGACGCTCTCGGTTTAACATATTCAACGAGTTTTGTTTAGATCACTAAGGATAGATATCGCTCTAACATAAATTCATATTTTACGTCACTCAGCATTGTGCCGGTTCTGTCGCAAAACTTCGACAAGTCATAACTTCTTTGTTATAACTTGGATTTCGGCCTTCTTTATATGCACGGAAACCTTGTGACATATACTAAAACTAAGTAAAGATTATTCATTCTAAATAATCTTCTCTCAAAAAGTCGTTTTTGATTCTTATCGTCTCTAAATTTAGTATCCCTAATCTACGAGCGTTACATTTATTTTCAGTGTGGTGACCACTCGAGGAGGTCCATGTTCTGTTGATGTATCGGCTTTGCGCTCTGGAGGTGGATCTGTGGATGATTAGATGTGGGATTTCATTTCATCCAAGATTACCTATAGTATTCTAGACTACACTCATGTGATCTTTGGTTTGAGTAAGGAGGGTATTATGGAGTTGATGGACAAGCATCTGGGTGCGTTTTGTACTAAGATGATGGCTTTGATGGGTAAACGCTCTTTGAATTTCATAGAGTTTCATGCATGCGCGACTTTTGAGTTTCTAGGAAATAAGGACCCTATTGCTAGCAATCCGTAGTTGGCAGATATTAGGAACACCTTCTGGTCTATCCTCTGTCCTGAGGAGGTGAAGGTAAGACTTGCATCTTGTCTTTTGAAAGAGAAAGCCCGTGACTAGTAGGAGGAGGTAGGTCATTCTTTGGGAGGCGAGGTTGTCGAGGTGATGACTTGGGATAACTTTGTAATGAGGTTCAAAGTGCATTTTTCACCAGTAATCGAGGTCCAGCAGTTGGTAAGGAAGTTTCAAGACCTTCGCCAGACTCCTGAGACAGTGGCAAAGATTCCTGCCATGTTCAGGGAGAAGGCATTGCTAGTTTGTAGTATATGGAGGATGAGGAGATGAAGAAGGACCAATATTATGATATGCTGAAAGACGAGATACGAGATTTTGTGTGAAAGTCGAGCTTCCAAACATTAGTGGACACGATAACTCAAGCTCATGAGTGGGAATTGTTTTGGAGTCTGTGAGGAAGAGGAAGCCGGTTCAGGCTCAGGCAAGAGGCTCAGGGTTTATGATTTAAGATAAAGGGGTCAGAAGGGTTGAGGTTGCTGTGGAAAGTTCAGTAAGATGCACGATGGGGTCTGTAGGGCAGGTGGTTATGGCTACGTCTACTCCGGCAAGACGAGTCACTTCAGCAGGGATTGTACCGCTACCAACACCACCACGTAGATATCTGATCTAGTTTTCTTTCATTGAAATAAGAGGGGCCACAAGAAGGACAGGTGCTTGAGTTTAGCAGTGGTAGGACCAGTTGTAACACCTGATCCTGCCACTCTAAGGATCACTGATGGCCGCCAAGGGGAGGCGTATACCAGTTGTGAGGAGCAGAGCATTTCAGCTGGCAGTCGATGAGGCTCGTGCATTATTTGATGCGGTTACATGTATGTATCTTCTCCTTATGTCTTTATTTATGTTTCTTATCATGCTTATATATGTGTTTTTATTTAGGGTCGTTCCTTGTGAATGATATTCTTGCATTGGTTTTGTTTGATTTGAGGGCTAATCGGTCCATTGTATTTCTTGCGTTTAGCAAGAGGTTTGATGATGTTCTCGGGGAGCTGGATTATCCATTAGACATGGAGATTAATGATGATGATCCTATGCGAGTGTCGAAGGTTCATCGGGGATGCACTTTGGAGTTATTCATCGAGTAATACTCGATTGTTTTGATTCCTATTCCCCTATACGAGAGCAAGGTAATTGTAGAGATGGATTGGTTGATCCCTAATAACATAATAATTGATTGTGGGCTTTAGTTGGTGCATGTTCGAACCCCAAGTGGGGTCAGCGTGGACCGGTTCTCTATTCGGAACTGAGCGCCAAGAATTATCTTCAGTAGGGTTGTTCTAGATTTGTGGCCTATGTGATGGATACCCGAGAGAAGGATAGGGTGACTATGGATGATTTGCTGATTATTCGGGAATAATCAGACATTTTTCTAGAGGATTTTCCTGGAGTACCTTTGGAAAGATAGTTTGAGTTTCGGATTGACTTAGTTCCAGGTGCGACTCAAGTAGCCGAAGCACCTTATCGGTTAGCACCTCCAAAGAAGCATGTGTTTTCCACCGAACTGTAGGAGTTGTTAAGGGGTTCATTCGGTCAAGCAGTTCACCATGGGGAGCATTGATATTGTTTGTGAAGAAGAAGGATGGGTCACATCAGATGTATATCGACTACCGGGAGCTGAATAAGCTAACGGTGAAGAACAGTTTTTTACTCCCGAAGATCAGACGATTTGTTTGACTAGCTTCAAGGCACATCTTGGTTTTCCAAGATTGATCTGCATTCAACTTATCATCAAATGAGGGACAGAGAGGAGAATATGCAGAAGATGGCCTTTCTAACTCGTTATGGTTATTATGAGTTCATGGTGATGCCCTTCGAGCTCATTAATGCTCTAGCAGCATTCATGGATCTCATGAACCGTGTGTGTAGACCTATGCTGGACTGGTTTGTGATTGTGTTTATTGATGTCATCCTGATATATTCCAAGACTCAGAAACAACATGAGGAGGATCTGAGAGAGGGGTGTTGGAGACTTTGATAAGGGAGAAGTGGATGTAAAGTTCTTCAAGTGTGAGCTTTGATTGTGTAAGGTGTAGTTCCTGGAGCACCTTGTCATTTATAACGGTATCCTGGTAGATTCGGCTAAGGTTCAGGAAGTGATGAGGTGGGATATTTTGAGGTCTCCATCCGAGATTCAAAGTTTCCTTGGGTTGGTAGGTTACTATCGGATATTCAGTCACGAATTATCCAAGATAGCGGTTCCTTTGACACCGTTAACAAACAAGACCATTAACTTTTGTTAGGGGCATGAGTAGTAGGCAGATTTTGAGAGTCTAAGGTGGAGATTATGTGAGGTGATGATTCTTACCCTACCCGATGATGTGGAGGATTTTGTGGTATAATGTGATGCGCCAATCATAAGTTTCGGTGTAGTGTTGATGCAACGGGGTCATGTGATCCCATACGCTTCGAGGTAGCTAAATCCTCATGAGGAAAACTACCTTACGCATGATTTGGAGTTGGGGGATGTGGTTTTCATCCTCAAGATTTGGCATTATTACTTGTATGGGGCCTTTTGTACTATTTACACAGATCACAAGAGTCTGAGGTATCTGATGGATCAGCTGAATCTGAACATGAGGCAAGGTAGGTGGTTAGACGTAGTGAAGGATTATGATTGTGAGATCCTTTATTACTCGAGGATGGCCAATGTGGTGGTCGATTCTCTCAGCTGCAAGGCTCTACCGCTCTAATCAGAGATGTGTGTTTTACTATGAAAGTGATTACTCAAATTTTGGAGAAAATTTGGGAACCACTGGTTGAGGCTATGAAGGAGGAGCGCCGGAAGAGCAAGTGTATAGTGGGTCAGGTTCGATCTTTTAATTATGATAGCCAAGGTTTGTTGACTCTTCATTAGAGAGTGTGGGTTCCGTATCAGGGTGGGGCACGTTAGGTTTTGATATAGGAGGCGTACAATTCGAGGTTCTCAATTAATCTAGGAGCAACAAAATATATGGAGATCTCCGGCTAGATTATTGGTGGCCCTTCATGTAGTGGGGGTATAGCTTGGTATATGGAGAGGTGCTTGACTTGTAGGAAATTCAAGGCCGAGCATCAGCGACCTCAGGGAAAATTGGATTTGTTAGGTTTTCCCATCTAGAAATGGGAAGAGATCATGATGGACATCATTACGTAGTTACCACAGACAATGCGAGGGGTGGATTGAATATGGGTCATTGTAGATTAATTGACCAAGAGGGCGCACTTTATTCTGATTCAGGCGAGTATCTCCACGGAGAAGTTGGTAGACGTCTACATCCGGGAGGTTGTGGCACGACATGGTTTGCTAGTTTTAGTTGTTTCAGATAAGGATGTTTGGTTTACTGCTAGTATCTAGAAGAGATTACATGATGAGTTAGGTGCTCATCTGCATTTTAGCATGACTTTCCACCCAAAGAGTGATGGTCAAAGTGAGTGGACTATTCAGACTATGGAGGACATGCTTCGGGGCATATTCTTCGAGACAACTAAAGCCTCATAAGGCGAACTACCTTACGCATGATTTGAAGTTGGGGGCTGTGGTTTTCATCCTCAAGATTTGACATCATTACTTGTATGGGGTTTGTTCTACTATTTACATGGATCACAAGAGTCTAAGATATGTGATGGATCAACCAAATCTGAACATGAGGTAGCATAGGTTGTTAGATGTAGTGAAGGAATATGATTGTTACATCCTTTATCACCCGGGGAAGACCAATGTGGCGGCCAATGCTCTCAGCTGCAAGGTGGCTACTGCTCCGATCAGGGATGTGTGTTTGAGGATCACCATGACTACTCAACTTCTGGAGCAGATTCGAGAAGCACATGTTGAGGCTATAAATGAAAAGCATTGAAGGAGTGAGCATATAGTGGGTCAGGTGTCCTTTTTCAATTATGATAACTGAGGTTTATTGACTCTTCATTGGAGAGTGTGGGTTTCGCATAGTGGTGGTGCACATTATGTTTTGATAGAGGATACGCATAAGTCGAGGTTCTCCATTCATTGCGGAGCGACGGAATATATAAAGATCTCCGACTTGATTATTGGTGGCCCCTCATGAAGCGGGATGTAGCTTGGTATATATAGAGCTACTTGATTTGTAGGAAAGTCAAGGCTGAACATCAGTGACCTTATGTAAAAATGGAGTTGTTAGGTATTCCCGTCTAGAAATCGGAAGAGATCATAATGGACATCATTATGAAGTTACCACGGATGGTGCGGATGGTGGATTCGATATGGGTCATCATGGATCGATTCACCAAGAGGGTGTACTTTGTCCTGATTCAGGAGAGAATGTCTGTGGAGAAGCTGGTAGACGTCTATATCTGGGAGATTGTGGCACGACATGAGTTACCAGTCTTAGTTGTTTCAGATAGGGATGTTTGGTTTACTTCCAGGTTTTGTAAGACATTTCATGAGGATCTGGGTACTCGCCATCATTTTAGCGTGACTTTCCACCTGCAGACTGATTGTCAGAGTAAGCGAACTATTCAGACTTTGGAGGACATGCTTCAGGCATGTGTACTGGATTTTAGCAGGAGTTGGGACACGTATCTTCGTTTGGCAGAGTATTCGTATAACAAGAGTTATCACACCATCATTTATCGACCTCTTGTTGAGATTCTCTATAGGAGGAAGTGTAAGACCTCGATATGTTGGGATGAGGTCGATTAGTGGGTCATGGGGAGTACGGAGGTGGTACTCAAGAAGACAAAATTGATTCAGCAGGTTCATGGCAGACTTTAGACAACATAGATTCGATAGAAGAGTTATACTTATAGGCACCGGTCAGATTTGGAGTTCCAGGTTTGGGATATAGTACTCCTGAAGGTGTCACCTTGGAAAGGTGTCATCCTATTCAGGAAGCAAGGTAGTATGGGCCCTAGGTATGCTGATCCTTTCAGAGTATTAGCCTGGGTGGGCACGGTTGTGTATCAATTGGATCTACTTGATGAGCTTAACCAGATTCATATCACTATTCACATCTTTCAACTATGAAATGTTTGGTTGGCGATACCGTAGTGGTTCCATTGGAGGATATTCAGGTAGATAAGCACTTGAAATATATAGAGAGAGACCGGTGGTGATTGTGACAACCCGAAAAAATTCTCGCATACACTCTTCAATTCTTTCCAATATTAGACTTATTTTACTATATATTTGTACCCTTTAGAGTCTAATGAAGCATTCTAAATGTGATATAATCAAGGTAGGAGTGTTAAAAAGGGTTAAATCGAAGTGTAGGAATCAAAACTGAGCCAAACACTCCAACACATGGAGTGTGCGGCCACACACTTGAGTGTGCGGCCACACACTTGAGTGTGCGGCCACACACTCTTGTTTGCGGCCTCACACCTTTCCCAACCGCACACTCCACCTATATATGCCACACTTAAATCATTTTTGAACACTTCCTTCATTTCTTCAAGCATAGAACACGAGATCCTCTCAAGTATCATCCATTCTCCTTGAAGATCTTCATAAAAAGGTACCAAGAACACCAAGAACACCATCTGGCCGCACACATGGCAGCACACACCCTCTGGCAGCACACATGGCCACACACAGGGCCGCACACATGTGCTGGCAGCACACTAGGCCGCACACCTGGCCGCACACACACATATAGTGTGTATTTTGGCCATACACCCTCTTGTATAGCCTTATAAACCCTCATACAATCATATATGATTATAACACTTCATTATAAGTGTTTACTAGTCCCTATGATGGTCCCAAATTCATCAATTAGTTGTTCATAACACTAATTATATCCATACATGTGCCAATATATGCTAAATAGGCTTCGTGTGTGTACTTAAGTCACCACTTGACACCTAGCATCAAATCCAACTTTGTCATTAGAACCACTCACAACAGGTGAGTTCATACCCCTTTAATTAACCTTTGAAAATACTTTTAAATGTTTTAAATACTTTTATGGGGGGGGGGGGGGGGATACAAGTTGAATACTTATAGTTATTACATCAATCACATGTGATTAATAACTACAAAACCAATGATTTCATCACTGCTTCAAAATGTTTATCAAACTGTTTTACTTCAAAATGTTTTACAAACTCTTTTACTTATCAAATACTTTTATTTAAAATTTATTATACTTCTTATAAATTGCATGTCCATATATGCATAGATATATAAGAAATGTTTAAAAGGCTTAGGAAGGCCATCTACCCTATTTCCTTTTCCTCGATTTGGATGTGGTCTGGTGGGATGTCGAGTAGCCGTCCGAGGGTCGTTTCAATATTAATTATATACCATGTGTGCATATATAGTCATAAAAGTACTTCCATTATTCATGCGTATCAGTTACATCATTAGTAAGTTACCATCGGGGTAACACATGATTACATTTACGTTGTTGCTAGATCAATGAGTCAGTTCATTCATGAGTCATATACATTACATTACTATGAGAACATATACAACTATACTAGAAAGAAAACATATACGACTATACTAGAAAGAGAACATATACAACTATACTAGAAAGAGAACATATACAACTATACTAGGAAGAGAACATATACAACGATACTAGAACAGGAACAATACATTACATATACATACATACACTTACATAAATGTGATCCACTGTATCGGAGCGTGCCTTAAATGTCATGGCCTGAGTTGTAACCAGAATCTCTTGGAGGGAGAGCGTGAGTTTGTGTATAGATCTATACTGGATTGACTATCCTACACTTGTTGCTAGCTACAGCCGTACCTACAGGTCTGCGGGTGCCAAACGTCATACCTTTTTACGACCTACATTTGTCGTTGTTACCCAGTCAATAGTATGGTACAATTAATCACTTGATACCTTAATATAAATCTGGTTTAAGGTAGTTAGTACAACAGTAGTTCTTATAATACAATACTACAGTACTACAGTAATTTATCCTTTATATACATTTAGTGACTATTTCACTTAAACAATAATGTATACACTATACTTTGATAATGATAGTTACACTTGGAAAATTACACACTCTTACGATAAACAAACATACAAAACAGTTACGCCTTAGTAGAAGGCTACTTTTAATAGAAAATATAGGTTTTTCTGAGAGATTCAAACTTTTACAAACATCTATATACATTTTACAAACTTACACTTGAGACATGTTCAAACGTTTTGATAACAAACACCGACACTAAAATACTTATGAACTCACCAGCTTTATGCTGATAAACTCTTTCAAAATAACTTGTATTTTCAGGTCATCAGTAGACAGGTACCGAGGCCAGCTTTTGAGAAGATGGAGCACATCCAAGACTCATCTTATTATTTTGATTTACATTATTTTTGGTGTCTATAACTGTACAGAACACACTTGTATTAAAAATTATATATTTAATGCAATGGATGATTTTGGTTGCTTGTTTACTATTACTGTGTTGTGATACATCACATGACGTCCTCCACCCCAGAACGTTTCCGCCGTTCTCGGTTTTGGGGTGTGACAGATTGGTATCAGAGCATTGTTTATAGTGAATTAAGTATATCAACCCATAAAAGATATACTAAACTATAAACCCATTTGGGATTAAAACACTCTGACCAAGAGTCTATACATTGAATACCAAAATATTTAATTAAGTATACTAGGTTGCATTCATACTAAAACTAGTGTCACAATGACAAGAACAAAAGTATTACGATTGTTAAATATCACAGGTAAGCTCGGGGATGTATGGTCAGTCTTGGGAATGGCATAGCCTTATTAACTATGCTGGTCCGAGGAGTGATTAGCATATGCCCTAGAATGGTTGTGATATGTTAACAAGTCTAAAAACTTACCAACACTACTATGATAAGAAAATTAGAACATAACTTAAGTTTAAAATACTATAGGAGTATTTTGGGTCACTATAACTACATACCTGAGAACTAAAAAGGGTCTCTATCAAGTAGGTCAATAATTGTTAAGTGTGTACCCAAGGTTATATGAAATTTAGGTATTATAGACTCAGAATCTGTGACCTTTGCCTCACTTCCTGTTCCTTGTTTGGTTGTGGATTTGGAGTTAGGGCCACTTATTCGATTGGCTATCCTACTCTAATTTCATATAACTGGTATACACCACACAAGTATTGACATAACTGATGAAGATCATATTATAATTATCTTAGTTTAGTACGCCTATTTATAAAAGATTCTTATATCCCTTTTCTCGCGTTGATATCATGGCTGGATTTCATTACGGCGACCCGTACTTCCCAAATGAAGACAACGCAGGATGGCTTGAAGCAGAGTCCGATGATGAGCACCAAATCCCGTTGGATGATCATCAAGCAGAAGGCTTCTCAGATGGATCTGACTCTGGGCTGGAAGTCAACAATCTACCTCCCGTAGATCATGCCCCGAACAACGATCCCCGATCAGCATTTCTAGGTCCCACTCCCTTGTGGTAAACAACTTGAATCGTTGGAGCGACGAACAAGGGAAACCCTTACCGTATTTTGGGGACCGAAGCTTTTACAACGTTAGCGGAGGTGGTTCTGCGGATAGAGCTCTGCCCGTCATGGTCCGTAGAATTGCTCGAAACGTCGAGCAAGGTCGAGCAGCCATCGACCAAGTCATGGAAATTGATGCCAACACAGGCGTTAATACCATCCGCATTCGACATCTAGAAGAAGCGCTTGAAGGGATGAGGAGAACCAATGACGCACTACGACAACAATTAACTATCAAAATCGCAGAACTTCGAGTTCGCCAAAGAGCTCACGAACGACACCTCCGAGAAGTGGTTCGTCAATTAGCAGATATGAGGATTCACCTTAGGAATTCCCATCGTCGTTAGAAGATGTCAAGTACATCTTGTCTTTTGAATTAAGAAATAGCCTTTAGTATCTGGGCTTGTGGTAACGCTTGTCCGTAAAATATTCCTAACTCTCAGTACACTAACTAGGAATCTAGTAACTGTCAAACTTTTATGTATGGTATGATGTAAGACCTACTGTTAGGTCAATTTTTCCCTGGAACCCATTACATCAATAATACCAGTAATATTGACAGCTAACTAACCTGTGAGAAAATTTTTACACTTGCGTTTTCCTACTATTCTTTCCTTTTGTGAATTCAATTCGTACACTCATTCAACTGTTGGACTATGGCTATTTAGTCCATGTGTCACTTTCAACCTGCTTACAATTGATTCTTACCATTGTATCTATCTTTATAAACTTATAGCTGAAAGGTGCCTCCTCGCAAATCTCCCCAGAATAGCCCTGCACCTCCACCGCCTCCTCCGCCTCCGGTCATCGATACTGCAGCCCTGAATGCTGCCGTAGTCGCAGCAGTGGCAACTGCCATGGCTCAGTATCACTCTTCTGATGCCAGCAGAGGTGGAAACCCTGTTGAATCAATTCCGGTTGAAACCCCTGTGCGCTCGAGAGAGTGCTCTTACAAGGATTTTACCAACTGCAAGCCGAAGTCCTTTCATGGGACCGGCAGAGTCATTACCCTCTCATAATGGTTCGAGAAGACTGAATCAGTCTTCGAAATTTGTTCGTGCCCTGCTGCGAGCAAAGTCAAATATGCCGCATGCACCTTTGAAGGAAAGGCCCTGACGTGGTGGAACAGCCACGTTAAAGCCCTAACCCTCGTTGTAGCCAACGACATGGGCTGGGAAACAATGAAAGACCTCATGATTGAGGAGTATTGCCCGAGGGGTGAAATCCAGAAATTGGAACAGGAGCTTTGGAGCCTAACCATGAAGGGCTCCAACATAGTCGCATACACCACCAGATTTAGTAAACTGGTGGCTCTCTGCCCCAATATGGTTCCCACTGAAGGGAAAAAGATTGAAAGATACATATGGGGGCTGGTGCCTCCGTACCAAGGAAATGTTCTATCATCAAACCCTACTACTTTTGACAGTGCCAAGCGACTGGCACAACGACTCATCGACCATGGAACCCACTCCCCAACAGCGACAACAACTCAAGCCGTCGCAGAACCCTCCAAACCTGCTGACTCTAAGCGGAAGTTCTGGGATGAAAAGAAGAAACAACGAGCTACCAAAAAGCACCAAATTGTGGTTGTACATGCTGCAATAACACCTACTGCTGCTATTGCTCCGGTGAAGTAGTATGTAGGAAGTTTGCCTAAGTGCAACAAATGCAACTTCCACCACAATGGCCCCTGCCGTGAAATGTAGTGTTCCAACTGCGACAAGAAAGGACACACTATCCGTTTCTGTAGGTCTCCGGAAAGACCGATCACTCAAGTCCCTGGCTCAGGCGCGAGCCCAACCTGCTATGGATGTGGTGAAGCAGTCCACTACAAGAGGGACTGCCCCAAAGCAAAGAAAGCAAGTGGATCGGGGAGAGTACTGGCAATAAGCCATGGGGAAGCGGTTGCTGACCCGGCGGTGGTGACTGGTACGTTCCTTCTCAATAACTTATGTTTGATAGTGGATCAGAGCGAAGCTTCGTGAACCATAAATTTGCTCACATACTTAAACATCAACCACACGCACTTAAAGAACAATTCACGGTAGAAATGGCTAATGGGAAAACTGAAAGCACCAAGAGCATATACTTAGGTTGTACCTTAACTCTAGGTAACCATTCATTTCCAATCGACCTCATGCCAGTTTCAATTAAAAGCTTTGACATAATCATCGGCATGGATTGGTTGAGTCTTCATCGCACCGACATCATGTGCTTCGAGAAAGCAATCCATCTAAACCTTCCGTCTAACGAAACTCTTATAGTCTACGGTGACACACCCAGTACAAGTCTTTGTATTATCTCCAGTATCCAAGCACAGAAATATCTACGTAAGGAATGTCGCGCATTCCTTGCTCACGTTGTCGATACAAGCCTTGAAAGGAAGGAACTAAAGAACATCCCAGTAGTGAGCGATTTCCCCGACATTTTTCCAGAAGAGCTACCAGGATTACCTCCGCAACGACAGGTCGAGTTCAGAATCGACTTAATTCCAAGAGCTACCCCAATAGCTAAGTCGCCATACCGATTAGCACCAGCTGAGATGCAGGAATTATCTGGTCAACTTAACGAACTACTCAGCAAGGGCTTCATAAGACCAAGCTTCTCGCCTTGGGGAGCACCAGTCTTCTTTGTTAAGAAGAAATATGAATCATTCCGTATGTGTATCGACTACAGGGAACTCAACAAACTGACGGTCAAAAATCGTTACCCTCTGCCTCGCATCGACGATTTATTCGACCAACTCCAAGGGGCGAATTATTTCTCCAAATTTTTTATCTGAGATCCGGATATCACCAGTTACGAGTGCTAGAGGAGGATGTTCCAAAGACAGCCTTCCGAACTCGTTACGGACACTACGAATTCGTGGTGATGCCATTCGGATTGACCAATGCGCCTGCAGTTTTCATGGACCTGATGAACAGAGTATGCCGACCTTACTTGGATTAGTTCGTCATCGTTTTCATTGACGACATCCTGATCTACTCCCGAAGTAAGGAAGAGCATGGAGATCACCTGCGACAAGTTTTAGGAACTTTACGAACGGAGAAACTCTATTCGAAGTTCTCGAAATGTGAATTTTGGATCCGAAGATTCGAATTCTTAGGACACGTGTTAAGCGAAGAGGGAATCCACGTGGACCCATCCAAAATTAATGCCATCGAGAACTGGTCAGCACCGAAGACGCCTACAGAAATTCGTCAATTTCTAAGTCTCGCTGGCTACTACCGCAGATTCATACAGAACTTCTCCCGAATAGCGAAACCTCTTACAACCCTGACCCAGAATGGCGTGGCCTTTGACTGGGAAGAGAAACAAGAAAGAGCGTTCCAAACGCTCAAGCGAGCCTTGTGCACCGCACCAATACTGTCTCTCCCCGAAGGGATAGAAGACTTCGTAGTCTATTGCGATGCATCGAATCAAGGGCTCGGGTGTGTTCTGATGCAGCGAGGTAAGGTCATCGCCTACGCCTCCAGACAGTTGTAGACACATGAAGTCAACTACACGACCCACGATCTTGAACTAGGAGCCGTGGTGTTTGATCTGAAGATCTAGAGACATTACTTGTACGGGACAAAAAGCACTATTTTTACTGACCACAAGAGTGTACAATACATATTCAATCAGAAGGAGTTCAACATGAGACAACGACGGTGGGTTGAGCTACTCAGTGATTATGAATGCGACATTCGTTATCATCCGGGTAAAGCCAACGTAGTAGCGGACGCCCTAAGTCGGAAGGAATATTCTGGTCGAAGAGTCAAGTCGTTGACAATGACTATCCATTCGCACTTGTCTAAACAAATTCAGGCGGCTCAACTTGAACCTATGAAACCTAAACATGTGGCGATGAATCCCTCAGATGAATGGATAAGAACTTAGAAGCCAAGAGTGGCGGAGCCCTATATTTCATGAACCGGATCTGGACCCCGAAGCACGGTGGTTTCTGAGGTTTGGTCATGACCGAGGCGCACAACACTCGGTATTCCGTCCACCCAGGTTCAGATAAGATGTATTTGGATCTTAAAAAGCTATACTGGTGGCCTAATATGAAAGCAGAGATTGTTACCTTCGTAAGTAAATGCCTTACTTGCGCAAAGGTCAAGGTCGAGTACTAGAAGCCCTCTGGTTTACTGCAACAACCTGAGATCCCAGAATGGAAGTGGGAACGGATCACTATGGATTTCATAACCAAGTTTTCCAAGACAACGGGTGGACTTGATACCATATGGGTCATCATCGATATATTGACCAAGTCTGCACACTTCCTGCCTATCAAAGAGACTGACAAGATGGAGAAACTTACGAGAACATACATTAGGGAAATCGTGCAACTACATGGTGTTCCTATATCCATTATCTCCAATAGAGATAGTAGGTTCACCTTAAGATTCTGGCAATCACTACAACATTCCCTGGGAACAAGGTTGGACATGAGCACAACCTACCATCCACAGACCGACGGACAAAGTGAGAGGACCATCCAAACACTGGAAGATATGTTGAGAGCCTGTGTGATTGACTTTGGAAAGGCATGGGATACTCATTTACCTCTTGTCGAATTTTCCTACAATAACAGTTATCATACGAGCATCAAGGTTGCCCCATTTGAAGCCCTCTACGGCCAGAAGTGCAGATCCCCTCTGTGCTGGGCTGAAGTGGGTGACACCTAGTTGGCTAAGGGGCAAATTTCTGATAGTACTCTCACAGGCCCTGAAATCATTCGGGAAACGACGGAGAGGATCGTTCAGATCCGCGAACGATTGAAAGTTGTTGGGATTGTGTCTAAGGCTGCAACTATATTAGGCAAGTATTTGACCCGATTGTGCATGGTCCTTTTGGGTTGCCTTCACCACAGCAACTTGGTAGGATGATTTATTATGAGAGAATAGATATTATTAATATATTATGAGAATAATATAAGGAATAATAATATAGTTATTTGATTAATATAAGTCATAGATTAATTAGTATTAATTTGGTGACTTAAGGAGATTAATTGAATAAGAGGGTATAAACTGTCAATTGTTTGATAGTTAAACTTTAGACTGTAAATCCATATTTGATAGACAATGGACGGATTCTAGAAGCTATGGATAGCTTCAAATCGTCCAAGGTTATCTAAGGAATGGATTTGGATTGCTTTAAGAGAAGATTATCCAATTAGGGTTTAAGTGGTAACCCTTAAGGAGTCTACAAGTATAAATAGACCCTATGGCAAATGGAATTCAGTACTTGATTTAAAGTAGAGAACCCCTGGCCGAATTCGTCCTCTCTCCTCTCTCTCAAATCATCCTCTTTGCTAGTTGGTGTTTGTAAGCCATTAGAGGAGTGACAATTGTGACTCTAAAGCTCCAAGAACAAGAAGATCAAACAAGTGTTTCAAGGTATGATTCTAACTTTGATTTTGTATTGTTCTTACACCTAATTAGTCATTAGAAGTCTTGGATTCAAAGCATGTTTAATAGAGAAACCTAGATCCAAGCATTAGGGTTTGTATGCGCACTTAGGAATGTTCTTATGTACAAAACCCATCAGTAGTATCACAGCCAGGTTGGTTTCTATTAAATTGATGCTTGAATGTTTGAATCTTAACTGCAAAATTTGATTTTTGTGTTTCTGAGTCTTGGACTCGGTGAGTCCCATAGTGGACTCGGCGAGTTGGCCTGACTCGGCGAGTCCAGTGTGGGTACTCGGCGAGTCCGAGCGTCAGGATTAGCCAAAAACAGGATTTTTTTCATATTTATCTTATGGAAACTTACCTTAATCACATTAGATCAACCCTAATCCGATTTTGTGATATATATGACTATATTTTTGATCTAATTGAAGATATTTATCAATTAATAAAATATTTAATTTCCTTATATGATAATTATTAATCAAATATGGATAATTATGTGATTAATTGTTAATTTAAAATTATTTGTTATTTGATCCTTTATGTTTTAAATGTTTAAAATCTATCCTCAACTTTTGAAATTTATGTTTTGTGATTAAAAGTTTAATTTAGACAATTTAAATTTCAAACCCTAGAATTTTACAAGTTTAAAATACAACCCTATACTAATATAATATTACAAGATTAATATCTATATATGTATAACTTAAATGCTAGTCTTACCGTTAGTAGGTCTCATTCACGAAGCCGGTCTATAAGGTGGGTATAAGGTTGCGGCCTATAAAATGGCACTTAATGGGTGTACACTCACACCCACCGCTCGCTTGATTGGTGGAGGGTCGTTAGCCGAACGGGTAGGATAGGGCAACCTCATCCTCTCATTAAAAGTATAATAAGAAATACAAAGTAACTACATGTTTTCTTAAAATTTCTCAATCTTAGTTACTTTAGGAAAAGTGAATTGATGTAATCCCATGAAGTTACACTTTGCACCTTGCTAAGAAGTTAGTGGAGCGTGTGTGGTTTACCGGCACACTAATTGGTTCTAAGCGAAGGTGGCAAAGGGTGATTCATTGTTTATCATAGTTCGATGGAGCGTGTGTGGTTTACCGGCACATCGAATAGGTGATCATTACAATGAAGGCACCATGTTAATTTGCATGGTAATTCACACCTGCTTTGTGATCCTCGGTATCCCAGTCACAAACTAGAGGGGCATATCGAGATTTAAACATGCCATTGAAAAGTTTCAATGAATCTCATCCAAGCCTAGGAATTCTCAATACATTTAGGACTTAAAGTTATGTTTTTCATGATGGAGAATTAGTGAATCGTCATTTACTTACCTTCAAATTGTTTGCATGTTAGATTACGACATCCCTTTTCTAATGTGTAAATATTGTTGTTGGATCCTAGCCCTAATTTTTGTTATTGGGTGATAATTAGGGATTCACATTCTAATCTATCTTTGTCCTTTCTATTTATAGATGTCGAATGCCAATAATGCTGCTGCGAGTTCTTTCACTTTGATGAGCCTTTGTCAAAAGGTCACCTTTGTTGGAACAAACTTTAGCTAATAGATAAGATACATTCGCACGATTGCTCTCTATGAGGATAAGGAGTATGTCCTCGATGAGAAGCTCGAGAAAATCAACCCCGAAATTGCTACTCCCACCGAAATCACCGCTTTCGAAACTCACGAGCGCGATGCAACGAAAGTGCATTGCATCATGATCGCGACAATGAACTCCGAATTCCAAAAGTCCTACAAGGACATGTATCCATACGAAATGCACCAAGACTTATTGGAGAGATACCATCAAAACGCGAGACAAGCGCATTATGAGATTTTCACAAACATGATTTCCGCTAAGATGGGTCATGGAGAGTCTCTTACCGTGCACTTGCAAAAGATGCAAAGGTATGTCGACCACCTTCGCAAGTTAAATGTTGACTTTGGGGAAGACTTGGAGATTGACATGGTGCTTCACTCTTTGCCTCCGAGCTACAATCAATTTAGGATGACCTATCACATGAACAAAGAGGAGGTCACCCTAAGCAAACTCCAAGGTCTCTTGAGGGTCGCTGAGAGCAACTTCAAGGACAAGTCTGTTGCACCAACTCCCAATCCGCCCGTTGCTCCTGTCTTGGCAATTGGACAAGGAAAGGGAAAGAAGAGGAGGGCTTCATCAAAAAACTATCGAAAGGTTAAAGCCCGAGATGGTGCCTCTTCTAGTGGGACCAAAGTTGATCCCGCTAAGCCCTGCTCTAACCCGAAGGAGGCAGAGTGCCACCACTGCCACAAGATAGGACATTGGAAGAGAAGTTGCCTGGAGTACCTGCAAGCCATCAAGGAAGGAAAGATCAATCCATCTTTCGTAGGTATATATACAATTAAATCTAATGATTCATCTCACAATACTTGTTGGGTTCTTGATACCAGTTGTGGTTACCATATTTTTTTAATGTGCAGGGACTAAAAAGAAGTAGAGACGTGGAGCATGGAAGAATAAATCTAATCATGGGGAACAGAAGATCGTCGCCTGTAACTAAGATTGGAGTGTATTCTTTAGTGCTTCGAAATAGTTTATCTTTAGATTTGAACAATTGTTGCTATTCGCCAGAAATGGCTAGAAACATGATTTCTTTTCATGGTTTGTTTAGACAAGGTGTTAGATTTTCTTTTAATAATGAGAATGGTTCTATTTTAGCTTATCTAAATGGTGTCTTTTACTTTGAAGCTATACCATGTAATGGAATTTATGAAACTGTTATGATTGTTGATAACTTAGGAAATGATGTTTTGTACTTGGATTCTTCCAATAGTATGGATAAGGCATCCTTATGGCATTGTCATCTTGGACATGTCAACAAGAAACGCATAGCCCAACTCCAAAAGGATGGAGTGTTGGAGTCATTCGACCTTAGGGAAGATGACACATGCGAGTCTTGCTTGCTTGGAAAGATGACTAAGTCACCCTTCTCTGGTACGTGTGAAAGGGGTGAGGGTCTATTGGACCTCATACATACCAATGTGTGTGGACCATTTAGATCTACCACGAAGGATGGTAACCGCTTCTACGTGACTTTTACCGATGACTATAGTAGATATGGGTATATCTACTTAATCAAGAAAAAGTCAAAAACTTTTGAAAGGTTCAAAGAGTTTAAGAATGAAGTGGAGAATTAATTGGGCAGGAAGATCAAGATGCTTTGATCCGATCGAGGAGGAGAGTACCTAAGTCTTGAATTCCACGGTTATCTCAAGGAGTGTGGAATAGTTTCACAATTGACGCCACCTAGGACACCACAATTGAATGGTGTGGCAGAAAGGCGTAATCGAACCTTGTTGGACGTAGTTCGCTCTATGATGAGTCGTGCTTCACTATCTCTCTGTTTTTAGGGGTATGCCTTAGAGACTGCCGCCTATATCCTTAACCGAGTCCCTACTAAGAAGGTTACCAAAACACCTCACGAGATGTGGATGGGGAAAGCTCCTTCGTTGGCACATATCAATGTTTGGGGTCGCGAGGCTTTCGTAAGACGGGATACTCACGACAAGCTAGAACCTCGTAGTGAGCGATGTATTTTCATCGGCTACCCGCAGAAATCCTTTGGATATCTCTTCTATAGACCGAAGGACAATGTTGTCTTTGTTGCGAGGAGAGGATTTTTCCGAGAGCGAGAAATCATAAGCCAAGGAGACAGTGGGAGGAAAATCAATCTTGAAGAGATTCAAGAGTCGATAGATGAAGGAACCTCAACCGCTGGCGCTCAACCCGAGGAGGAAACTCCGGTTGAACCAATTGACGTATCATTACCTCTTAGACGTTCCGAAAGAGTTAGGTTTCAACCCCAGTTGTATGGTTTTCATATTACTACCGAAGGGGACACTTATATTAGTGATAGTACACTAATAAACCTTGATGAACCTAATAGCTATAAGGAAGCCATGGCAGGCCCGGAGTCTGCGAAATGGAAAGAGGCAATGGATAGCGAGATCCAATCCATGTATGATAACCAAGTTTGGAATTTGGTTGATAATGTGCCTGGATGTAAGACCGTTGGGTGCAAATGGATCTTCAAGAAGAAGACCGACGTGGATGGAAAAGTACACACGTATAAAGCATGATTGGTTGCGAAGGGCTTTACTCAAACTCCCGGAGTTGACTATGAAGAGACCTTTTCACCAGTTGCGAAGATAAAATATATTAGAGTGATGCTAGTTATTGCCGCATTTCATGATTATGAGATTTGGCAAATGGATGTCAAGACCGCTTTCCTTAACGGGAAGTTGGCTGAGGATGTTTACATGGCTCAGCCAGAGGGGTTTGTGGATCCGAAGCATCCGAATAGAGTGTGTAAGCTTGAGAAGTCCATTTATGGACTAAAGCAAGCGTCTCGCAGATGGAATCTTTGCTTCGATGAGAAAGTCAAAGATTTTGGATTTGTACGAAGCGAAGATGAATTGTGTATATATGTCAAAGCCAGTGGGAGTATAGTAAGCTTTCTCGTTCTATATGTCGATGACATATTACTCATAGGAAACGACGCCCCGACTCTGCAGGAGGTTAAGTCCTGGCTCGGGAAGTGCTTCGCTATGAAGGACCTCGGAGAGGCTTCCTATATTTTGGGAATAAGGATAGTAAGAGAAAGAAGTAAGAGACTAATAGGACTTAGACAGATTACTTACTTAGAGACGGTACTAAAACGTTTTAGTATGGAAAACTCGAAGAAGGGAGAATTACCGATACAAAGCAATGCCAAGTTGAGTAAGACTCAAAGTCCAAGTACCGAAGCTGAGATAGCTGAAATGAGCCGAGTTCCATACGCTTCCGCAGTTGGCTCAATCATGTACGCTATGACTTGTACTCGCCCTGATGTAGCCTTTGCTTTGAGCATGGTTAGTAGATATCAAGGGAATCCAAGCAGAGCCCATTGGATTGCAGTGAAGAATATCCTTAAGTACCTTAGGAGGACGAAGGAATGGTTCTTAGTCCTCGGAGGGAGTGATGACTTGTAGGTGCGAGGGTATAGTGACGCCAGTTTTCAGACCGACAGGGACAACTACCATTCGCAGTCGGGTTGGGTCTTTACCCTGAATGGAGGAGCAGTAACTTGGAAAAGTTCCAAGCAAGAAACTGTAGCTGATTCAACGTGCGAATCAGAGTACATCGCAGCGAGCGAAGCGTCGAAGGAGGAAATATGGCTAAAGAAATTCATTGGTGATCTTGGAGTTGTACCTGCCATAAAGGAGCCCATGGAGATTTTCTGTGATAATGAAGGTGTGGTTGCCTTGACCAAGGAACCGAGAGATCATGGTAGATCACGACATATCGATAGAAAATATCACTTTATTAGACATCGTGTAGAAGAAGGACAACTCGTAGTGAAGAGGATATCATCAGAAGATAACCCAGCAGATCCGCTTACGAAGGGACTGAGTAGGGTTAAGCATTTGCAGCATGCTAGGAGTATTGGGCTGAAGGATGATATTAGCGTAGATTAGATAGTATTAGAAACGTGTAATAGATAAATGTAATTAACATTTGATGATTAAGTAAAGGAGTTTTATTTATAAGTAATGTTACTATCTTATGTTAATTGTTTAACTATTGTTTCACTTTGCATGTTTTGACTTCTAGAATAATTGAGTTTATTAAGAATAATCAAATTGTTCAAATAGTCCACAGTCGTTCATATGTCGGAAGTAGATATGAATGAAGATTGTCAAGAATAGGTGTGTAGAGTGTCTAAATGGTGTTAGACATAGAAAAAGATTGCTGCAACGTTCATGAGTGCTTATGAACTGGTTTCGAGCATTGGAACAAACCCGTGCTTGCTGGAATCACCTTATGGAATGTGATAGTTAATGGGTGATCGCAAGACGATAATATCATATAGTCTTAAAACCTAGATATATGGTTTGTTATTGGTTAATTGATTGTACATTGATAATGCGAAAACACATTGGTAACTCGATGTTATAAAACGCATTGTTGTGTGTAGTTGTTTAATGAATAAGTAAATGCATATAAGTCGAAGTTTATCTGAAACTTTTATCCTTTGAAGGAAAAAGTGATATCTCGGCCGCTCGATGATTTGATTTGACTTATGTGCCGGGCCCGGTCAGAACTGAATTGATGTGTTTGATTAAGTTCTATGTCAAATAAATTGGAAATCGAGAAACCAAATGCTAGAATAACTATTCCATAGTATTGTCAGCATGATATCTAACAGAGGACTGTACGATCCCTTATCTGAAGGACAAGATTGATTAGATCAGAGTTTGACAGCGTCTTTGAGAGCTACGATTGCAAATCGGAATCTACCAGCACATATAGTTACTAGACTTATCCAAGTGGGAGACTGTTGGAATAGTGTCTAAGGCTGCAACTAAATTAGGCAAGTATTTGACCCGATTGTGCATGGTCCTTTTGGGTTGCCTTCACCACAGCAACTTGGTAGGATGATTTATTATGAGAGAATAGATATTATTAATATATTATGAGAATAATATAAGGAATAATAATATAGTTATTTGGGTCTATCAAGACCACACTGATGGAGACTTTTGATGAGCGGTACGTTGCGGTGACTAAGGCTGCAGCCGCTGCAGCTACCGCAGTTGTGGCTGCTGCCAGACCACAGGGAGGTGACTCGTTGCTATTCTGGGAGTTCAGCAACACGAAGCCACCCGAGTTTGATGGGATGCATGATCCGATCGCTGCGATGAGATGGACTGCTGACATTGAGGGATGCTTCTACACATGTTCATATCCGGAGCATCTGAGGGTACGGTTCGCTTTGAACCAGCTCCGCCTGGGAGCAAAGGATTGGTGGAAGTTCGTGACGACGAACTTCACTCTTGCGGAGGTTTCGGCCGTGACTTGGGAGAGATTTACTACTATGTACAGAGACGAGTATGTTCCCCCGGTGGAGAGGGAACGGTTGATTCAGGAGTTCTTGACCCTCAAGCAGGGTAATGATTCAGTTACTATGATCACTCGGAAGTTTCATGAGAGTGCGATGTTCTGCCCTGAGCAGGTGTCCACTGAGCAGGCTCGGATGAGTCGATATTTGGGTGTACTGAGAAGGGACATTCGGGAGTTCGTATCTAACTCGTCATACCGGACCTTTGCCGAGCTCCAGGCAAATGCCTGGAAGAGGGAGATCGAGTTGGAGACTCAGGCCAGGGAGGAGGCCAAGTCTCAGCGGGTGGATCGCCGATCGGCTCAATCCCAGCTGGCAGCCAAGCGGACCAAGTCCGCCGATTCGAGGACGGGAGGTCAGAAGGGTCGCACTTGCGGAAAGTGTGGTAAGGGTCATGAGGGGGTCTGTCGATCAGGTACTTGCTACAAGTGTGGCAAGGAGGGGCACATCGCTAGGGATTGCCCCAAGGGATTTATGGTTTGCTTCCATTGCAACCAGACCGGCCATCGGAAGGCCGAGTGTCCTCAACTTCACCAGGGATCTGCGCCTACTGCTAGGGTTACCGAGACTCAGCTGGTGAAAGCCGAGGCTCCGAAGGCTCGTGGGATAGCTTTTTAGTTGACTGCGGAGGAGGTCCGCGCGGCGCCCGATGTCGTGGCTGGTATGTATTCTTTCGTGTATTTACTTTTATGATGAGATATTGTGCTTATATTATGATATGCGTAGGTACTTTTCTTGTGAATTTTGTACCTGCCTTGGTATTATTTGACTCGGGTGCGAGTCGGTCTTTTGTATCTTTGGCTTTTAGTTAGCACATCGGTATTGATCGGGAGGTGATGAGTCGACCCCTGAGGGTTTCCATAGCTGATGAGAAAGCGGTATACGCCACCGACGTGATTCGAGGATGTGTGGTCGAGATTTTTGGTGTCAAGTTCCCTATAGATTTCGTTCCTATAGCGATGGGAGATGTCTGTGTCATCGTGGGTATGGACTGGTTGAGTAGGTTTGGAGCCGTCATTAACTGCGAGAGACAACTAGTGACTATACGAGACCCTAGTGGGGGAGTGCTTACTGTGTATGGCGAGGGGACTCGGTGTGGTTCAACGTTTTGTTCGGCTGCCAGGGCGAGACAGAGTTTACAGCAGGGCTGGAGTGGATTCATAGCCTATGTGATGGACACACGAGTGGCCGCGGGGAGGCCAAATTCGGTTGACGAGGTTCCAATGGTGTGCGAGTTTTCAGATGTGTTTCCCGAAGAACTGCCAGGCGTGCCTCCGGCAAGGCAAGTGGAGTTCCGTATCGATCTGGTCCCGGGAGCGGTGCCCATCGCCAAGGCGCCTTATCGTCTCGCTCCACCAGAAATGCAGGAGTTATCCTCGCAGCTTCAGGAGCTGTTGGGAAAGCGGTTTATTAGACCAAGTAGCTCACCATGGGGAGCGTCGATTCTTTTTGTCAAGAAAAAGGATGATTCACACCGGATGTGTATCCATTACCGGGAGTTGAACAAGTTGACGGTTAAAAACCGGTATCCGTTACCTAGGATCGATGATCTGTTCGATCAGTTGCAGGGGGCATCTTGGTTCTCTAAGATAGACTTGAGGTCGGGTTATCATCAGATGAGGGTTCGGGATGAAGATATCCAGAAGACTGCATTCAGAACTCGTTACGGGCATTACGAGTTTGTGGTGATGCCTTTTGGGCTCACCAATGCCCCGGCTGCATTTATGGATCTTATGAACAGGGTGTGAAGGCCGATGCTGGATCGGTCGGTGATCGTGTTCATTGATGATATTTTGGTATATTCGAGGTCCAGGGAGCAGCATGAGCAACATTTGAGGTAGATTCTTAAAGTATTGAGATCGGAGAGGTTGTATGCCAAATTCTCCAAGTGTGATTTCTGGTTACGAGAGGTCCAGTTCCTAGGGCACCTTGTTAACGAGAAGGTGATATTGGTCGATCCGGCCAAGATCGAGGCGGTGATGAGATGGGAAGTGCCGAGAGGGACACGTTATAGCGTATGCATCGAGGCAGCTGAAGCCTCATGAGTCGAGATATCCCACCCACGACCTGGAATTGGGGGCTGTGGTGTTTGCCCTCAAGATCTGGCGACACTATCTTTATGGGGTTCGGTGTACCATATACAGAGACCACAAGAGTCTGAAGTACTTGATGGATCAGCGAAATCTGAATATGCACCAGAGGAGATGGTTGGATGTGGTGAAGGATTATGATTGTGAGATCCTGTACCACCCGGGCAAGGCTAATGTCGTAGCCGATGCATTGAGCCGTAGGGCGGAGAGCGCCCCGATCCGAGACGTCTGTATGAGGTTGACGGTGATGACATCGATTTTGGACACCATCTGAGGGGCCCAGGATGAGGCTGCAAGACCAGAAAACCGAAAGAGGGAGCGGGTTGTCGGGCAGGTATCGGAATTCATTACTAATGGTCGGGGACTTATGACATTTCAGGATCGGATTTGGGTACCGTTTGTGGGCGGTACGCATACTATTTTGATGGAAGAAGCGCATCGATCGAAATTCTGCACCAGCATCCGCATGGTAAGTTGCAGCCGCTGGAGATTCCCGAGTGGAAGTGGGAACAGATTACCATGGATTTTATTACCAAATTGCCAAGGACTGCGAGAGGGGTCGATGCAATTGGGTGATTGTGGACAGATTGACGAAGAGCGCTCATTTTCTAGCTATTAGTGAGAGCTTTTCTACAGAGAAGTTGGCAGAGTTATATGTGAGAGAGGTGGTATCGCGGCACAGGGTTCCGATGTCGATCATTTCAGATCGGGACGTACGATTTACTTCCAGGTTTTGGAAGAAGTTTCACGAGGAGTTAGGTACGAGGCTGCATTTCAGTACCGCATACCACCCGTAGACGGAAGGATAGAGCGAGCGGACGATTCGGATGCTCGAGGATATGCTCCGAGCGTGTGTTTTGGATTTTGGAGGGAGTTGGGACACCTACTTACGCTTAGCAAAGTTTTTGTACAACCACAGCCATCATTCGAGCATTGTATGCCACCCTTTGAGTTGTTGTATGGGAGGAGGTGTCGCACCCCCATCTGCTTGGGAAAGGTGGGGCAACGGGTAATGGGTAGTACGGAGATTGTACTTTAGACGATCGAGCAGATACAGCAGGTCAGGCAGATATTGTTGATCGCTCAGAGTCGCCAGAAGAGTTATGCGGACAGGCGTCGGTCCAAGCTCGAGTTTCAGGTTGGTGACCTTGTGCTCTTAAAGGTCTCTCCTTGGAAAGGAGTGATACGATTCAGGAAGAGGGGCAAACTGGGACCTCGATATATTGGACCTTTCAGGGTAATTGCTAGGGTAGGCAGGGTAGCCTACCATTTGGATCTATCTGTTGAGTTGGGTCAGATCCACGACACTTTTCATGTGTCGCAGTTGAGGAAATGTATTACCGACGAGTCAGTAGTGATGCCATTAGATGATATTCAGGTGGATGCAGGCCTGAACTATGTTGAGAGACCAGTGGCAATTAGGGATCGAAAGGTTAAGGTTCTGAGGAACAAGGAAGTACCCTTGGTGCAAATGCAGTGGCAACATCGGAAAGGGTCCGAGCTGACATGGGAGTCCAAGTCTGAGATGCGGGAGCAGTATCCGGAATTGTTTCCAGTGTAAGACTTCGGGGACGAAGTCTGGTTCTAGTGGGGGAGAATTGTAACAGCCCAAATCCCAGGTACCCTTTTATTTAGCCTTTAATCTTTAATTTCTTGTCATTTTAGGGCTTTTATGTTGGGCGAGTACGTTGGGCGTACAAGGAGTACGCTGCGCGTACTGGAACGCTTCATTTATACGCATCCTCCCTCGGGTACGCTCGGCGTACCCAAGGTTACGCTGGGTGTAACTGGTCCAGACCCAAAAACCCTAATTTTTGTGGTTGGCTATAAAAGGAATGATGTGGCTTGGTTCCTTAGCCACAATCCCTCAGAAAGAAACCCTAAGAGAGTGTTCCTTCGTTCCTAGCTCATTTGTGAGTGTTCTAAGCTTGGTGGTGTCTTTTCAAGGTAGAAAAGGAGAAGAGGAGTCTATTGTGGAGGCTAGAAGTTGGTGTTCAAGTGTAGATCTGAGTTTAGAAAAGGTTGGAGCTTCATTCTAAGGTAAAAAGTTTGGATCTTGACTTGTAGTTGTTGTGGTATGCTTTATGGACCATTTTCTACGGTTTTGGTCCCAAAGGTGGAAACTTTATGAGCAAGTAGTCTCCATTAGCTTAGATCCATCATATTTCTGGTCCATTTGAGTTGTAGATTCATAAAAATGTAATCTTGGACGTGAATGATTAGCCATGCATGAGATCTAGATCCTTGAGTTGAAATAGAAAGATGTTAAGGAGTGTAGGAGCGTTTACAGCCATGCCAAGGCTAAAAGGCTTCGACTTTATGAGTATGGATGCTTAAATAAAGTGGGATCTAGAAGTTGAAGTAGTGGCTTAACCGATTAAGACCAGAAATGAAGAGTGTCTAGATCTAACTATTACGCTAGGCGTAACTCAAAGTACGCGCAGCGTACTGGGTGGAGACCCCGACTTTGGGGTTGGTGATGTACACCCCGGGTACATCAGTATGTACGCCCCGCGTACTGAAGATGTTGACTTTTGTTGACTTTTAGGGTTTTGGTCAACATGTGGACCTTGAGTCAAGGAAGGGTAAAATGGTCATTTACCCCTCTAAGGAATGATAATAAGGGGTAAAGTCTAGTTGTGGAAGTCCATATTAATTAAAATGATATTCGTTATGATTAGGCAAGGTTGAGTCTTCGTTTGGGATTCAGAGATAGCGAGCACGTGAGATTCTAGACTTTCCACGAGGTGAGTTTTCTCACTATACTGTACCCGGAAGGGTTTTATTGTGTGATAGGAAGGTCGGATATGTTATGAGTTGTATGCATTGTATATGAGAAGTTAATCGTTTGTATGTGCTATGTATGCTAAGCTTGATATGGGCCGGAAGGCATTATGTTATGGGCCGGAAGGCATATATGTTATGGGCCGGAAGGCATATATGTTATGGGCCGGAAGGCATTGTGATGTGGACCGGAAGGTTGACGCAGGTAGGACCAGAAGGTTTACCGAGTCGGGACGGAAGTCCCCTGAGACACAAGGATCGGAAGGTCAGGGCCTGGAAAGGCGTATGTGTGTAAGTAGTATTTTGGGGAACTCACTAAGCATTTATGCTTACAGTTGTTGTGTTATGTGTTTCAGGTACTAGCGAGGACCGTGGGAAGGCACTGGCGTGATTTGTACACACTGACGAAGGAACTGTTTTATGATCATGGGATGTATTTTGTTACAATGACATTTGTTACACATGTGATTTCAGAATATTAAATGATGGTTGATGATGTTTGCAAAAATGAAAAATTGTTTTGAAAATTCACGCTATTACAATATATATATATATATATATATATATATATATATATATATATATATATATATATATATGTATATATATATATATATATATATATATATATATATATATATATATATATATATATATATATATATAAAAGGAGTGGTATAAATGGGAACCCAAAGATGTTAAGAACCCTAGCAATCATTTTTTAAATGTTGTCATTAAAGACATTTTGGACAAATCCAACACTTATATTGTATTAAGCAAATATTTTCCTTCCCTTGTTTACAAACTACTTGCCACTTGTCGTAGTACCACTGTCGCCGGACTAACATTAAATTCGATGACATGTTTATGGCCGTATTCACAACTTAATAAGACAAACATTACAGCTCCTATTTATTTGTTAATACTTTTCTATTTTTTCCAGCAAAAATGTACACAATTTTGATAAAAAAAAAATAGAATTTTATCTCGAAAGTTTCATTTTTCTTTTTTATAGATTGTAGATTCCTTTTAAAAAAGATATATCGTGTATAAACAAATATTAATGGTTGAAAATACAATATTTGTAGTTTAATAAACACAATAATTCACTAATACATAGGTTAATATTTTCATGCATACAGTCATTCTTATTTTGACACCAATATTACATAAAATACTCAACTTAATATAATTCATTCTCAGTTTAATGTACAAAATTCACAACTTAATACAATCAATTATACAATAATTCACATATTCTGAGAAGTTAAACCCAAATTCTACCATCGCCACCACCATCATCAATTATCATATGCCGCCACACCAGGCACCCGTGCCACCATCACAACCATTTTCCTTTCAAATCATATATAAATGTAAAATCATGGATTCATAGCTTAAAACAGTTGAATAAACCATTCTAAATTCTTATATATTTATATAACATAAAAAATAAATATATTCACAAGAAAATTGACGACACATGATTTATATGACTGAATCCAGTCGAATGTCATTGGCCGCGTACCAATAACATCGGGCTGGGGGGCTTGACGATATATGGTCCATTAGCATGGCCTAAATAGCTCTGGCGCGCCATCCTCACCTGGCACTCCCTTACCAGCCTTGCTGGGGACTCTACTGCTGGTTTATATGACTATGTCCAGTCTAATGTCGTTGGTCGTGTACCAATAACGTCGGATTGGGGTGATTTGTTGATATATGGGCCATTAGCATGGCCTAAAGCGCTCTAGTGTGCTAGCCTTGTCTGGTGCGCTCTCGCCAACCCAATCAAGCTCTCCCTTGCCAGCCTTGCTGGAGTTCTCTCATCGATCCGGCTTGGCGCTCCCTAGCCTAACTCTCCCTTGTCATCCTTGCTGGGCACTATCCCGTCGGCCTGACCAGGCACTCTCTGGCCTGGAACTCCCTTGTCAGCGTTTCCTGGTACATACCCACAAGCCTTTCCTGGTGCGCGCCCGCCAGCCTCGCCTGACGCTTCCGGGCAGCCTCGCCTAGCTCCTTGCTAGTTGGGCCTAAATTAGGTTGGGCCAAGGCCTGACCTAATTCCCCTTGACCAAATTATCCCCTATATAATGAATAGTATCTTCTCAATGGGGAGGGATCTTCCCTTTGGCTCAGCCGCCACCCTATACTCCCATCGGGTAGCTCAGCTGCCACCCTCCGCCGTCCGATGCCATAGACCACTACCAACACCAATATGGTTCTCCCTAGCTAAAGGGAACTGTCACAGATCTACCAGATAATCTAACTTGACCGTTGGAGTCCACTCCCGGGGAACATGCCTTGGGGCAGCTCTAATGGGCTTGTTTGTTGTGACCTTGCAGATTCGTCTCTGGTGTAGAAGCACATCCTCGGAGCAGGTGGTCGGAGCCAATGTCACATCAAAAATTAATACAAACATTCATATATAAATCATTCAAAATTTAACACAAAATTCATGAGTTAATTCACAGCTTAATAGAGTAAGTTTAGAGTTTAATACAATCAATTTGTAGTTTTGTACACAAAATTCATAGTTTAATATAAAAAATAATTGTTTAATTCACAAAAATTATACATTCGCAATAATATTTTAAACTTAAAACTAATATTTTTATCTTCAGACCTATAACTTGTGCTTCTTTCAAAATTTACTTACATAAATATTTTTATAAATAAACTAATACAGTTATACCTCACCATTATTTCCTCTGACCACTTCCTTTTACAGTTTAATAAACCAATTAATTCAATAATTCAGAGTTTAATGCAAAATAATTATAAAAATTAATATGTTCTTACATATTTATACAGCAAAAAAAAAAGATAGTTAGAAGAAAATTAATACAAACATTGATGTATATAACATTCATACTTTAACAAAAAAATTATAAAAAAAATTAACAACTTAATATAATAATTTATAGTTCAATACACAAAATTCAGAACTTAATGTAATAAATTCACAGTTTAATATATAAAAATTATATATTTACAATAATATTCTCAACATAAAAATTACTTTTATACCTTTAGATATGGAGACTGATGCTTCTTTCAAACTTTATTTATATAGTATTCACCATTTTAATTTTTACGTACTTTATTCAAAATTAGAGAAAACCTAATCTATTTCAGAAACAAATACAAAATTAAAAAAAAAATTACAACTTAATAAAATGAATTCACAGTTTAATACACACAATTCACAATTTAATACAATGAATTCACAATTTAATATGTTACTCCATACAATGATGCAGAGTTTAATACAACATTGAGGCACTAATTCATAGTATAATATAATAGTTATTCACATTTTAAACACTTATACTAATACACTAAGGCAATTTATTAAACACCTTGTGTAACAATTGTTAGGATATATAATATTTCATAGTTAAGTTCCACATAATCAGTTTAATCATATTATATATATATATATATATATATATATATATATATATATATATATATATATATATATATATATATATATATATATATAATTGATTAAAGCTTGCAATATTTAGAAGGTCAATTACAAATATTTCAAAACTATTTGATTAGTTAGAATAATAATATATACATATAATTCAAATAGTTTGTAAAAAAAACTAATAGAAATTTCCATTAATAAGTAATTATTCCATAAAATATGTTATGCTAATTAATTAATATATATATATATATATATATATATATATATATATATATATATATATATATATATATATATATAGATAGATAGATAGATCCGGTAAGAATTTTTTTTTGTAGGAAGGTAAGAAATTTTTTTTTCTACATATTTTTTTGACGAACAAAATAACTGAATCACTAGATGATTCATTTGTAAGATGATTCACAAGAAAAAATTCTCAAAAAACATCTTTATGATTCATTTTTAAGTAAATTAAGAAAAAATTCATTTTTATGACAATTTTAGTGAATAACAACAAAATCATTATATAAATAAATCATCGAGATGTTTTTTTGAGGATTTTTTCTTGTGAATCATCTTACAAATGAATCATCTAATGATTCATTTTCTTTGTTCGCGAAAAAAATATGTAGATAAAAAACTTCTTACCTTCCTACCAAAAATTTCCTTCTTATTTTATCTTAACTATATATATATATATATATATATATATATATATATATATATATATATATATATATATATATATATATATATATCAAGCTTAGGAATAGTAAACTGGATATTTTTTGGCAGAAATGGTCCATGTACTTTGCTCCTCATTCTTTACCTATTTTGATATATTTGGTCCTTGCAATCAATATTTTTACACTTTTTAGGAACCTTTTAATATTTAAAGTTTGGCCATAAAACTTTAACGATTTGACAACTTTGATCCCTTTTCTAAAATTTTGCTAATTACTACCTCTTTAATTCTTTAACCGTTTTGAAACTTCTGATCCTTAGAGTCAAAACTTTTACATTTTTCCATAAAAACATGAAAAAAACGGTCTGAGGCAAACTCCGAGCTTTTCATCCTTGCACTTTCTACGTCTGTCATATTTATCGATTCGGGCTTAGGAATAGTAAACTAAACATTTGTTTGGTAGAAATGGTCCATGCACTTTGCTCCTCATTCTTTACCTATTTTGACATTTTTGGTCCTTACAATCAATATTTTTACACTTTTTAGGAACCTTTTAATATTTAAAGTTTGGCCACAAAACTTTAACGATTTGACAACTTTGATCCCTTTTCTAAAATTTTGCTAATTACTACCTCTTTAATTCTTTAACCGTTTTAAAACTTCTGATCCTTAGAGTCAAAACTTTTACATTTTTTCATAAAAACATGAAAAAAAACGGTCTGAGGCAAACTCCGAGCTTTTCATCCTTGCACTTTCTATGTTTGTCATATTTATCGATTCGAAAACAATATTGAAAGCTTCTGGCCCCCGCTTAGTGGGGTAACCTTTCTAGTAAATATTAAAATTTTCATATTAATTATAAAACTTGAGATATTGAATAAATGTAAAAGGAACTATATAGAAGCAAGCAATGACACATCTCAATTCAAGCAAATGAATAAATGATCACATCTTGATTCAAGCAAATAAATAAATGATGTTTAAATAAAAGGAAAAGAAAAAGCATAAACTTAGATTCGGCTATATATTCAGTTATTCGAGGATCTCCATAAAATCACAATAGAAGCTCTTGCCAGAATTTTGTAGAGGTGAAACCCACAGCCATAACTTCCTTACTCCATCAGAAACACCATTAGATGCAACTTCATTACTCTATCATCAAAATATGCTTGAAACACTAACATATACATTCCTACTCTATCACACACAGATATACACACAAAAATTTATACACAAATACATCACATCACCTTTTCACTAAAGTTTTCAGCTCATCGGAGACAACATTAATACGTAACAGTGATAGAGGAAACAACGGCCTGACACGGTGGTAAAGCATCGGTCTCATGAGCGATGATCTAATAAGGTTCGAGAGTGATGTCGGATCTGGAGGAGGCAACAAGCGGACATCGACATTGTTGGTAAAAGTTTAATGGTGATAATAGTGACGAATGTGGTAGATCAACAATGTTTTCATCGAATCTCATCAGATATGACTTTTCCTTGGTGGTAGGCTAGTGTAACGACCTAATTTTCAAATAAAAATTTTCATTTTTATATAATCAAAACATTTCCAATAAACCAAAAATATCAAGAACAACTGTTTTCAAATTCATAACATCCACTATTTTATTTCAAATATCAGAGCGTCCCATAAAACACGTGAGAGAGTGCATGCCGCGCCATCAAGCCTTGCCATTGCCCTTAGGCTCTGAAGTACCTTAAACAAATCAACAAACTGTAAGTTAATTCTTAGTGAGTTCCCCAGAGCATACCCTATAAAATCCATACAATCACATAATCCATACTAGCTATAAAGCTACATAACCACATAAGCCATGAATATAAACATATATGGTGTGACAATCGTCAATCTTGAGTCAAGTCAAATCATCAAGTCAAGACCGATCAACTCGATTAAACCTTGTGTATTAGGGTTTGTGTTATGTTCATACTGTATAACTTGCTATATTAATGGGAAAACTTCACTTGAGAAAAGTCTTGTGTTAAAAATTTCCTAAACCCTAGTTCTAATCGTTGAACTAGAACGATAAAACAATGTTGCATACTCATCGGGAGTGTGTAAGATCCTTAAACAAGGCTTAACAGGGTTCACAAACCATACATTTCGATGCCGGACGCTCACAACTATCCCACATGAAACCTCTCTCAATCATTTCCACACTATCTCTCTCTATGTCAAGCCTCTCCCAGATCTCTCCAAGTATGCGAAATCTCTCTCAAATATCTCTCTGTATTAGAAATCTCTCCAAGAACGTCAAATCTCTCCCAAATCCCTCTAAGTATGTGAAAACTCTCGCAAATATCTCTTTGTATGAGAAATCTCTCCAAGAATGTCAAATCTCTCCCAAATCTCTCCAAGTATGCGAAATCTCTCCCGAATCTCTCTCAAATAGTTCCCGTAACTTTTTAGAATCATTCGGGTCATTCCGACGCTTAACCGTGTCAAAAACAGCTTAAAACGGGGTAAAAACGAGAAAAATAGACATTAGGAACCGAAACCAAGAGAGAAGCTTCTTAGGACCCGAAGGTCCTCTTAGGGACTGAGAGCAAGAGGAGCCGAACCGAAACCTCCTGATGCCGAACCGAACCCTCCTAATGCCAAACCGAACCCTCCTGAGCCGAACCGAAACCTCCTGATGCTGAACCGAACCCTCTTGAGCCGAACCGAACCCTCCTGAGCCGAACCCGAAGGTACTGTTCACCACTAACCGAAACCGAACCCTGCTCAAGAGGAACCGAACCGAAGGTACTGTTCACCAACCGAACCGAAGGTACTGTTCACTACTGTTCACTACAGTACGTTCGGTTCTGACATTCTCGCCTCTTATTCCCGAACCGAACCCCACTGACCCTTCGGACCGAACCCTCGCCCATCGCTTCTCGCGTCTGACTCGCCCCTTTCGTTTCCCTCTGTTCGTTTCCGGCTACAGTCCTCAGCGTGGACCGGGTCTCGGCCTAGGGACCGAACCTCGGCCTAGGACCGAGAGGTCTCGCTGGGAACTCATTTTCTCCTGGTTTTCGCGTAGTTTTGCGTTTAAGGCCCGTTTTTAATTATTTTAACGTGGGAATTTCACCCAAAATCATATTTTAACATAATAAACCCTAAATATTCACAATTTAATCATATTTTCATAAAAATATTTATTTAAATAATGAAAGCAAGTGGGTAAAGTACAAAGAGGTGGAGTGTTGACTTTGCTTTACCTTCTAACACAAGCAACCACCCCCACACCCACTCTATGACCAGCCACACACCCCCCACCTTACCTAGGTCACATCAATGTCTTTTCCACTCAATTATCCCTCTTTCTCACGTTTTTGAGTGCTGAATATTCATCCTCTCTCCTCACTTCTCTCATTTGCTCTCATTTCACAAGAAGATCAAACTCTTTCCTCTCTCACTTTCTCTCTCTAGAAATTCGAGATTCAAGGGCTGATCTTGAGTTTTTCCTCCACATTTGGTAAGCATAATCCATTCTCTTTATGATTATCTCAATTATTTCCACTCAAATCATGGATATCTTAGACAAACTCTCTCATAATTGTGTTAGATCTTCGAATATTCAAGTGATTCTTCAAGTGTTCTTGGGTTGAACACTTATCTTCTTCAACACTTACCTACTGAAATCACTTAAGGTGAGTTCATACCCCTGCATTTTCATGTTTTCTCAAGTTTCCAGGGGGGAATACAAGTTAAAACACTAAGAACATAATTAAATTTTTCTAACAGCCTTCATCAGAAAAGTTCAACTCCATTCACGGACTGTTTTGGGCATCTTAAACATTTTTGTTTTCAAAACTGTACAAGGTGCAAATAGTTCAAGTTTGTAGCTTTAAAATGACTACTTGCACATCTCCATACAATTTTTCTACAATTTATGGTGATTTTTACAAAACTGCCTATCATTTCAAACAACAATCCGGACCAGTCTGTGATTATGGACATTTTCACCCAAGTTGGAGGTCATTAAAAATCGTGATAAAAATTATGAGTAAACTAGACACATTTTGTGAACTCTCAGAATTTACGGATCTAGTTTTCGACTTCGTATGATTTCTCTATGATTTTTACAAAACTGGGCAGAATTGCTAAAGTTAGCCAACAGCATGTAAATATTATAACACTTTGTAATATGTTGAGCAAAGTGTATAATCATAAGTTCTAATATTTGAATGTGTTTCCTTGTTAGTTTATCATTGTGAACTGAAACTAAGTTATTCATATTAAATATTATTCATTCATTTAGAACACGTATTATGTAACTATAAAAAGTATAGTTGGATAAATCCACAACACTAATACATTGCATAAAAAGAATTCATACATATTATATACATTTTAGATAAACTATAATAGGTATAGTTTATGATACATCACTCAACACACTCGTACAAAAAGGGTACATTCATACAAGAAAGATTTATATCCACACACATTTCACGTAAACTTGTTAACCTATGTTGTGAGACTCTCTCTCTCTCCGTACGTCCGAGTGCGGGATATAATTCCTGGTAGTTATAATCAAAATCTCCTTGAGGGAGAACGTGATACTTGTATATAGATCTATATAGGGTTTGACACCCCTCACCTTGCTGCTAGCTACAGTAGGACCTGCAGGTCTACGGGTGACAAATGTCATTTCATTTTCGCGACGCCTGAGAAACGTTGTGGCAGGTTCACATAGTCACAGTATGATTATAGCGACTCACCTAGGGAGATAACAATTCATAAAGTTTACGGGGTTTCATAAAACCGAAGTAGGTTTTAGGTTGATTAAGAAATTTACTTTCCATATCATTTTAAACTCACGACATTTCTACTAAGAAATGAGGATTTCTTATACATTTTAGTCTTTGGTTATAAGGCTACATTTTTTCGGATTTCAAGGAAAATATCGGATTTTCTGAAACAAACGCGACATTTACATGTGAAAGACTTCTACTAAGTTTATTAATAAAAGCTTATGAACTCACCAACCTTTGTGTTGACACTTTTCAAACAACTTGTATTCTCAGGAAAACACTAATCAGATTATCAAGTGCTTTTGAGGATGGGACGTTAAGGCGTCAAACTTTTCATATTTTGGCAACATATTGTAATTGATTTTGAAACATGTAATTCATACAAGTGATGTAACTTTTTCAATTATATATATGTTGGTTGTGTTGCTTAAATTACTATTGAAATTGTGGTTATGATACTATACATGAAGTCCTCCATCCCCGGACGTTTCCGCCATCCTTGGTTTGGGGGTGTGACATAGGGATACCATGGAAATCATCCAAGGTTTTACACCAACTGCCATTGGAAACCCCCACGTGGTCTTGGCTCACTATCGTGGGAACCTCCACACAGTCTACCCTAATCATAGAAATGTATACGAACTAAACATGTAAACATACTAGGAAGCCCTGGAAACCCTCCAACGACTTATACCAAATGCCATAGTAACCTCCTCATGGTCATAAAATGGGCTGGCCTTGGTGCCTTGGACCCATTGGTATGGTGAGAAGAATCACCTCTGTCTGCTAAATCCAAAAGATGCTCTCCTAACAGGCCGTGAACACCCGTGCTGAACAATAATACCCTTATCCCAAGTTAGGATTGAACATAATCCAATTGAAGAACCCAAACCCCAAGTCCTTTCACAATGGCCCAAAAAGTCTTTTTTTTTTTTTTTTTTTTGCTAATGGGCCCAAACTCCATGTCCAAAATCATTAATGGGTTTCATGGACCAATAAAGCCTAACCATAGTAACCATGGCCCAAAACAGATAAACTGGACCACTTACTTAAAACGCGACCAGACCTTATGACTAATTAAGGCCCAAAGGGCTTACAAGCCCAAAACAAGTCTGAGCCCATCTGAGGTGCGTACACCTTGCGTAACACTCTTGTACGCGCAACCTATTGAGTCCCTAAGTTGTACGCACTGCGTACGCTAATCTATGCCCAACGTATAAACATATTAAGCACATCTTCCATTAAGTGCTAATACTCGATGTTATAATGTCTAAAGTTTAGATCTGAGTTCATCAAGATGTCTTAAGGCATAAAGTTGGCAACTTTATGCCTTTGCATGTTCCATATGCTCCCAACAACCCATTAAGTCCTTTCCAAGAGTCTTAATCCATGCATGAGGTCAAAACACCCATTAAGACTTCATTTTTATGTTATGAATGGGCCACAGGACTTCAGATCTATCATCCCTAAGCTCTGTAGTTGCTTAAACTCTCAAGATGTCGTTGAAGAACACAAAGAGGGACTAAAGAGAAAACCCTATTTCTAGAAATGAAAATGATGACCAAGGTGAAGGCTTTTTACCTCCTTAAGCTTCCTAGACTGCTTAAAATGTAAGATCCAGAAGCTCTTCTTTGTTCAAGCTTGTTTCCTCCTCTTCTTTGTAGCTAACACACCAAAAGGATGGTGCTTAAACACTCACAAGCTCAAGAACTCATACTATAATGAATTTAGGGATTTTTAGGGACGTTTGAGGGTGAAGGAGGCTAGTTAGGGTGAGGCTCAAATGAGATAAGGATGCTTATATAGGTCTTAAGTCCGAAAATTAGGGTTTGAACATTCGTCACGTATGCCCCACGTACCCTTTGGTATGCCTAGTGTACATGCTGGCCCTCCGCGATCATCCATGCATGGTACGCTAAGCGTACTCCTGAAGTACGCTCAGCATTCTTAAGGAAACATTATGCAATATTTATAATTTAAAGGGTTCCAAAGGTAATACCTAATTTGGAGTGATAAAGCTAGCGATAGGGGAGACGGGAGGCGAAGGAAACAAAAGTCGTTGGAAGAACGATAACAAGAATGTTGTCGATGATGGTGTCGCTCGATGGTGGTGCCGGTTGTCGACATCTTGTTCTTGATGATAAGAGTGTTTTGAGAGGATAGATAAGTTTG
Source organism: Lactuca saligna (assembly GCF_052625555.1). NCBI lineage: Eukaryota > Viridiplantae > Streptophyta > Magnoliopsida > Asterales > Asteraceae > Lactuca > Lactuca saligna. The sequence continues at coordinate 43,182,607 of NC_136423.1, forward strand.
TTAAGAGGAAATAGTGAAAGATCAGATCTAGATCTGATTTTGAATCAGATTGGATGTGTTTATGAAAGTAGGTTTTGAGTTCACAATATTTACTATTATGTCACTTTTTTATTTTTGTTAAAATGGATTAAGATTTGCAGTTATTTACTATCATGCTACTTTTCTTTTATGTTTATTATAAATATAGTTTTAATTATGAGTTAAAAATGATAGTTTTCATGGTTCTTAAACTTTTTTGATTTTCATATATATATATATATATATATATATATATATATATATATATATATATATATATATATATATATATATATATATATATATATATATATTCTAAATTACATAAATCGTCTTTATGGTTTGGGCCTTTATGTGTGTTTCGTCTTTATTTTTTGTTTTCATTCGGCTCTCACTAAATATATTGTTTGTTGCGTAATTTGTCTTCTATTAATGTTATTTATGTTATTTGATTTTTCCTTAAATCAATAATTAATTGACAAACATACCCATCTTTCTCACTTTTTTTTTTATTATTCTTATATAGATATTATTACATTAAATGCGCCAACTACCTTTATTGTCTCTCATATAGATATTTTTAGTGCCAAAAAACATGATTTAAGTTAAAAGAAAATTTTAAATCAAAGTTAATACGGAAACTTTTAAAAGTCTAAGTTCTGAAATCCTAAAAAAGATAATATTAAGATATAAATATAGAAAAATAAAAGCTCAACATTTCTTGTATTTATAGGTATTCATTCCACATTTTTTTGATTGCATATTAGTTGGTTAGAAAGTTTGCACATCTTAGTTGTAAACACCTTTGTCTTGGTTGGAAACCGTGCTTCTACTCCAAAATAATAATAATAATAATCCTTTACAAACTCGTATTAGAATGTTTAGTCAAAGGAGATAATATTAAGATATAGATATAGAAAAATAAAAGCTCAAACATTTCTAGTATTTTTTGGTTTTTGAATCCACGTGTTGTTTTTGAACGGCGGATGAGCTGGTTAGAAAGTTAGCATACCTTAGTTATAAACTCATTTGTCCACGTTCGAACATGAGGCTTCTACTCCAAAAGAAATAATCCTCTACAAACTAATACTAAAATGTTTAGTCAAACGTTTTGAATCAACAAATTTACGTGAACTTAGAGATTTTGAATCAACTAAACAACAAATTATTCAAAAACCTTAATTTTTTGAATATAGAGGTTTTGAATCCACAATTTAATTCAAATTTAGATTTATGGTGTTATATGGTTAAATTGACATAAAAGCAACATGATCTACATATAAGTAACTTCTTTTTTTTGTAATGTCCTACATGGATAACGTTAAGAGATAGAGATTGAGACAATGAACCTATATATAATAGTGATTTTCTAATATCATAGTAATAATAAATTGAAAAAAGGTTTAAATTTAGGAGCATAAATTCGACAAATCAATTTAAATAGAAAAATGGGACTTAGTCAATGATTTTATTCTAATAATTCACAAAGTTTTAGATTCAGTTTTTTGTTAATACAAAAGCATATATCTGAAAATATACCCACATTTCCCTTGTTAAGCTTGTGTCAAATTCTTACTCGTGGAAGATTCCTTTGTTCATCATTGTTTGCCGACAAAACTATATGCATACATTAAGGAGATTTAGGGTTTTTTTGACAAAATTAGCTGGTAGTAGGTAACGGATAACTTGTGGCTTGTAGCACATGAAGTAACATTTGTATTTGGAGCGTTTTGTTTAAACTAAACGCTAGAAACTTGTAGTGTTAAACAAAGCTTTCTGTTCAAAATTGAGCGTTATGTCAAATGCTAGAAGCTAGACGCTCTCAAACGCTCACAAATGTTCCGTGCCGAACACGACCTTAGTACACCAAATTTATATAGGTATTAAAATTTTTGTAATAAACCAAAAAATAAAACATATTTTATTATTCTATCTTATTAATTAAATACTTAGGAGAATTGTGGCTGTAAAATTATTTTCATGCTTGCTACATTGTTTATGAAATTTTGATTTTTGTTGCTAAAATATTTCCTCAGTGCATGTGTATTTTTCCTCTATGAATTTTTTTTTGTTGTCTCCTTGTTAGTTGGTTTTTTTTTTTTATTATCAAAGACTATTTGATCTAGTGGTATATAATGATTGGTTATGGGTTCAAGTCTATTTAAAAATTATAGCTGATAATTAGTTGGAAATTGAGTAATTTAACCTGTTTCGTTGTTTTGCAGAAATATAACTTATTATTATTATTATTATTATTATTATTATTATTATTATTATTATTATTTGCAAAATGACTACTTGGTCCGAAATGGGGTGTTCCGGACCCGATTTTTCAGTTAAACATTCTGATCCGGTAATATGGTTCTTTTATAAATACTACTTGACCCGTTCCGAACTAGACTTCGGCATCCATTGTTTCTGATTATCCTACATCTCATTCTGAATACCTCTACAACTGAATTTTAAATATGTTAATGTAATTATAGGATTATATGGACTTATACATTTATACTACATGATACATCGTTATCAAAACCCCTAATTTTCGCTAGTTTGGTTTCATGAACACAATGAACTGGGTCCAAAATTTTGATCCGGAATACCGTACCCGATTTTCGGATTTCGAAACATAAATCCTAATTCCGAAATACAATCAAAATCCCTAATTCTAGAATACAATCAAAAATCTTATTTTCGCTTTCGAACATACATACAAAAATCCCTAATTAATAATTCTTTTGATTGTATCGCGATAGAACATACAAAACGATTGTTACTACAGCGTGCAGACCTGAACTTGGGCGCGAAATCGTGGGGCTTTTACAAAACCAACCAATTTGTGGAGTAGTGTTTAGGCAATCATGGTTTGAAGATTACGTGAACATGCCGATAGGTGTCGATTGTTACCCTTTAATATGTCACTATCTTATGTGCAAGGAAGTTAATACGTTTGATCCAGTTGACCTAGAAGAGCTTTTATTTTCGGTTGGCGACTATAGGGTTTGCTTTGACATGAAAACATTTTGCTTGGTCACCCACTTGCGGTTCAAGAATTATTTGCATCCGAGTTCTGGTTTTTTAGAATTCAGAAAACATGTGTTTCCATTTGTGTCGCTTTAATGTTTAGTGAGTGTGGTTGACCTTACGAATGTGTTCAATAACTTACTTCATCAATTAAGTAATGAAGACGTGGTGAGAGTCTCCTTGTTGTATATGCTAGAGCAATGATTTTTGGGGAAATACCCTCTACAGGTAGTTACTAATGAACGTATGACACTCATCTCTAATTTATAGAAGTTTAACAGGTATACAATTTTTTACCCACATTATATAAAAATGATATATATACTTACTAAGTGTAATTTTTTGACATAGGTATCCATGGGGCAGATTAATATGGGATTTCACTTACAAACATATGTGAACTATATTTAACAAGATTGAGGACTATTTGAACCCAAAATTGCCAAGAATCGGTAGTATACATCTATACTATGTAGGGATTTCTCTATGCATTTAAGGTATGTACACTATGTTTAATAAGAGTTTTTAAACAAGTATTGTAAATTTGTTAACTTGGTAAGTTGTTTGTTATCTTAATTTTGTAGGTTTGGATCTTGGATTCATTTCCCAATAGTAGTATTGTTGGTTCCCTTATACAGGGTGTTATCCCTCGGACAATTGCATACCCTAGGATATCGCGTTTACATGCACCGGATTGTCAACGTATTCTCGATGTTACAAATGTATGTAGTTTAGTCCACCTTGTAATTTATAAGTTGACATGACATAAATAAATTACGATTAACCTTTATATATTGTTTTTTATGCAAAATCCCCCCAACAAGTTAATGCAACCTACTGCGCAGGAGCTTGCTGCTAGGTGGTGGATTGAGAGTGTCCAGTAGATAGATGTTGCATATTATGCTAATGTTTGAGTTATGGCTTTCTTTTCCAATGTTTTAATACAATTTCCTTTTGAAGATGTAGTAAAAACAAGTTTACCCTTCCAAACATCATTTTGTAGAATATTAAGATATCGTACAAACATCATTATGGGTTTTTTAAATCAATAGTATCAAACTATTGACTACCTTTTTGACTAGTATGTCTACTCTTAGAATTAACATTACTTTAGCCACTTGATTTGGTCCTACTTGAAGATTCACTTTTTGTTGAATATACAAGAAACGGAGTGTCACAGTTTATGCTTGTGTGACCGATTATTTGGCAACGACTATATTTTTTCTGAATCGGTCCTTCACCTTGGGATAGGATACGTTATGGTTTTTAGGTCATCTGGCTTGTTGTTTGTCCATCAATGGTGGAAAAATGATCATGAATTCATCTGGTTCTTTGTATTCAGTTGGAACTAGCACACGAAACACAACCTCTACATATGTTTATCGATATGTTTTCCATTGTGAAGTACGATGACACACTGCAGTGTTGATATTTCAGTTCCTTGAATACCGACATAGCATGAGTACAAAGTATACCTGACAATTGCCATTTCCCACACGTGAAGTAACAATTTTCCAAGTTTAATATACCAATTTTCATTTAGTCACTCACCTCATATCTGCTTTGATCAATCTAGTTTACCTGAAATGCAGAGGATTTGTTGATCCTCATGTCAATGATCTTCCCAACATACTCAGTAACATCTTTTTTTCTTTCAACTTTAAGAAACATTTACGTATACGTTGTAAAGCATAGTAAATTACACTACAATTATCATTGAACTATTACAATATAGGGAAGAACTTACCTTCAACATTACATCGTTGGCACAATAATTTTTACATACTTGCTCAAAAGAAATCGATCAACACTGTTATTATTAGTTTCCATGCGTCTCTTGATGATGCATTGACGGACTTGACACCGTTTGATGTCATAATATTTTACCAAACCACAGGGAAACACGACACTCCCCATGTCATGTTACTAGTTAGGTTATAAAATCATCGTTTAGTGCACAACGTAGCTTACACAAGCTTTCTTTGAAATCAGACTTTCGGTAAGCCTTTGCAGCCTCCCATAACAAAATCTCTATTCTTTCTTGCTTGCCGATCTTTGCTCTCATATTCATTAACAAATAGCGACAACAGAGTCCGTGATATGCATTTAGGAACACAACTTGAACAACCATTTTCAATTGAATCGACTCTATCTGATATGATAGCGAAAGATTGGATGAAAGATTGGATGCCCCTAATACATTCTTTGATTCTTGATAAAAACCAAATCCATGACTCTGCACTTTCAGTTTTCCCAACACCAAATGAAATAGGGAGGATTCGGTTATTACCACCCATGCCTATTGCTAGGAACATGGTGCCCAAGTATTTCCCTTTAAGTTGTGCGCCATCAATGATAATAATAGGACACAAACATATTTGAAAGCTTGAACCTAAAAAATAATTAATAATCTAATTAAAGAGAATGCATGTGTATAGACATTAAATATAAATAAATAGGTATATAAAATATATTACCGCGCAACAGATAGCCATGAAAAAGTATTCAAATTTGTTATCTTTATATGTGTAACCGCCCTGATTCTTCTTCTCCAAGTTGTAACAGTATAAAGGTAGTCTTTCAAAGCTTTCTTCAGGGGTCCTTCTCAGTAGATTTAGAGCATACATTTTAGCATTCTATGTTTGCCGGTATGAAATATATACACAAAGATGGTCATTTAAAGTTCATTGTATCTATTTCCGTCACAACATATTACCAGTACTATAAACTAATATGAACTTCAACAAGTGACCCAATACCTTTTTGTTGGCTTGTTGGTGATGGGGACGTAGCTGTGTGTTTGAGCAAGTGTGTTTCTCCGATACTTTAACCACTTGAAATGTATCAATAGTACTATGTTTTGTTTCCCTAATCCACTAGTCACAATTATCCATATAACAAACAACTTCAAACCTATCTTTTGTAGATTTTTTCACTTTATATTGGAAACCTTCACTAACAGTTTTCATTCCTAACAATTTTCATTCCTAATTAGTGTGTGACATGGACTTGGAAACAACCAACATAACTAACCCAACAAAGTTGATATCATTGATTATATCTATATCAAAACATGTGTAATCCGAAGCAAGATATTGCATATATTCGTCGATATGTTGTCATTGCCTTCCAATAGAAAATTGAACTTGAGAAAAAACCATGTATACGCACTCATTCCAAGACGTTTATTGAAAGTATCGAGCACACAAATTTATTATAAACACAAATTTATTGCATATTTGGAAGAAAAACATAGAAAAACCCTAATTCTAGTTCTCTGGAACACCACTCAAGAATGTACGTCCGGAATATATTTTTTTCAGTCCGGAAGGTATGTTGTGCCTCATCCCTACTAACCGGCACCCACCCTGGAACAAGTTCACAAATAATTCGAAATATCGTATTTCGAATCACATCTTCGGAAACAAACTTCGTGCTCTGGAATATTGTATTCTAGATCGAATGATCATTTTTCCAAAATGAAAAATTGTTGGTTATTTTTATTAAAATTGTTCTTTATAAGGGTTTAGATTACTCAATTTTTTTAGCCATTATTTTTTTAATGAAAAATAGTCCTATTTTGTTGAAACTTATATGATATTAATTGTAAAATATGTTAAAATCATGTGAATATGGTTTTACTAATTCTGTTTTTGATATAAAAAAAAATAAAAAAAAAGACGGTCAATGTTTTGATCAAAATTAGGATAAAAAATTAATGTCAATATTTTGTATGAATATGATGATAGACAAAAATAAAATATAGAATAATTTTCCATAAATAAACTTTCAAAATCCAAAAATTTCTAGTTTCGGTCAACAGAGCTTTCATAAAAATCAAAATTTTTGGCTTCTCCCGGTATTTCTCTCATCGAATTGTGTTTTCTAAAATATTTCGATTTTCCTGTCTTCTCTCTAATCGATCTGGTGGGCTTGGGTGTTGGAAGACATAAAGGTCAATGCTTTCTCTTGGTTTAAAAATACCGAATAAGAATTTTCTTTAAATTGGGCGTATTTGTGTATGACTGTATGTTTCCTTTTGCTATAGCTTAAAAGCTTTCTTGCATGTTGTTTTTTCTTTTGCCTCTAGGTGCTTGCTAAAGGCTTTATAAAATTTTTACCGTTAAAAAACAAACTAATTTGTTGGTCTCTTTATCCAAATTCATTTAATATCATGTGTTTGACTATTGTTGTATATTAAATGATATTTATTAAAACTCGTACATGATATCTGTAGCATAAAATGGTGGTAATTTAGCATATATTGTTTGAATTCGACTCAAACATTTGGCTTGGTTTTTGCAATATACATACCACTTAAATATTAGGAAGCAGGAAGTAATTTCTAAACAATAATTTTTTTTACATACACAACAATTGGTATTTTAAAATGTTGTATTGTACAACTCAATAATGCATACATTATTGTGTATGACAAAAAGTTGTTGTGTAGGAATCACTTCCCTTAGGAAATGAGGTGATTGTAGTTATAGTCTCCGCACTTTTTTATTTGCATTATTACAGTTTTGTTTCATTGTAATTTTAAATTTAACATAGGAAAATCTTAATAAATAGTCTTTTCGATTTCTAAAAAAGTCAAGTTTAATCATTAGCTTTTTTAACTTCAAGAATGATCTTTGTGGTTCGAAATTTTTTAATAGATGCTCCTTGTGGCTAACTCTATTAGTTTTTTTTCCTGTTAAGTCTAAACATCTGCGATATATGTGAGGGTAAAAGCTCTTTTTCCATACCACATAGACCATTTTTGAAAATTGTTTTGATTTGATCAAAAAGTTAGAGGGATTAATCTTCGATGCCTCCGCTTTTTTACAAACCAATCGCCTTTCACTCGCTCTGCTATGTTAGGCCTCAAGAATCGTGCATCTCCTCCTCCAATGTCCACTCCACTAAAGAAATAGTGACTTTCGGGTCAATGTCATTTATAGTGTCTATGTCACGTTACATATTTGGGTCCTACTGAAAGAGCCTTTCATTCTGGCTCGATTGAACGTGTGTTCCAATTTGGTCCACATTTACTGGCGGCTAGAGAAGAGCGGTCAAGATTAGTTTTAGAGAAGCTATTCTCAAGGGGGTTTCTGTTACAAACGAAGATCAAGAAAAGGGTCTTTGATTCGGGTTATGAAAAGGGTGATTTCAAGAACTTTTGTTACCCATATCTAGAAGATTCTCGATGTTGGATGTGGAATTCAAGGTTCGATGCATGTAATCACAACGAATTCAAGTTGCAATGCCACCTGAATTACGATTAACGAGTATTAAGTGAGCTAGGAAAAGTTCACAAAAAAATTAGGATTGGATTAGCAATATGATTTCGCTCTACATTCGTATGAATGGGTGACTACCTAATTGTACAAAGGTGAAGATACAGAACATGTAGACATCATTCAGGGGATTGAGAGAGGCGATGTCTTGCCTGGATTGAGGAGTTACTTTGATATTGCAGAAACAACAAATCAGGTAGGGTTTGAGGTGGTAAAAGTGTTAGATTTATGGTAAAAGAGTTGGATTTGGCAAAGTCTCAGGCGAGACAATAGTGGTCGAGGTTGGATGTGGAAAGATTTGCTTACTAGAGGAACCACATCATTGTCATGGTGCTCGAAATATTAGGGTTTGCACCCAAAGGAACCATCGATGTTCATGAAATGATCTTCAAGATAACAGAATATTTCATCAAAGAAACTAGAATTCAAGATATAAATGAGTAACTATAAGGAAATCATATTTATTAACTATGGATCAAGCTTAAAACTATAATGATTTAATCCGACAGCCCATAAGTTAATGAAAGGTGTCAAACAATCACATGTCGCCATGTAGCTGATTCTAGAACCTTTATCCTGAAGAGATGTTCATGGACACCAATCATGCACCTAGGCTGCCATCACAAAGCGAGAATCACCTTCTCACTAAGAGCATCTTTAGACCTAAGTATCATACTTGTAGCAAGAGAGTACCATTTTATATCCAGGAGCACTTGTAGACCAAAAGATCACCTTCCTATAACCAGGAGTACCTTTGTACCAAGAGAGCATATTTATACAATCATGCGTGCCTTTATGTCAGAATTCTCTAGTGTGATCCCAAATTCTCCAACTTTTATTCTAAATGCTCAAGTCATATTTAACTATCTCTACTTTGACTTAAGTATACTCTGAATGACTCCAAAAACCAAGAACTTCCTTTCTCATCCTGCCATCATGGCCCTAAGGACTTAACACCTACAAACTTTAACCAAGTACACGAAAAGCTTGAAATTATCTCTTAGGAATGACCTTAGCAACAAGTTTGTTGGATTCTCCTTAGTACTAATATTTTAAATTCAAAACTTGTCATAAAACACGATTGGTTTCTCTAACTAAAAAACAAGAATCTGAATGATACCATACACCAATGATCTTCTTATCACCATATCACTCTATTGTATGAGTGTACTTATACAATAAAGCCATTATGTTGTATGTAATCACCATACACCATCCAAACATCAAACATTCCCTTCAAATGTTGCAAGATCCAGTTGACCACTTCCTAATAAACTTTTATTGGATTACACTAAACCTCAAAAAGATTACCAACAATCTTGGACTGATCACAATAAAATAACTACAAGACTTCTCAACATAGTGAAAAATGTATAACCATTTTGCTCTTCTATCCGTTTGTGTCTTAGTCCATGATATATTATTTTCTGCTCTAACTCCTTTATCATAAAATCATTCTTTAGAAACTTGTTCAAGTCATCTTTTCTGGTGTTAGCATCACCAAACCCTTCTTCCATGGTTTATACAAGAGACTCTTCACATATTTGATGTTATTTGCTAGCTTGTTATTCCTTACTTATCACAAATTTTTGTAGGATTTATGCTGCAAACTACACCTTCTGACTTGCACCCTAATCATTCTCTGTAACACTTGTACCACCCCTTTATGGTTACACATAATAGATTCATCATAGGTCACATTTATATGAATAATGAATTTTGTGGGTTTTCTGTTCTTCTTTACACCAAATACGATGACCTTTCACTCTAATCACACATCTTGGAAATATGCACTTCATTTCCCTTGTCTCTAGTTTAGCATCATTTATATGAGTTTAAGCATGGCATCCACTTGTAAACCAAAATAATCATATGGTTTTCCATATTGCACCTTTTAAGGAGTTTTACTTAGCATGGTGCATCGTTGTTTGGATCATTTGTTCTACCATATTGTTTTTTCTGTGGTATAAGTTGTATAATGCAGTGCCTCACTATACCTTCTGATTTCCAAAACTTATCAAATAAAGATTTGTAGAAATCCAACTCATTATTAGTTTTGAGCATCCTAACTTCATTTTCAGTATGTTTTTCAAGTAATGTCTTCCAATCCTTGAACTAAACAAACACTTCATCTTCATCTTTTGTGTTTAGAAAGTACACCCAAACCTTCCTAAGTATTCATCCAAAAAAGTTATAAATTATTGACCTCCACCATGAGACTTCACTGGATAGGGAGCTTGTAAATCTTTCTAGACATACCTAATGATCTCCTTGCTTGAGTGTTGAACCGAATAGAAGATTACTATGTGGTGCGTTCCATTAACACAAGCTTCATATGTTTTAACCTTTCCATGTATTTCTCTACCAAATAAACCATGCTTACTCAATATTGACATACCCTGCTCATTCATGTACCCCAATCTATGATGTCATAGATAAGTTTTATCATCACACTGATACAAGGATTAGGGTAAAACCACTATTATTCTCATTGTGTAACCTTACAAAAAATAAATTACATGTTGTAGCTTAGCCTTCGCAACTACCAGAGCACCTTTGGAGACCTTTACCTAGTCTCGTTTACCGGAATACTTCAACCCCTCCTTTGCTAAAGTTCTGGACCATAAAATCGTTCATCTTGATCTACACTATGAAATTTCCCTTGATACTATGTTTAACATTGTGATTGTCTCAAATACACATATTTATACATTTAATAGAATACATTAGCAGAAGACGTCAAATAAATTTTATTTCAAAAACTCCAGTTAAAACCACGCCACCTTCATTCCAAAAATCCTAAAAATCGTTATTGAATGTAAAACAAAAAGGTTTCATATGTTCAATAACAAAATAAAACGTCATATGTCCATCAAAGTATCAACTACTTAAAGAAAACACATAAAATTCGGTACTACCCCAAGTATCCTAACCTCACAAGCAAACCTATAGAGAACCCGAACTAGGGCAAGGCAAACCTAGCAACAAAAAAGTGTTAGAAAATTCTTTGTTAGCCAATCATTCGTTCAACGTCAAAGTGGAAACATACAAGTCACCTAATGGGTTAATCATTCAAATTATCATCATACAATGTATTTTCAACTATACACATTTCATAACACCACATGCAATCATTATTTATCGCTATGTTGTATTAAATAATAATATAGCTCTTCACTTTATTCATCTTTGTATTTACCATTCTTATTTTTTGTTGTAACTAATTATTAATATCTTTTCAACTCTAATATCACTTATCATCGCTAACATATCTATTATGGGTCTATGCCCACTGCTAACCCAAATGGAATAATCCCATTCGCTACTAATGAGACCAGATTAGCTCAATGCACCAAGTGAGACACAAATCTTGCTCGCAACATGGCCCTAGATTTACTGGGTTTACTACTCCAGTGATACACATATAAGTACAATATGTTGTAATTCGAGAATGGTACTTTTGGTATCGTCTAGCCCACTATACTTTTCCCATACAAACAAAATGCTTGCTTTCAAGCCCTCCGTATAACCAACATCACTCTAATCATGTATTGACATGGTCAGCTGGAGAACTATTCGACTTTGTTATGGCTTAAACTCTTTTACCTATGTTCTCTTTCAAAACAAAGGCCATGCCACAATTCATATAGTGTATACACCTAACTAAGTTTATTACAATTCCTGTTTAAGTATGTTCACACATTTTATTTAATCATCTTTCTTTATATACAAAAGGTCATTCGATTTCATAATCTTTATGTATAAATTACAACTGCAATATTAAGTCACATTTCATCTTTAACATGTAGTTTTCCTAATTGTCATAGACAAATTAATATTCCATCAAGTATCATGTAATTAACTTTACATAGCATAATTAATACATAGTGTGTAAACTAGGATGAATATACCACCATAAATCATAGCAAGTCATCAAAATTATCATTTAGCATGCATCACATCCTAACAACTTAACCACCATAAGATGAAAATAATTCTAGCACATATAATCTATAGTACAAGGTTTTATAAAATATTATAAACTGATTCGGGATCAATTGACTCGTTTAGTTCTTAACAAGATACTAGATTTGTAAAAGGATTGACTCATCTTTTTCTTGAAAAGCTTTTTCCTACTTCAAAACTCATAAACGATTGAGGTTATCACAATGTCTGATAATACAAAAAAAGAATCATATTACTTGGTGTTTTCAAGTTTACTACTTTAAAACATATAGTAATAATATTACAATTAGGCCTATGCTCATTTTCATTAGAGTTTTAGAGTTTCTCAACTTGACACTCTTTCGGTGTTTTGAGCATAAAAAATCTATAATTCGAAATGGATTTATATCAGAGTCCCGGGAAACTACACATACCAAATTTTTTTTTCTCTCTAGAGCATTGTCTAGTTCAGATAAAATTAGGCTCTATAGCCCTCGCAAGACAGGTCAAAAATTCTTTCTAGATGTCCAAAATTTGCCAAAAATCACCATATTTGTTCAAAACTCAACAACTACTAAATATTATTGGACAAAAGATAAAAAGAGTTGATGAATATTTCCTTACCTCCTAGAACTTCAAATGAGGCAAACGACCAATATGGATAAAAGAAGCCAATCACCACCCCACCAAAATCCTTAAAAACTATAACTCTTATTCACTTACACATGACTAATATGAAAGAAACTTCTGATGGGTTTACTAGGCATCTATACATGAAAATTAGGCAACATAAGCATTAAATATAAACCCTAAGTGTACATGTACCCTAGCTCTGGGTTTTACTATAATTATAACATACTTTAAAAAGTTATGAATTTGAATTATCCAAAATGGAGATATTTACTAAACTTTTAATTATAATCACATTTTAAGGTTAAAATTTAAAATCTGATGTGTCAAACCTTTATCACACTGAATATATCATCATCATTAACACCATTGGATGTTGATCAAGCCATATAAACAATGTGATACTTTTCTTGTAAGCTACTTTTCGTGACCTGTTATCTTTGTGATAGGATATGTTTTATATAATATATATTTTTTGATATGTGGTAATTATCATACTTATTTAAATCCCTAATATGTAGGATTTGATTCTAGAATAGTCATCAACCTAGTATATAAGCTACACTAGGTTTGCATGTGAAACTAACGTTGTACACACACTTTCATTATGAGATATTTTCTTAATCTAAAATTGTTTATGATTAACCTCTTCCTATTATTTTCGTTGTTTGATATTGGTTTATCTAATCTTGACCCTTCAATTGGTATGAAAGTAGGTACTTTCATCTCACTATGACTAAACCATCTTCTTCATCTTTTTCGTTTTACTCTATACTCTTCTCAAGTACTACTTTTGGAAACAAAATTCCTACTTTCGATGAAAAGATCTTTCCAATGTGGAATAGCAAAGTTATGGTTGTTCTTGAAACCATGGATCATGATATGATGTATACTATCGAAAAAGGTCCATATGTTCCTACCTTTGCCAAAAAAAAAACATGGCATGAAGATTGGTGTTATCAAGAAAACTCCTAAAAATCTATTTAGTCAAGATGATAGGTACTTACTGTAGTGCTTGGTAATTCTCCAAGGTATTATTTATGTATTTGGATTATATATTTTATATTGAGTGGGCTTGGATCAATTGGATCCTTGCAAAGTGGGCTTAAGGGGTACCGTACGCTGGGCGTACCACCCTATGTACGCGCAACGTACTGTTATAAATTGATCGTGCATGCCATGAACGTACGCGCAACGTACGTGTGTAGTCCCCAAAACCCTAAATTTAGGGTTTGATCCCTATATAAAAAACATTATGCCCTAAATTCCATCCTCCCTCTCACCCTTAAGCTACTTCCATGAAACCCTAATCCATATTTTGTGTGTTCTTGTTCTTGTAAGGCCTCTTGAGAGCATTTTGTTGTTTTGGATCCATTCTCCAAGGAAGTAAAGGTCAAGCAAGGTGGTGGTACAAAGGAGAAGTTGTAGATCTAGGATTGTAGCTTCATTTTAGACCTTTTCAAGGTATAAAGTCTTGAACTTGATCCATGAGTGCTTAGATCTCTTATGTTGAGCTTTTGGACCTTTTTGGCCCCAAGAATGAAGCTTTATTGCTCAAAACCGATTCCTAGCCTTAGGGTTTCCACCCTTGGTGCTATTTGAGTCCCTAGGTCAGAAAAGTAGATTGTCATATTCCAAGTTTGAACCGATTTGGTGGTTTGCAATCCACCAAGTAATCGAGTTTATGAGTTAAGACGCTTTAATGGACTTAGATCTGTGTTTGGAGCTTTAGACCTTAAAGGGTTAAGCTCTTTTGAGATTATGGCTTAATAGAGGAGTATGTTGAGCGTATAATCCAGTACGCACAACGTACATGCCATGCAGCTTGTACGCTTAGCGTACATATGAGTATGCCCCCGTGTACTCAGTCAGTGGGCTAGTTTTGTTTTAGGCCTCGGTTTGGACCACTCTTGGACTTCTTAGCTTTGGGCCTTATTGAATCATCAAAAACCATATTTTAGGCCAAAAATATGGTTGGGCTTAAGGGAAGGCCATTTTGAGGAGTTGGGCCCAATTTAGGTAATATGACCATTAGTGGGCGACTAGTGGCCTTGGGAAGGCTATCTAGAATTGGGCCTTTCCTGTTATGGATTTGGGCTTAGTTCATGGACTAGATTAGATCAGCGGTAAAATGGTTATTCTACCCTTAAACGGATATTTGGGTTTTGACAAAGTGATATTTTGGTGATGATAGCTTGAGGAGTTGTCGGAGTTGCCGTTAGATATTTCTTACCATGAGATTAAACATTTAGGTGAGTTTTTTGCCTGTTTGAATGGGTCGAAGGCACCAATGCTGATCTGTATGTAGGACTGTATGTATTCCGGACTAAGTTCCGATGTTGGGCGGTCCCCGATGCAAGTTTATAATGTTTTCGGATTTCGATCCGATGCAAGGAAGTGCCCGAGAAATGTTTGTATGCTTGATGTCTTCATGATTTATACATGTTTCTGTATTTGTATGTGTAAGTCCCTAATTTTCCTGTGTATCAATCAGATCCATTTGATGGTGCGGAATCCCAATCAAACGGATGATGTCAGATCAAATAGAAGAGAAGGAGAAGAAGAATAATATGAATCTTTGTATGTATTGATAATATGAATTAAGTTCCTTACACAAGATTCACACACACAAATGTTCCTTTCTCTCTTTTTGACTGTCAACTCTCTAGGGTTCATCAATCTATTCCTCACACCCTAATACCTATATTTATACTAAGGGAACATGGGCCGGAAACAAATGGGTCGTAAATGAGTTTACGGCCGTAAGGTATTTACGACCGTAAAATCAGCCGTAAACATGACCACAAACTCATAATTATTACAGAAAAATACAATTGCCTAGAAAAGTAAAGTATAAACCATATTTTGACCCAACAATCTCCCCCTTGGTTTATAGCTTTCTTTTCTTAAATGACCCAACAAGCTCCCCTTAAAAAGTAGCTGGCTCTTCTTGTCAATCTTCAATGGGAGCTTGGCTTCAGCTTTAACCTTCGGTTTCTTCACATCATCAGGATGAACATATGAATCTGCAATGAATGACTTCATCTTGAGCACTTGAATTTTTCTTTAAGATTTTGACATTGAAGGCCCATTGGGTGAGGAGGCTTCTTGTACTGATTCTTGAAAATTGACGCTTTCAGCTTGAGAATCTTCAGAGAGAACATCAGAGAGAACAAATCTTTTGGATCACTTCAGCAGGTACAAAGATAGCAACAGACTGATTGAGGAGGCTTCAAAGCAATCCGTCGCATATTCTTCAATTTCTGCTTCACCTTGCTTCTGGGGTTAAAGGATTGAATGTTGAAAGAATAATCTTCATTTCTTGGTCCTTCGAATGTGAATTCTTTGATGCTCACAGACGAGGCTTTGGCTCAGAAATCTTCAACACAAACTCCATGAGTCTTATTTTTACCTGAAATCACTTTTCAAGACAAAACAAAACTAAAAGAAAACTTAGAACACAAATTAAAATATATTTTTTTTTTGAATTTTTGAATTTTTTTTGAATAAGTAATAAAACATAAATAACACTATAGTTAGATTTTTTTAATTTGCTGATTTTTGTTTGTTTTCCTTTTTTTTTTTAATTTTAATTCTCCCCTAATATATAAACTAGAAGAAACTATGAACAAATTTAACAAAAATAAAATGATATCTAAATTTAAGAATGATTTGGGATCAAAGTTTTTAGACAGCCTTTATCCACTTGTCGGTACCTTTCATATTCGCATCTTTGTCTGGTCGATCGTCGATATTGTTATCCACTTAAACACGAAAAATTGTGACAAATTTAGAACATACTATTTGTTACAAGACAGGGTGAACTTAAAATTCTAAAATTTATATATGATCCTAATTCCTTAGATACTATATCTTAAGGTCCATTCATCTGACGACGACCAGGGATATTGTTGTCCACCTAAATTGAGCAGCGAGATCTACAGACAATCTGTATGAGTTCAGTTTTAAGTGTACTGGAACGTGTTTCCCGCTTCTTGATATGCCCCAGCCATCAAGAACTTCCAGAGTACTCCATACATCGGGTAAGCAGACAACCATTCAGAAAGAAGATAGATTCAGAATTTAACAACTTATCACTTTAGAGGGTTTGAGAAGTAGAAAGTTGCATATGCTGTGTACGAGGTCGGATTTGAGGTCACGCAAAGGAGACAACATATGGCTAACAGATAAGAGGAATTTCATATATATATATATATATATATATATATATATATATATATATATATATATATATATATATATATATATATATAACTTGTAGAGAAATAGAGTTGCATATGTTTCAATCCAAGTCGGATCTCTTCCAATCACGCAAAGGGTGCAAGATATGACTAACAGACGGAAAGAAAGAAAATGATATTCTACAGACCTAATTTATCGGAATTTACCAGTCGCCCCATCCAACCAGAATTAAGGATAGAATCCGCTCATCGAGGAAATTTAAACCACGGTTCCAAGTACAGGTTCAATTAATGTGACGAGTAGATTCCTATATATATCTCCCTGCTCAACCTATCCGAGCGTCGTATTGTCAGGCCGAACGGATCTAACTAGGTCAAAATTTGTCAAGTATATAAATTTCCTAAGTTCAACTCTACCTACTCAAGTCCATTTAGAATTTTTTGTACCTACCGACCCATCAAGTCAGAGCATAGACCCTTCAACTTTGGGTACGTTACGCAGACTCAGGTTGCCTGTTATTACTTGATAATATCACTTCCCAAAACATATCCCTCAAGAACATTTCATAACCAATGTATTTTTGATTTTTTTGATTTTCTAATGTTTTTGGATTTTTTTAAAATTTTTAAATTTTTGTTTTGTTTTTATTTCTCCCCCTAAATTTGTGCATAGGAGAGAAATGAAAGTAAATGCGCAAATTTAAACTATCCTAAAACAAAAATTAGTCTTTAAAGCGAATCAACTTATGAAAAACTCAGGAGTATAGAGAAGAAAACACAAACTGTAATTCACCAATTGAATCTGCATTCAGAAGGTCTGAGAACAGCAAGCATAATCTCAGAACAGATCCAGAAATTCTTCATATCATTAAGCACTAACCCCATGAGTGATCCCTTCCTTTCTTCCCTTCCCGCAAAGAACACATACTCTCAAATAATGTTCTGCGTGCTGTACAGTTGAGAGATGTCCCCAATCATATGCTAGGAGCAGCCACTACCAACAAACCGAAGTCTGATGATATACCTCCAAAGCTGCTCCGACACAGAGCGGGATTAATTGGTCTTTGGAACCCATTCCATTTTGAAACTGGGTTGACCTTTGTCGTCAATGCAGGGTACTCTCTCCCAGGACATATCCTTTGGAACCCATCTAGATTCGGGTTCAACCCATTTCTTGTTCGATCTGATGGGTGTCTCGGCACTTGTTGGAACTTCAAGCCGGCTTCCGAGATGACTTCGACCTAACTGGTCTTGGCTTCACTGGAGCATCTCTTGAACTAGACTTCTTGGCCGGCATTCCCTCTTGTTCTTGGGAGTTGGATGCATGGCCTTATGCGCATTCCAGTCATCATGGTATGAACGTAACCTTGAGGGGTTTCTTTTTTAGTATCTCCCTCTTGGTGCGTTCTGCCAGCCTTGTGCATAGTAAGGAACGTATGCGCGATTTGAACAGTTTCTGGCAATGTGTCCAGGTGTTCCACAGTGAAAACAAGTCCTTTTCTTCACTGGGAAATTGTTTCTTCCTGCCCCTGGTGCCGTATCCTTGCCTTGACTTTGATTTTTCCCACACGCACAGTTGTAACAGGCACTCTGTTTAGCTTGAAATGGTGGCCTGTATTTACCAACGGCAGGTTGATTAGAAGCAGTTGAGTTCGAAGCAACAGATTCAGAGTTCAAGGAGTCATTAGTTTGTTCAGAAGAGCTCTCCTTGTTCTCATCTTCTGCTACTTTACCTGCACATGTAACAGAAACATCAGTATTTTCAACATTAATAACTCCTCCTGACACAAATCCAGCTTGTTTGCCATATCGAAGATGTGACTCCCTGTCAGTTTCATCCTGTGTCATAGGGATGGATGTGTAGTTATGATTATAAGGAGGAGGTACACTATCATACCCTAGACCCTTGTTTTGATTTTCTTTGAATTTTAATTGGGTTTCATATAAGGACTCGACTGTCTGACTTGATGCAGTATAATTTTTTAAACTAACATCAGTTTTTCCACACTTAATTTTTAACACTTTTGCTTCTAATTCAGCCTTCAGGGGTTTCTGTCCTTTCCTGAGTTGATATCCTTCATATCTCAGGTCCTCAACTTCTCTTTTAAATAAATCAATTTGTTCCCGAAGAAATTTAATCGTATCTTCACTAGATAGTGTACATGAAACTTCATATGATTGAGAACCTGAAACTTCATTGACCAAGATGTTTGTAGAACTCATTGTATTTCCACACTTCAAAGCATTAAGCACTTCAATTACATCAGTAATACTAAGACGATTGAGATCTTTTGTCTTCTTGATGATAGCCACGTTCATATCCCACGATTTCGGAAGTGAATTCAATAGCTTTTTGTTTATCTCAGATTTGGACAAGAAGATCCCAGCTATATTCATCTCAGTAGTGAGTGTGGTAAATCGCTACAACTGAGTTTCGAGGGTTTCTCCAAGGATATAATCAAAAATGTTGAAATTTTTTCTTAATATATCATAACGACTCTCTTTCATGTTTTCAACTCCCTCGTAGACCTTAAAATCGATTAAAAAACACAACTAGAAGCTAAAATAAAACTTAAAAGTCAAATTAAAAAAAAATCAAACTCAAAAGTCAAACATGAAAAAGTCAACCTTGAAAAACTCAAACTTGAAAAAATCAAAATTGAAAGTCAAACCGAAAAGTTAAATTTGAAAATTTAAAAAATTAAATGAAAAAGTCAAAGTTTAAAGTCAAAGGTCAAACTTGAAAGTCAAAGTCAAAATTTGAAATAAAATGTCAAAAATAAAAACAATTTATTATTATTATTATTATTATTATTATTATTATTATTATTGGATGAAAATAGAATTTAAAACAAAAAAAAAGTGAATTTTGGGTTAAAAGTGTCAAAAATGCAAAATTAGAACCGAGAAAGAAGCTTTATGAATTAAATTCGGAAAGGATGTAACAAAGCGTATTCTAGCCGAGTTGGTAAGCCGCGAAGTTTAGTTGGCAGGAGACACGGGTTCGATCCCCGGCGCCTCCGAAGTTCTGATTTTTTATCTGTGCGAAGCAAGGCTGGTTCTTGCGAGGCCAAGGTGCGAGGCTGAGAACTCAGAAGCTGGAAACGTGCGAGACCGAGCCGCAAACTGCTGAGCCGTATACTCCGAGACGAGGCCGCAAACTCCGAGCCGCAAACCTCGGGCTGTGAACTCCTCGGAAACCCTAGCTGCTGGCCGCCACCCCTCGCAGGATACGACCAAAAACAGTGATTTTTGCCCTTTTTGCTCCAAAACTCGATCAAAAACCCTTTTTTTATGAAAAACACGAAGAACAAACCCCCCTTATTTTTCACAGATCTATCCAAAAACGCAAGAATACTTCGAAAATAAGATCAAATAATGCTCCAAATCTGATAAAATTGACTGATACAACTTGGCTCTGATACCAATTGTAAGTCACTAATTTGCCTGTGTATCAATCAGATCCATTTGATGGTGCGGAATCCCAATCAAACGGATGATGTCAGATCAAATAGAAGAGAAGGAGAAGAAGAATAATATGAATCTTTGTATGTATTGATAATATGAATTAAGTTCCTTACACAAGATTCACACACACAAACGTTCCTTTCTCTCTTTCTGACTATACACTCTCTAGGGTTCATCAATCTATTCCTCACACCCTAATACCTATATTTATACTAAGGGAACATGTGCCGGAAACAAATGGGCCGTAAATGAGTTTACGGCCGTAAACTCAGCCGTAAACATGACCACAAACTCATAATTATTACAGAAAAATACAATTGCCTAGAAAAGTAAAGTATAAACCATATTTTGACCCAACAGTATGTTTTCAGATTATGGTCCTATACCGGACAATTCCTGATGAATGTTTGTATGCTTTTGGATTTCAGTCCATTGTCGTGCGGGGCCCGAGGAATGTTTATATGTCTATGTTATGTGATTGTTTTATTTGTACTTGGTGATATGTTTATATGTATACTGAGCTTTGCTCGATGTCGGGTGGGGCCCAATGTTAGACACTATCCGATGCCGAACGGGGCCTGATGTTGGGCGGGGCGGGGCCCGATGAAGGGGTAGGGCCCACGATATGTTTTATGTGATTATCTTATTATGTGTATGGTATGTGGTAGTTTAGGGAGACTCACTAAGTTTTATGCTTGCTATTTTTAGTTTTGGTTTCAAGTACTTCCGGTAGCAAAGGGAAGAGGTCGGGATGACTGCATTGCGCACACAGCATGATGTTTTAGCCTGGGATGTTTAATATGATATATTTGATAGATGTTTTGATATGGATATATTGTTCATGATACTTTGAGATACTATGACTTATGCTTTGATGAGATGATTTTGATAACTATGGTTTTATTTAATAATTAAAATTGAACTTTTTGGTTCTAAGTTTTGGGATGTTATAAACTAAGTAACATATTACAAGATCATATCATCAAAACATAAGTCCTTGTAACATCCCAAAAAGAAAAAGTGGGTCCACACTACAGCCTCTCGTCCTGAATCACCAAGCCTCCCCCACTTGGGGTCCGAACTCGTACAAACTGCTGCTCACAGTCAATCACTTGCCCATTGGGGCTCAACCAGTCCATACCCACGATAATCTTATTCCCTCGCATGGGAATATAGACTAAATCCACGAAATACTGCTCATCAAACTACTACAGTGTACATCCCCGAAGAACCCTCGCAACCCGAACAATCCTATCATCCACAATCTCTACATCAAGTGGACAGTCCATCTCCCCTGGAGCTCTTATGAATCGCTTGCTAAGCACAAGCGATACAAAGGATTGGGTAGCCCCCGAATCTAATAATACCAGAGCAGATATGTCGTTCACTAAGAACGGTCCTATAATGAAACACATAAATATAAGCGACAAATCAATATAAATAAAGATATAAGGAGAAGATACGACCCTGTCAGAACATTGGGAGCTGCACGAGGAACACCTGAGAGAGGTGTTGGAGACGTTGAGGAGGGAGAGACTTTTTGCAAAGTTTTCCAAGTGTGAGTTCTGGTTGCACGAGGTGTAGTTTCTAGAGTACCTTGTCAACCAGAAGGGTATTCTGGTCGATCCAGCCAAGGTAGAGGCCGTGATGCAGTGGGAGGTTCCAAGGTATTCATCTAAGATTCAGAGTTTTCTTGTTCTGACAGGTTATTATCGGAGATTCATCCATGATTTCTCCAAGATTGCTGTACCATTGACCAGACTGACCAAGAAGTCGGTGACATTCTGTTGGGGTCCTGAGCAGCAGGAAGCTTTTGAGATTCTTAGATAGTGGTTGTGTGAGGTACCAATTATTACTTTTTTTGAGGGCGTCGACGATTTTGTGGTTTACAATGACGCTTTGATCACGTGTATGGGTGCAGTGCTGATGCAGGGGGGTCGCGTGATGGCGTACGCGTCGAGGCACCTGAAGCCTCATGAGGCGAACTAGCCGACGCATTATCTGGAGCTGGGGGCTATGGTTTTCGTCCTTAAGATTTGGCGACACTACCTCTATGGGGTTCGTTGTACCATTTACACGGACCACAAGAGCTTGATGTACCTAATAGATCAATCGAATCTGAACATGAGGCAACATCGTTGGTTGGATGTAGTGAAGGATTATGATTCCAAGATCCTTCACCACCTAGGGAAGGCCAATGTGTTGGCCGATGCTCTTAGCCACAAGGGAGTTGTGGCTCCGATTCGGGATATAAGCTAGAGGATGATAGTGATTACTCTATTGTTGGAACGAATTCTGGAGGCTAAGGTAAAAGGTATGAAGGAGGAACGTTGGAAGTGTGAGCGGATCACAGGTCAGGTGGCTTCCTTTGATTATGACAACTATGGGTTGTTGTCCCCATATCGGAGGGTCTGGGTTCTTTACTGGGGCAGTGTACACTAGGTTCTGATGGAAGAGGCTCACAAGTTGAGATTCTCTATTCATCCAGTGACGATGAAGATCTATCAGGATCTTCATCCTGATTATTGGTGGCCACGCATGAAGCGGGACATAGCTTGGTATGTGGATAGATGTTTCACATGCAGTAAAGTCAACACCGAGCACTAGCGACCTCACGGTAATATGTTGTCATTGAATATTCCATGTGGAAATAAGAAGATATCACTATGGATTTTATCATGAAGCATCCCAGGACCGCACGTGGAGTGGATTCGATTTGGGTCATATTAGATTGGTTGACCCAGATTGCTCATTTCACCTTGATCCAAGATAGTATATTGGCTGATAAGCTAGTCGAGTTCTATGTACACGAGGTGGTGGCATGTCATGGAGTGTCGGTTTTGGTTGTGTTAGATCGAGATGTTCGTTTCACTTCCAGATTTTGGAAACAATTCCATGACGAGATTGGTACTCATCTTCACTTTAGTAAAAAACTTCATCCTTAGATGGATGGATAGAGCGAGAGGATGATTCAGACTCTAGAGGATATGTTGCATGTGTGTGTATCAGATTTTGGAGGGAGTTGGGATACGTATCTTCCGTTAGCAGAAGTTTCATATAACAATAGCTATCACGCTAGCATAGAGCGACCTACCTTAGAGATGCTCTATGGGGGGAAGTGTAGGACTCCAATCTATTGTGGCTAGGTCAGTGAGAGAGTCATAGGGAGTACTGAGGTGGTACTTAAGACCACTGAGAAGATCCAGAAGGTCTAAAGTAGGCTCCAGACTGCTCAGAGTTGGTAGAAAAGCTATACCGACAAGCGCTGGTCAGACTTTGATTTTCAGGTAAGTGACATGGTTCTCCTGAAGGTGTCACCTTGAAAGGGTGTCATCCAATTCAAGAGGCGGGGCAAGTTGGGTCCCAGGTACATCGGTTTGTTCAGGGTTTTGGCTCGGGTGGGCCAGGTCGCGTATCGACTGGATATGACAGTCGAGCTTAGTCATATCTATAGTACTATTCATGTCTCCAAGCTATGGAAGTGCTTAATGGACGATTATGTAGTTCTACCTTTAAAGGATATTCAGGTGAAGGAACACCTGAACTATGTTGAGAGACCGATAGTGATTCTCGATTAGAAGACGAAAACCTTGAGGAACAAGGTTGTATAGTTGGTGAAGGTGTAGTGGATACACCGCAAGGGTTCGGAATGGATGTAAGAGTCCGAGGAGGGAATAAAGGAGAATTATCCCAAGTTTTTTGAGGTGACAAACTTCAAGGACGAAGTCTGATTCAAGTGGTGGAGAATTGTAACGCCCGATAATTCTCCATGGTATTATTTATGTATTGGATTAATTATTTTATATTGATTGGGCTTGGATCCATTGGATCCTTTCAAAGTAGGCTTAAGGGGTGTCGTACACTGGGCGTACCACCCCATGCACACTCAGCGTACTGATGTAAATTAATCATGCATGCCATGCACGTACGCGTGACATACTGAAGAGTATGTGCAACGTATGTGTGTAGTCCACAAAAACCTAATTTAGGGTTTGATCCCTATATAAAGAACATTATACCCTAACATCCAACCTCCCTCTAACATTTAAGCTACTCCTACGAAACCCTAATCTATATTTTGTGTTTTCTTGTTCTTATAAGGCCTCTTGAGAGCATTTTGGCATTTTGTATCCATTCTCCAAGGAAGTAAAGGTCAAGCAAGGTGGTGGTACAAAGGAGAAGTTGTAGATATGGGATTGTTGCTTCCTTTTAGACCTTTTGAAGGTATAAAATCTTGAACTTGATCCATGAGTGCTTATATCTCTTATATTGAGTTTTTGGACCTTTTTGGTCCTAAGGATGAAGCTTTATTTCTCAAACATGATTTCTAGGCTTAGGGTTGCCACCCTTGGTGCTATTTGAGTCCCTAAGTTAGAAAGTTATCATGTTGAAGGTCTTGGAGAGTTTTTTGCATGAATTTTGGCCATTTTCATAAATGTAGATTGTCGTATTCCAAGTTAGAACCCATTTGGTGGTTTACAAGACACCAAGTAATCGACTTTATTAGTTAAGATGCTTTAATGGACTCAGATATGTGTTTGGAGCTTTAGGTCTTAAGGGGTTAAGCTCTTTTGAGATTATGGCTTAACAAAGGAGTATGATGAGTGTACAATCCAATACACACAACATACAAGCCATGCAGTCTGTACGCTTAGCGTACAGGTGAGTACGCCCTGCGTACTCAGTCAATGGGCTAGTTTTGTTCTCAGCCTCGATTTGGGCCATTCTTGGACTTCTTAGCTTTGGGTCTTATTGAATCATCTTTTGGGAAAAAAATATTTTTGGGTTTAAAGGAAGGCTCATTTTAGGAGTTGGGCCCCATTTAGATAATTGGGCCATTAGTGGGCCACTAGTAGGCTTGGGAAGGCTATCTAGAATTGGGCCTTTAATGTTATGGATTTGGGCTTAGGTCATGGACTTGATTTGATTAGGGGTAAAATGGTCATTTTACCCGTGATCTATTGTTAGGTTTTGACAAAGTGTTATTTTGGTGATGATAGCTTGAGGAGTCGTCGGAGCTTCCTTTAGAGATTTATTACTGTGAGATTTAACATTCATATGAGTTTTCCGCCTATTTGAACAGGTCGATGGAACCAATGCCAGACCATATGTATGACTGTATGTGCTCCGGACTAAGGTCCGATGTCGGGCGGTGCCCATTTCTAGTTTATATGTTTTCCAGATTTCAGTTCAACGCCAGGCGGTGCCCGAGGAATGTTTGTATGCTTGATGTCTTCGTGATTCTTGCATGTGTCTGTATTTCTATGTTTTTGGATTATGGGTTGATGTTGGGCAATGCCCGAGGAATGTTTGTATGCTTCTGGATTTCGGTCCGATGTCAGGCAGGGCTGAGGAATGTTTATATGTCTATGTTATGTGATTATTTTATGTGTATTTGTTGATATGTTTATATGTATAACGATCTTTGCTTGATGTTGGGAGGAGCCCGATGCCGGACATTGTCTGATACCGGGTGGGGCCCACGATATGTTTACATGTGATTATGTGTATGGTATGTGGTTGTTTGGGGAGACTCACTAAGGTTTGTGCATACAGTTTTCAGTTTTGGTTTCAGGTACTTTTGGTAGCAAAGGAAAGAGCTCGGGATGACTGCATTGCACACACAACATGATGTTTTAGCCTATGATGTTTACCCTGGTATATTTGATAGTTGATTTGATATGGATATAGCGTTCATGATGTTTTGAGAAACTATGACTTATGTTTTGATGAGATGATTTTGATAACTATGGTTTAATTTAATAATTAAAAATGAAATTTTTGGGTCTAATTTTTGTGATGTTACACTTACATAACTTTGATGTTCAAGCTCGCGTTGCAATAAGAAATTCCCTTCTTTATGATGTGTACCACCTCTTTCAGAACAATTTCTCTGCCAAAGGGATTATTGATACCTTGACGATAGCTCATGAAGGAACTAAAGAAGTCAAATCCTCTAGGGAAAATAGTCTCAATCGCAAATATGAGCAGTTATTTGCTCAAAGGAATGAATCTATTTCTCAAAATTTTAATCATTTTAATTGTGTAATTAACAACATGAAAAGATTTGATATTTTCAACATGATTTTGTTTTAGTTCTAACGTTTCTAGATTCTCTTGACGAAAAATAGGAACATCATGTGATGTGCTGAAGAATAGTGAGAAAATCTACTTAATTGATCTTCATAGCCTGCATGGAAATTTTAAAAAAAAAATTAAGAAACAATGGTTCTGACGAGAGAGAAGATGAAGGATAGATTCAAAGGAATATATTCTGCACTGTTTGCTAAAAAGTCAAGTTTTGTTCCTAAAAGTGAAACTGACAAGTCAGATCATGATGATTGTGATGAAGAGTACAATGTCGAGATTTACTCAAGTGCTACTATGATTGTGAAGTACTTCGATAATACCAAAAACAAAAGGTTCAAGGAAGCAAGAAAGTTTTCATCAAAATGTAGCTTATCAGCGTCTAAAACGTCAGACGCTGGTAACTCCAAAAAGGATGATGGGAAATTCTTTAACTATACAGGCGCGAATCACTTTCATCGAGATTGAAAAGTTAAGAAGAACAATCCTAAAGATGAATCCTATGAAACAAACTACATGCATTTGGTGGCCCCTCTGAAAAAGGAGAAATATGGAGTCTAAGGTTATTGTTGCTGAAGAAGAAGAGTGGGTTGATGATGAAGAATCATCAGATGAAGAGGTTAAGAAGGATATATGTTTGATGGTTTCCAATGGTGATTTTTTCACTAATGAAAGTAGCAGTAGCTCTAGTGTGTTTAAAGTTGATCTTGCTAAATCTACAAGTGATTCAAAAATTTAGAACTGGTATTCCTCATCCTTGCATCAGGTTAAAAAGTTTGTAATTTATTTTGAAAGAGAAAAATCTACAATGTTTGATTATCTACATCTTGATATTTCAAAATCAAATCAAGAAATCACTTATGAATCTACAACTTCGTAATGTTTCTATCATCAATCACGATCTTAACAGTGAAAAGGACTTTGCAATTGAAGTTTCTCAAAAATGTAAAAGTATTAAAAATAACTGGGCTCATTCTGATTTAAAACCGTCAAAGTTTTCAATGATTGAACACCTTATAAGTGTGAGAAAATTATTGAATGAATTTTCGATGAAGCTATTGAGATTTTCAAGCAAATTGAAATTAAACAAAATATTCCAACTAAAACTGAACTTATTCATGAGTACACAACTAGATTTATAAGTGGTGGAATTATACATCACTAAGACCTTATAGACAATCATTGTGTCACAAATTCTGATGGTCTTACCTCGTGTGTTCTCCTCTAATCTCACTACAAGAAAAAGAGCCTTTTACGACGTGCAAACCACGACACTCGTTGATTTATGTTACGCAAAAGAGAGTGACATTAAAAAAGTGTCATCTCTTAAAAAACTTGAAGGATTTAGGTCACGGATTATTACGTGCCCTTAAATTAGTGTCTCATGTAAAAAATAAAAAACACGGAGGGCACAAGAGCGTCCTCTATCAATGTCGTTTCATATTTTTTTTTAAGAAACACGGTTCTCTTAAAAGGAAAATGAAATCCCAAATTTTTTAAACCCCCGCCTTCTTTTCCCTCGTCTCCACCCCGTCCCTTACCCATATCCACCGCCTCCAATCATCATTGCATCCTCTAGCCTCAGACTGCGCGTACTTTTCATGTTATAACAAAAATGTAAGGGATCTAGGGTTTTTTTTCAAAAGGATGCTCTTTGCAAAGTTCCTTACATCTGCTCACTTCCGCTCACCTCTTACCTCTAGAGACCTCCGCTCAACTCTTCCCCCTGGTGACATTGAGCTCATCTCACCTCACCGAGACTGCGATGACTTATCAATTTTAGAAGCCTTCATTTAAGAGCCAACCATTTACAACTCCTCACACTGACAATAATATGATTTAGGGATCGTTACATTATGCCTATGTCAAACTTACAAGGAGATTAAGGGCTTTACGACTTATTTATGTCGCCATCTATGAGCCAGTGAAGCCCTACATAGGTCTGATTCAAGCATTGTTTAAGGTATAGGTAGCCTTTCCTCCTCCACAAATCAACGTGCAAGTTGTCTTCGTTGTTCTTCCCATCAGGTAAGTTGATGGTCACTCATTCTCGACCATCTGTATTCTCTCTCTCTCTCTCTCTCTCTCGATATTTCATCCCCATTCTCCCTTTTCTATTGAATAATGTTTCTCTGTTGAGAAAACTTTAAATGACTCCATAATTTAGAGGTCCACTGAAAGTTGATCATATTTCCAAGAGATATTGCCCATTACTTTTCCGCAATTCATCTCCCCGTCCTCCCACCCCCGCTGCAAGGTAAACCGAACCCTAAATCTTCAATAAATCATCCAACATTTATTGCTCACCCAGACCTTCTTTTATGACTTTTTCACTTCAGTTCAAGGTGGGGTAGATTTCCATGTTCTTGTGCCACCTACAAATGTTTTGCTGGGGCATCATCACCTGTTGTTGCCACTAATGCTGGTAGTACATATTGGTTAGGTCATGGTCAAGGGCAGGGGTTAAAAGTAGGTTCCTTATCTCGAATTGGTTCATAGCCCATGTGGATTTCATTGAGTGCAAGTGCCTATGGTTAAGTTCTTGGCTCATCTCAGCCTTCAAGTATACCATGGGAAAGGGGTGATCTTTTAAGGCGATTGTCTACATTTCAGCTTGCAAATTGGTTTGGAAAGCCTAAGGTTCGTGTAGAATTCCCTTTCTCTCCTTTGTTAACATGTTCTACAATCATTTCATTGATCAAATGACTCTCATACAGGTTGCTAGTTCTCTTTCCTATGCAAGAAGAGGTTGGGTGAACGTGGATATTAATAAGATTGAATGTGAGTCTTGTGGTGCCACCTTGAAATACATTGCACCAGATTTATGAACTCCTACAAAAGGTGAAATTTGCTACAATTTGGATTACATGTATTGTATTTTTGTTTTTAAGACTTGAGTATTGTTTTTGTTAATGTTATGAGTTATCAGATCTTGGAGAAGAATTTTCCAATCAACTTGATGAAGGGCATAAAGTAATTTTCCCTTGGAGAGGAAATAGTTGTGCTAAAAGCTTAGTGCAATTCCCTCCTACACCTCCATCACAGTTTACATTAAATGTTAGGTTCTAAGGGTTATTCCTTATATGTGTAGCTAGTAGCTAAAACAGAGTCTCATCAGGTTCTTAAACCCACAGAAGTCCACTCCAAGATCCCCATCAATGTGGATCAACTTGTAGGTTTATCCAAACTCATTTTAGGGGACTCAATCGGTGACAAGCCATAGCCGTCAGCAGTAGGTTCCTTTTTTATCCAACTTCACTGAGTAATGTAATTTCATATACTTCATAGAATTTTTGTATTAGATTTAGTGTATATGGTTACATGCTTATATTTTTGGGTTTTGCTCATTTAATCCATAAAATTATACTTTGGTTTTGATTTTATGTGGCATGTTATCTAACAATCCAAGAGCTACCCCAGTTTATTGATGTTTGAATTTTATGTTTCCGCATCTTCTTGCTCCAACAGGGAGTAACCTTGAACGCCATGGGAAAGGGGGTACCGTGTTTGCAGGATAAAATCATGACCATTCATGGAAGAAATAGATTCCCTGGTCTAAGTATTCGGTAGAAATTTTGAGAAGATAGGATGGGATGCTACAGGGGAGCGTTTGGCTGTGTCATATAAAAATGGAAATGAGGTGTACAAGGGTCTCATTGTCATATATAATGTTAAAAGGGCTACAATCATAACCCCCTCATTAATGCATGTCACTCATTTTCATTCTTTGCATAATAACTAACTAATAAAAGACTTATCATATCCTGTCAATATAACATATACTTCATCCTCATCATTGAAAGTAGAGCTTGTTTTTTTTGAATTGATTGATGCAGTGGGTTCATCAGAGGGCCTGGCGATGACCCAAAGCCTTTCATTCCAAGACAAGTACAAACAGGGCCCCTGTTATTGGTTGTAAGTATGGTATTTCTAGCACCCATTTTATCAATTTAGCCACTCAAACTCAACTGCTATTAAAATAAATCATAAATAATTAATTAATAATGTTTGTAATTATGAAATGCAATGTAGGTATGGAGCACTGGAAGTTGTGTCACCTACCCTCTCCTAATTCGTTCCCATCTCCTTGCTTAGCTTAAGCCCATACCACCTATTTTCAATTTTCTTCACTTGTACACTTTCTCTCCAGTTTTGCAGTAATCACAGGCATTTGATTTGTAGAATATTATCAGAAGGAATGGAATATGTGTCAAAGGATTTGATTATATATATGATGGGGTATTTTGGTATTTTAACAAATAATGGAATTGAATTGAATGGTTCAGGTATGCAATCATTAATTGTGGATTATTTTATAAAAGTTTGAGAAATATTATTTTCCTATATCAGCAATGTGCTTATTTTCTTCTGTTTTGAATGGCAATATATTTATAATTTGTAAATGATTGTATTTCAGGGAAGGGGCAATAACAATTGTGCTTTTAGTTTGGCTTTACTTTATTTGTTTTATCTGAAGGCACAACTTGTGTCGGTTGTATTTTGGTGAACATAATATTGAGGGAATGCTTAAGGTTTTTTTATCTCTATACATACATGTTTATATATCTTGTTAGTCATATTCTTCTTGAAATATCTGTTACAACAATGGGATTCATCCAAGTTGATAAGACTACAAATTATCTTTTGGATCCCCTTCAAAGGTGTCTCAAGGTAACATAACATATCTATTTATTGCTGGAGTCTTTATATATTAAGTAGATGAAATCAGAATATTGACACCTTTATATGTGCTGTGTATTTAAATATTGATTTGTATGATCTTGTAGGACCTAGATGCATTCACTGCAGCTATTGTTGTGAGTATTTCCTTCTCTTTCATTCCTGCTTCATTAGTTGTTGCTATTATGAAGGTAGGCCACTCTCTGGTTGTATCTTTCACATAGTTGAAAAGGAGTTGGTGTATCTATTCAGACTAGGCTTAGAGCAATGGTTGCAAGACATGAGTTCAGAAGAAGAAGAAACAAGGCTGCAGCTATAGTTCAGGTACTATGGATGAATTATGTTTGTAAAGTATTTAAGAAAAAGATTAGAAACAAGGGTGAATTTGAACAAATTAATTAGTTGTTTGCAGGTTGATCTTGAATAAGCAAAGGGGCAATGGATTGTATTTTTTATATCTAATTTGTTTGTAAATTTTTGTTACAAGTTCTATTGATTTGTTTTATCTTTCCATAGAACGATTATTTGTATGACATTAAATTTATGCAATGGATTCTATTTTTTGTATATGATATTTTATTTTCTATTATGAAACATTAAATACAACTTTAATTTGAAAATAAGTAAATCTATAAATAATATTTTTTTAACATTTAAAATTATGATACGCAAAAATGTGTGTCGTCTTCATTTATGACACGGCCTTTCTTGACAGGGGCTTTCTTGATACGCATTGCGTGTCATTAACACACGCGTCCTAAGGTTACGACACGCAAATGCGTGTCGTCTTCCTTTATGACAGGGCCTTCCTTGATATGCATTGCGTGTCGTAAACGCGCGTCGTAATTGCATGTCCTAAATGAGCATCATCTCTCTTTATGACAGGGCCTTTCTTGACGCGAATTTTCGCGTCGTCTGAGCCTTTTACGACGCGCAATGAGCGTCGTAAAAGGCTATTTTTCTAATAGTGTCTTTATTAACTCTTTTGCTAAACCCCATAGTCATGAGTAAGAGAGTCCTAAAACTGCTACTATAATAATCTTTTGTATCTCTAGTTGTTATATTTATACTATTAATAAGATTCTCTTTGAATCCCATGAATGTTCCACCAGTGAATATAATGGTCATGATTGCACAGTAACTTTTGACACTGTTAATTTTGAATGTTCATATTCTAAACATAATACCATCAAATCTACATCTTGTAGTTTTGATCATTCTCTATATTTAGAACTAAAGAAACAACTTTTAAGTTAAATGAAAATGATTATACTTCATGGAAACCTAAGGGTGCGTTTGGTTGGCAGGAAAGGAATGGAATTTGAGGGAAAATGATTGCAATTCCCTCGAATTCATGCGTTTGGTTGGACATATAGGAGGGAAAAGGATTCCTAAATGAAATAAATTTTCCACCGTATGGAGGGAAAGTGAATTTCTTCCAAAGTTGGATGGAAAACATTCCTTTTCATCAAGAAAGTGGTAGATTACAAAAATACCCTTGTACCACTATCACTGACCACCACCACCGCCGCTACCACCACCACCCCTACCACCACTGCTACCACCGCCACGACCACAACCCACCACCACCGCTACCACCACCACCACCACCGCCACCTACCGCCACTGCATGCGATGCCACCACCAACTACCATCCTCATCGTTAGCACCGTTGCCGTCGTCACCGACCACCACCGTCACCATTACCGTCACCACCATTACGACCATTACCCACCACCTCTACCAATGCCATCACCCACCACCACCGCCACTACCACCACCACCACTAATAACACTACCACCACCATCACTACCAACACTACCGCCATCGCCGCTACCACCACCAGTCGCCACTGCTACCACCAGCACCATCATTGTCATCACTGTCACCACCAGCTGACACTGCCACCATCACCACTACTTTTGCCACCACAATCAATGCCATCGTCACCATCACCACCACCGTCGCAGCCACCATCATCGCCACCCACAATTGTCACCGCCACTACCACCACCACCGTCGAAATTCTACTATTTTTATACTTTTCATAATGTATTTTTACATATAAGTTAGAAAACAAGGTAAAATTAAGCAAACATACAAAAAGGGTAATTATGTCATTTTACATGAATTCCAATTCCATATCCTGCTGACCAAACAGATTCTGGAATTAATTCCAATTCCATTTCTTACTAACCAAACACCATATGGAATTAGGTTCAAATTCATGACATATACCTTTTCCAATTCCAATTCAAATTCCTTCAGCAACATTCTGCGAACCAAACAGCACCTAAGTTGTTTGAAAAACAAAACTCTTACTCTAAAAGAAAACCTATTTGGAATTAGGATGTGCTACAGATGTGGCGATCCCTCTTATAAGGTTAATAACTCTATATTAGGGAAAACATAAAAAGAGAAAAAAATAATTTTATTCAAATCCAAAATTGGTTGAAGAAAAATAAACTCCTTGAATTGTCTTCCTGTTGAATGTTAGAATATTTTTGGATCCGCTAAAACTACCATCATTAAACCCATTGAATGGTCTCGGCATATGGCAGGATCTAAGTCTCTTATGGAGGATATCTAGTATCTTTATTGTGGATGCTCTCGACATATGACAAGATTTAAGTCTCTTATGGAGTATTATGTGAATAAAGATGGCCCTGTAATCATCTATAGAGACAATGGAAATGGAAAAACGAAATGTTTTGGAACCATAAAGGGCAACTCATTATTCTCAAATATGTCTTATATGAAAGGCCTAAAGCATAACATAATTTCTATCAGATAGCTGTGTGATTATAAGTCACCAATCTGCTTGTGTATCAATCAGATCCACTTGATGGTGCGGAATCCCAATCAAGCAGATGACGCCATATCAAAATAGAAGAGAAGACTAATAATAATCTGAATCTATGATGTATTCAAGATTGGAATGATGAACAATACACAAGATTCACACACACTTGCACCTTCTCTCCTTTCTCTCTCTAAAACACCTTAGAATACACACACTTATGCTCCTCTAGCCGTACACTCTCATCCAATCCTCACCCTATATATATGAGACATGGGCTGTGAACAGGTTCAAGGCTGTATACCTATTTACGGCCGTAAACACACATACAACCATAAAAACCAAGTTATTTATGGCCCTAGACTGAAAAATATATTTTCCTAGAAAAGTAAAGTATAAACCAATATTTTAGACCCAACAATCTCCCCCTTGGTTTATAGCATTCTTTTCTAAATGTCCCAACAAGACCCCATAAAAAGCAGTTGCCTTTTCTTATCAATCTTCATTTGAAGTTTGGATTCAGTTTTAATCTTCGATATCTTCACGAATTCAAGATGAACATATGAATCTTCAATAAATGACTTCATCTCGAGCAGTTGGACTTTTCTAATTTGACATTGAACGCACATTGAGTGAGGAGGCTTCTTGTACTGATTCTTGAAAGATAGCGCATTCAGCTTGAGAATCTTCATAGAGAATATCAGAGAGAATGAATCTTCTGGATCACTTCAAATGGTACAAGAATAGCAGCAAATTGATTGAGGAGGCTTTAATGCAATAGGCCACATAATCATCAACTACAACTTCACCTTGCTTCTGGGGTTGAAGGATTGAATTTTGAAAGAATAATCTTCATTTGTTGCTCCTTTGAATGAGAATTCTTCGATGGTCACGGACGAAGTCTTGGCTCAGAAATTTTTGACATAGACTCCATGAGTTTCATCTACATCTGAATTCAATTTTCAAGACAAAACAAAACTAAAAGAAAACTTAGCACACAATATTTTTGGATTTTTCATATTTTCTGGAAAAATAAAAATAGAAACAAGAATATTTTTGGATTTTTCAAATTTCTGAAAAATAAAACAGAAAATAACATATTTTTGGATTTTTTAAGTTTCAGATTTTTGAATAATCTAATTTTTCTAATTTTTGATTTTTTTTTAAATTCTCCCCCTAAAATTGTGCATGGAGGAAACTATGAACAAATTTGAAAAAAACAAAAAAACCTTTGGGATCAAAGTTGTGAGACAGCCTTAACTTTGTTTATCAGTACCTTCACCTTCATGAATAGATCTGGTCAATTTCCAGTATTATGGTCCACTTAAACATGAAGGATATCGACAAATTTTTCTAAATAAACCATTTAGCTAACGATGACCATGGGTATTGTTGTACACTTAAATTAAGCAGTGAGATCTATAGAAAACCTCTAAATGGTTCATTTTAGTTGCACTAGAACGTGTTCCCCACTTCCCGATATACCCTGATTATCAAGAACTTCCAAAGAACTCCTTACTTTAGGTGAATATATAATCATTAAGGAGGAAGTCAGATTTAGAGATAGTGTCATGTATTGTGTCCCATGACGGATCTCTTTCAATCACGCATAGGGGATAACATATGACTAACATAGATAGAGGGATTGAGAGGTAGAATGTTGCATATGATGTGTCCTAGGCCGAATCTTCCAATCACGCAGAAGGGACAACATATGGCAAACAGATAGAAAGAATTTCGTAGATAAGGAGTTGCGTAGAATTATAGTTGCATATGTTGCAATCCAGGTCGAATCTCTTCCAATCACACAGAGGAACCAACATAGGACTGACAGATGGAAAGTAAGAAAATAATTTCCTACAGATCTACTTTATCAAAACCTCCCAGTGGCCCTATCAGAACCAGAATAAAGGACATAAGTCCGTACAACAAGGAAAATTTAAGCCGCAGTTCCTGATGCCTATTAATTTAGTGTATCCCGTGGGTTCCCATGTTTATCTCACTACTCAATCTACCCGAGAGTTGTATGGTCAGTCCAAACAATCCTATCTAAATCCACATTGTCAAATCCTTCGTGCCTACCAACACATTGAACACAGAGTATAGGCAATTTAGATTCAGTCCTTTAGACATGTTTTAGACTGCCCGTTATCACTTTCTTGATATCACTTCCCGATAATAAAACTAACAGAAGACTATAAGAAAATAAAAAAAATTGTCTTTAGAATGAATCAATGAAAGAGAAACTCAAGAGTATCGAGAAGAGAACTTAAACTGGAATTCACCCATTGAATTTGCATCCCAGAAGGTCTGAGAACAGCACGCATAATCTCAGAACATATCCGAAAACTCTTCATGTCATTAAGCACTAACCCCATGTGTGATCCCTTCCTTTCTTACTTTCCCGCAAAGGACACATACTCTCAAACACAGTTTTGAGTGTTGCACACTTGAGAGATACCTCCAATCATGTGCCTGGAACTGCCACTACCAACAAACTAAAGTCTGATGATAGGCCTCTCTCGCTGCTCCGACACAGAGCGGGATCATTTGGTCTTTGGAACCCAGTCCATTTTGAAACTGGGTTGACCTTTTTCATCTTTGCACAGTACTCTCTCCCATAACATGTCCTGTTTATCACAAATAGAAGATGAAGAAACATTAGAATCATTAGGAGATTTAAGAGATTGAGCCTTTGGTACCCATCTGTAGCAGGGTTTAACCCATTTCTTGTTCGATCCAATGGGTGCCTCAGTGCTTACTTTTGAACTGGAAGCCGATCATTGAGATGTCTTTGATCTAACCGATCTTGATTTCGCTGGAGCATCTCTTGGATTGGACTTCTTAGCCAGCATACCCTTCTTGTTGTTCGGAGTTGATTTCTTGTCCTTGAGAGTTGAAGTCTTGCACTTCGTGGCATTCCATTCGCCATTTTTTGAGCGTGGCCTCGAAGGGTTCTTTTTGGAATATCTCCCTCTTGGCGCGTTCTGCCAGCATTGTGCGTAGTAGGGAACATATGCACATTTTTAGGATAATTTTTGGCAATGTGTCCAAGTGTTCCACAATGAAAGCAAGTCTTTTTATTCACTGGGAAGTTGTTTCATCCTCCCCCTGGTGTCGTACCCTTTCCACGTTTCTGGTTGTTCCTACATGCACATTTGCAACAGGAACTCTGTTCAGCTCGAATTGGTGGCCTATATTTACCAACAATAGGTTGATTACTAGCAACTGAGTTCGAAGCAACAAATTCAGAGTTCGAGGAGACATTGGTTTGTTCAATAGTGTTCTCCTTGTTCTCATATTTCGCTACTTTACGTGCACAGAAAGTAGAAACACGAGTATTCTTCACCTCAACACCCTTAGTTGGCCCTGATTGTTCATTCTGAAATGAAACTGGAGCTGGTTCAGGGAGTGGGCCAAACTGAGGAAGTGTCTCTTCCTCGTTGGTCTAAGGGTGTGGGTTATAGTTGTCATTAAAGGGAGGTAGTACATTGTGATACCCTAACCCCTTAGTTTGATTATCTTTGAATGTTAATTGTTTTTCAATCATCATTGCAACTACCTCACTTGACACATCAAATTTCTTAAAGTTGAATTTAACATCTTTATATTTTGCTTTTAATGTATCAAGTTCGGCAGTCACAAAATCAAAATTTTTCTTAAGATATCTATAACAAATGCATTTTAATTGTACTATGACTGTAATTTCTTGAATTCATTAGTCTTAGCCTCTAATTGTTCTTCTAATGGTTTTAGGCCATTCCTAAGTTGGTACCCCTCATATTTGAGCTCCTCATTTTCTCTTTTAAATAAATTGATGTGTTCATGTAAATTTTTAATAGTTTTAATGTAAGTTTGAGAGCATGAAACTTCATTGACTAGTATGTTTGAGGAACTCATTATTTTAAAAATATGCCCCTTGACTTAAAACCACAAAAGTCAACCTTAAAAGTCAAATTTAAAAAGTCAAACCGAAAAGCTAAAATTGAAAATTTGAAAGTTAAACGAGAAAGTCAAATTCAAAATTTGAGGTCAAAGGTCAATTTAGAAATTAAAAAATTAAAAGCTAAAAATTTTGGAAGAAAAAGGAATTTAAAACTAAAAGGAAATTGATTTTAGGGCTGAAAATGTTAAAAATGCGAAAGTAAAGAGTCGAGAAAGCGAAGCTTTAAGATTTAAAAACGGAAGATGAACAACGTGTGATATGCTAGATCAAGTCGAAGACGCGTGGGTTGATTACAAAAGTGATCCGGGTTCGATCCTTGCAACCCTCAAAATGATTTTGATTATTTTCTGTTGCTACGAAGACTATATCATTAAAAAGAGGGAAATGTTAAAAATCTTGCAAGGTATATGAGCTAGTCAGGCGGTAAAGGGATGGGGAAAGAGACCCGGGTTCGATCCCCGACACCTCCAACTAATTTTTGAATAAAAGCTGTTGCGAATGCCAGATGCTGAGCTGGACCGAGAACGGGGCCATAAACATCTGTGGTTCATGAACTTCGGGCTGTAATTCCGAGAAACCCTAGCCGTAAACGCTGATGCCGTCGAAAAACCCTAGCAGCAAACTGATTATGGCCGAGAACCCTTCAATGGCCCTAAACCCTTAAAAAAAATGACGTTTTCACCCTTTTTGCTCCAAAACTCGATCAAAAACTCGTTTTTATCAAAAATGCAAAGAACAAACCCCCTATTTTTGCTAAGGTCTATCCAAAAACGTAAAAAAAATAAGATCAAATATGCTCCAGATCTGGAAAAATTGACTGATACAAACCAACCTCTAACACCACTTGTAAGTCACCAATCTGCTTGTGTATCAATCTGATCCACTTGATGATGCAAAATCCCAATCAAGCGGATGATGTCAGATCAAAATAGAAGAGAAGAAGAAGAAGAACATGAATCTATGATGTATTCAAGGTTGGAATGATGAAAAATATTCAAGATTCACACACACTTGCACCTTCTCTCCTTTCTCTCTCTAAAAACCTTGAATACACACACTTAGGCTCCTTTAGCTGTGCACTCTTAAGCACTCCTCACCCTATATATGAGACGGGCCGTGAACAGGTTCATGGCCGTAAACACAACCGTAAATACACATACAGCTGTAAAAACCAAGCTGTTTATGGTCCTAGACTGAAGAATATATTTTCCTATAAACATAAAGTATAAACCAATATTTTAGACCCAATAGTGATCCTGATTATGAAGTTGACTTTCGACAAGCATGAAGGAAAGTTTATTGATTCAACCAGTGATATTGTTCTATCAGCAAATGGTCGAAGTGATATCTACATTCTAGATATTTTCTTATTGATAAGTCTCTTAGGCGTTGTTTCTTCTCTCATTCTCAATCTCATATGAATTAGTTGTAGAACAAGAGACTCTCTCACCTTAATTTTAAAACAATATCAGAGATTTCTAATAATCATCTTGTGAGAATGCTACCTAAGATGAAGTTCTTGAAGGATAAATTTTGTGTTGCAAGTGAAAAAGGAAAACATACCAAGCCTTCATTTAAACCCAAGTTATGTTCATCTATTTCTGTTCCATTTCATCTATTTCACATGGGTCCTTTGCGCCTACTCCAGATGAATCTCACACTGGAAAAAGTATGCATTGGTTATTGTTGATAAATATTCAAGGTTTACTTGGGTTATCTTTTTATTAAATAAAAGTGAAGTTGTTGATGAGATCATCTCACTGATCAAACAAAGTGAAGTTGTATATGATTTGCAAGTTAAGCAACTTAGAAGTGATCATGGAATTGAGTTTCGACATGAATATATTCAAAGCTTTTTTGAAGAGAAAGGAATCATTCAAAACTTATTAGCTGTTAAAACTCCTTAACAAGATGGAGTTGCGGAATGATGAAATCATACTCTCATAGAAACTGGAAGAACAATGGTTGTTGAGGTTGGTCTTTTTCTCTTAGTTTGGGTTGAACTTGTTATTACTGCCTTTTATACATAGAATCGTTCAATAATTTTGAAACGATATGAAAAAACCTCTTACAAGCTTATGAAAGGTAGAAAACTTGACATTTCTAATTTTTAGGTGTTTGGTTGTGTCAGTTTTATTCTGAATCGGAAGGATCAACTCTCAAAGTTTAAAGAAAAAGCAGATGAATGGATTTTCTTGGGGTATTCGTCCATTTCAAAGGGTTTCAGGGTGTTTAATTTAAGTAAGTATATAGTTGAAGAATTAATTCATATAAAGTTTGATGAGGATTCTTAATCAAAAGACTCCAATTATCATCATATATCAATTATAGATAAGCTCATCTCCTTAGAAGATTCTCTCAAACCACATTATTTCGTTCATTTGGATTCTGCAGTTCCAAGAATCTCGTCATCTCATGAATGCCCTTCTACTCCAAGTCCTAATTCGAATGTTATCATTGATGATTATGAATCTCCTAACACTAATGCTCTTGATATTCACATAGAGCATCCAACCACGTCTTTTAAAAAAATTTCTCTCTATGATGTTCATGATCATCCTCTTTGAGAAGTCATTAGAGATCGTACTGTTGGAGTCCATACTCGTCATCAAGCATCATAATACTTATGCATGTTTGTTAATTTTGTTTCTCTTATCAAACCTAAAATGGTTAATAATGCCCTAGATGACATTGACTAGATTAGAGTGATGCAAGATGAACTGCATGAATTCAAAAGGCCTAACGTATTAACACTTGTTCCTCCTCAACAAGGGAAAACAATGATCAGTACATCCTGGTTTTTTTAACAATATGGATGAAGATGGAATAATCACAAGAAACATGGATATACTTGTTTCTCAGGGTTTTACTTAAATGGAAGGACTGGATTATGATCAAAACTTTTTCCCTTGTTTCACGTCTTGAAGCCATCAGGCTCTTTCTGGACTATGTGACTTTTATGAACATTAAAGTGTTTTAGATGCATGCTAAAATTTCATTTGTCACATGGAAATATTGAGCAAGAGGTTTTCCTTAAACAACATCATGGTTTTGAAAGTAAGGAGTTCCCTGATCATGTCTACACGTTAGATAAAGTTGTCTATGGTCCAAATCAAGCTCCCAGGGCATGGTATGAGACCCTGACACTGTATCTTCTTCAAAATGGGTACTAAAAGGGGCTATTAACAACACCCTATTCAAAATGGAGTCACGAACTGATGTTATTCTCGCTCAAGTGTACATTGCTGATATCATTTGTGGATCTACAAATGAAGATTTGAGTAAGAAGTTTGTAGAGGTTTTGTCTAAAAAGTTAGAGATAAGTATGATGGGTGAATTGAAATTCTTCTTAGGTATTAATTTCCAGAAGTTACCCAAAGGAATCTTCATTAATTATAGTAAATATGTTTTGGATATGCTGAAAAAGTTTTCATTCTCCTACTACAAGTCTGCAAAGACTCCAATGTCTACTTCTATGAAGTTTTCCACTTATTCAAACCCCCTGCTGTTAATTACACTTCATATACAGGAACGATTGGTTCCCTTCTCTATCTCACTACAAGTTTCCCTGATATTATG
Organism: Lactuca saligna; assembly: GCF_052625555.1. NCBI lineage: Eukaryota > Viridiplantae > Streptophyta > Magnoliopsida > Asterales > Asteraceae > Lactuca > Lactuca saligna. The sequence goes on from NC_136423.1 coordinate 43,224,269, forward strand.
TATGCTACAAGCATGTGTGCCCAGCTTCTCCTTATCAAGCATATCTTTTGATACCTCAAGCATACTACAAATCTTGGTCTTTGGTATCCTCACGATTCTTATTTCAAATTAGTTGGTTTCACTAATTCTGACTATGCAAGTTGTTCTCTAGACTAAAAAGTGCATCTTGTGGTTTCCAGCTCTTAGGGAATAGATTGATAAGTTGTCCTAGTAAGAAATACTCAATTGTAGCCTATTCTACTGCTAAAGCTGGGTATGTTGCCACTGGTAGATGCTATGATCATATTCTTTTGATTCATAATTCTTTGGATTCATATGATCAAATTCTTGATTATAGACTCCAGTTTTTTGTGACAACACAATTGCTATTCTTATTACTAAAATCCAGTGCATTAATCGAAAACCAAGCAGATTGAGACCAGCCACCATTTCATCGGGGAAAAGGTTCAAAAAGGAAAGATAGATATGATATATATTCCTACGGATGATCAACTCACTGATATATTGACTAAGCCACTAGATGAACAAAAATATCAACTTTCTTATTGGTGAATTGGGCATGATCTCCATGTCGTAAGGTTTTTGTTTCTTTAAGTTTACATACTTTGTTTTAAAATAAGTTTTCTGTTTATTGTGATTCTAGTATTCGATTGTTTATAATCAATAAATTACAAAAAGAAGTCTTCTTTTTTCATTATATTAGAAAATCATCAAACTACAAGTCTTTATTTCATTTTCTTTTACCGAAGGAGTATTCATTGCTTATCTTTGTTTTTTTTTTCTATTGATCCCTCGTGTACTTTTCTTCTCAAGAACAAGTCTCAAGATCAGTCATCTTTCACCTTCAAAGTTATCTTTACATCCTTCTCATTTGCATATCTTACGATTGAGCTTGGTTGCATGACCGACCTCGTAGGATCACTCATCTTCACATCAGCGAGTGTAACTTTCAGTTTGCAGGTGATGATTGGCGAGTTCGACACTAAGCTTCTTATTATTGATATAGGATAAGGAAAACTGTACCTGAAAAAATGTTCTAAATGATCATCTTGCCTCCTCAAAACCTATCAATTATTGTAATGAAGTCAGGTGAAGATAATGAGCATGACACAACTAATTTCCATAGACGCTACTCATTGCTATACTGACCTCCATAAGAGATTCAAAAACTCATCGTCAAGTCAATGATTATTGTCTATCATCTCCTGGTTCATAATCCATTTCTCCTTTGAGTACCTTAGTGTTTACTTGCATAGCTCGAAGGTTATAAAGATTACAACATTTAAACTTGTTATTTACAAAGAATGTGTTTCCACTGATCTATCTTCATTGTTATGGGTGTGAAGCATGGAATCCAACAAAATTAGGGCTTATTCAAAGAATAAGAGTTCCTCTACCTTCATCTTTTATGTTTGAAATTATTTTCGAGTTTGTGAAATGCTTGCTAAGATGTCTTTCTTTTATAGATAACTTTTTATAAGCCATATATTTTGAAAAGGGATGTACTTTTATGAGCATTCATTTTAAAAGATTTTCTTGATCCCGATTTTATAACATTTATGAAAAATCGGCATTTTTCTCTTTTTTACTATTTCCTTGTTGACTGATTATTTTTCTTTTTATTTTTCCTTTTGTTTTGTATCGTCTCATGGAGTTGATGGAGAATCTTTTGATTCTAGTACGAAAGTATGACACTAAAATTTCCCTTGAAACATTTTGTTGAATGCGTCTAAATCTGTCTAAGTATCTCCTCTACCACACCATCTACTGAGATTACTTTAAGTCACTCACTCACATTGATTATTTACCAATGTTCATATCTTTAGGGTGAGACTACCTGGTCCTTTTCAAGAAATCTATGATATAAGGCTTGCGTGTTTTTCTTTTCATATTATCTAATCTCCCCATTCTATAAATCTATGATATAAGGCTTATGTGTTTTTCTTTTCATATTATGTAATCTCCCCACTCTGTACCAGGAAACATGTTGCCGTGTGTATCAAGTCAAGTGTTCTATTGAATCACTGTGCATTACTCATCGACTTACCCTGATCGTAATGTCGTCAACATAGGAGATACTTGTTTTCTCCTTCAATGATAAAGGGTACCATGTCGTCAACATGGTACCATTATGAATTGAAAATGGATTAATTACAAGATTTTTAATATCCTCTTCCATAATAATAATGATTGGCTGTCAAAACAATAGTGCTGAAATATTGCTCCCCCATATTAATGATCTTGTTATGAAATTGATAGTGAGTGAAACATTCTTAACTTTGATGTAAGGAATTTCTATATTAAACCATACTTTAAGGGAATTTCAACAACCTAGTGTCTAGGATCATGTTGTATTATCCCATACAGTGTGTGAGGCATTAAACAACAAATCGATGTCTAGGAACATTTGTAATAAAACATACAGTATAGGAGCATCAAACTTTCACATGTCAAAGAACTCATATATTACACCATACAATGAATGACACATGCACTATCTCACCTTTTTCTATTGTGAAAATGTGCTCTCACTGATTATGTTTCAAGAAGTCTTTTAGCGTGTTCTTTGAAAAGTTGTGTAACAGTAACTTTTAGTTTACAATGAAAGAATCAGCTATTGGGATTCGAGAATTATGAAAAATTTTCTCACACATGATTGGCGATCATGTCACAATATCTTCATAATCATTCCATACCTATAAAAAGAAGATAATTTTCCATTCAAGGTTTTATGATCATCATCTCTCAAGAATTTCTTCTCAGCAAAACCTTTGAAGAATCCTAACCTACAATTATGTCTTCACCATTTTTTGTCTACATTCCCTCTGATGGTGCTATTAAGACAGATAACAAACCAACTACTCCTATTATGATCAACTCCATAAATTTTGCATTCTCTGATACTATTCCTATAAAACTTTGAAACCGAGGATTGGACGCTTTTGTTTAATTCATGAAAATCCATCCTATAAGATATGATCTATCTAATTTTGCTAACTTGTTCCTACACCAAACATCATTGAGTTCTACCTTACTTGCACATATGATGATTCAGCTGATGTCATTCAAGGAATCATTGGTGATGGATATCATGCGTTTCATTTATCTATCTGAGTTCTTTATGATGCTCTTGATCTTATTAAATTGGTCAATTTTTTAGACCTTCCATCTAAAACACAATGCAAGCATGCACTGAAGAAATTAGTCTAAGATTCAACAAAGCAAGGAAAACAAAAGACTCTGATCTTATGTGAATGTCTTCCTTCTAGCTAGAAATACATGACTAGTGTATTGGAAAGTTCCTAGGGCACAAAACTGGAAGTCTTGACCAATAAAATTTATTTGAGATTCGCATTCTATATGCCATGGTGAAGAACAAGCATCTACACTTTGCCAAAATTATCTTTAATCAGCTTGTGGTGTCCATCTTAAGAAAAATAGATCTTCTTATGTCCCTTATCCTATTGGATCTCTCTTGTTCTTGCTTACATTGATACTGGTTATAATGGTGAAGCTGGTGACTTTATTGCATCATCCACTATGTCTTTAAAGTTGATCAATGCATTCCCTACTCCAAGAGATTCTCCTATCTCTCGGTCTATGGATTTTAGGATTTTTCACCCATATGAAGCTGTTATTCATCTATATTAGCATCTTGGTGTTCATGCCTCTCTACATGCTTCTAGTGAGGATTTCGATGAAGCTATCTCTAAAGCAGTAATTGAAGAAGATGATGAAAAGGAAGCTACATAAACAGATTCAAGATCTTTTGAGGATTCTGAGTCTCCATTAATCTTTTTTAGGCGACAACCTGAAGGATCTTGTATGCTCAAGAATCATATGAAAGTGATAATCCTAATTAATATATGATACTAAAGGGTCACACTAACAACAACATGATATAAAATATTAATTTTTAAAAATGATTTTAATATATATTCAATAAACTCTTATAATTAAAATTGGAAATTATTTATTTTTAGGAAATAATAATTTTAATTAGCAAGTAACATTATATATAATTCATATGGTATGAATTACTAACTCATGCACAATACTTTTGGACTAGGTAAATGTTTTTTGTCTTTTACCAAAAAGTTAAAGTTTATATTTTATAAACTAGCTTATAAAATTTATAAACTCTATCTTATTCAATGCCCTTATTTTCGAAATTAAGCAACAAAAAAAGGTGTGGCTTTTTTATTGTCTTAATGAAATGCATTGCTAGTCTTACAAGCATGGGGGGTATGTTTGTCTAAAGTGATAAAGTACTATATGGTTAAAGACTTGTGAATTTTGTTCTTACTTTAAATACTAGCATCAAAGGCTTTCATTTTGTTATTCTTGGAGTGCACCAAAACCATAACATTTAAGAGTGAAGAGAGCTCTCTCTATTTTGTTCATTCCTTGAATATTACTTGCATATTTCTTTTTGCTCTCTTAAAGTTCATATTGGTTATAAACTTTAAGCTTAAGAGTTAAGAATTTTAGACTAGCATCTACATCAAGTTGATTTTTTTATGTCTCTATAGTTTATCATTCTTCATCAACTTCCAAGCCTCCCAAGAGGATCCAAAGAACTACAAAGGTTATGTTTTCTTCATCTTCTTCTTTGGTTGGTGTTTAATCTTTCTAAAATTTGCAAGATGATCTTTGGTGGGTTTAACTTGTTTATGATATGAAAAAATGATCAAGTCTTCCGTTGCTAAATATCATGTTTTTGAAACTAGTTTTTGAATAAAAACCCAACAACTGGTATCGGAGCCACCTTGCAAGTTTTGTTAGATTTTTTGATTTTTGGAAATATTAGTTTTTAGAAAATATAGATAACTTGGTTTTATATAAAAACAAGTTCATACATACTTTCCATGACTGCTTTATTATAATAATAATAATAATAATAATAATAATAATAATAATTATTATTATTATTATTATTATTATTATTATTATTATTATTATCTTCTGACAAAAGCTTCAAGCATCTTTTATCATTTAAAGTTGTCTTAGAAAAACAAAGGTTGTTTAATGTGTATGTTGATGTGTATGATGTGCATAAACTAGCCAATGACGATTGCGTTTATTGTGTTGGTTGTTTTATAAAAATAGTTGTAATAGTTTATTTATTCATATGGTATGTAATAAATTAAAAATTGTTGTTAGAAATAAATTATTTTTACAAAAATGTAACAAGAAATGAAGTTTGTGCCATTTTTTGAAGACCAAAGTGCAATTTTCGCAAATATAAGGTGTGCAGGATTTTCAATGATAGCTTGCAGATGGTGGCTAAATCTTGTTGTTGTTGCTGTTGGTAGATTTCCCAAAGGGCTGTTGAGCATTTGCGGCACTTTCTGCAACATTTTCTAAAATTGTTGCTTATTGTTGAAATATTGCCTTAAAGAAGTTTTCCAATTGTTTGCAATCAATGGGTGTTTTCGCATGTGGGAGCTTCTACAACAATATTACAAGAATATTTTTGGTCCCTTAAATGTCCCTTTAGGAATGAACTTGACATTTTTTTGTTGGTTCACAAAAATGTCACTAGTTTGTTATGTTTATGCATATATATTTTTATGCATCTTTGTGTTGTTTATTTTTTTTGCAATTATTATCTATGGTTGATATATTAGTTTTTCACACACTAAATTTTTTTTGGAGAAAATAAACATCACATTTTTTATAATGTGAAAATAACATGTTACAAGTTATTGTTTTAAAATAAAATCTGGTTTTATAAAAACGTTAATAATATCAAATTTTGAAATACTCAAATATACGTTTTAAAATTGTGATTTTTATAACTTACACAAACTCCAAATATACAAGTAATAAAATGAAGTTTTATTAAAGATATAAAAAACTTCAAATGCACTCAAACTTAATATTGATTATTAAAATTGAATCGCATCGAATTATATAAAAACTAGTTTTTATATAGAACCTTTAAAAGGTGATTTGCTTTTGAAAATCGGTACCATGTTTTGTTATATGCATGTAATAAACATGATATGATATGTTTTTAAAACTAGAATTATAAAACATATAAAAGACCCTTTTACAAACCTAAAATCTATACAATCCTTTTTGAAGACCACTCGTACATCTCGTGTATGCACTAGTGGGATAGATGATACCTAACCGCTTAGTGTTTTGTTTTGATGGCCGAAAAGTCTTCACGATTTCTTTGACCAACTTATAGGTTGATCACACATGTTTTTCAAATTAGACAATTTGATCGGAAATATTTTGTGATAAAATATACCAAAGCAAGAGAGTTATAAGACATAAATAGGATCAAATATGTCTCATTAAATTTGTTATTAGCGATCACATAAATCTAGGAATTATATAGTAAAATATAATTGATAATCGATATCTACCCAATTGAATTCAAATGGATAATATAAAGGATACCTAACCATTTATTTATTTTGCAACTTGGATCCTAGACTTTGATAAATAATGTTTTTGGAAACTAAAAGGGTATTAATTATTAAAGAGTTTAAATATTGAAAATACCTAATGATTTTTGTTAAAATTTTATAGTTAAATAATTCATTCTTATTACCATGAAATTGTCATTTTCTTTAATGACTTAATGAAGCAATAAAATTCACTACATACAACTTTAATGAATTGGTTCATGTCTTAAGAGACAATCTCATGAGAGATAAGAATTTGTATACACTTAAAGGTCCAAGTCCTACACTATTTGCCTTGAGCAATAAGCCTGAAAGTGATACCTAGTAAAGGAATCAGTGTGATGCTAAAGATGTCTCTAACATCAAACTAGGAATAGTACAAGTCCCAAAAAGAGTCACATTGTGGGATCTAGGATGCCCATATTTTATGGACTGAACACCTTTAAGCTTATGAAATCCAATAAGGCCCACATAGATGGATCTTATTTTTTTTTCTTTTGTTGTGTGGAGAAACTAGACATTGGAAGAAGATATGCTCCTCTTATTTGGAAAGAAAGTTTGGAAGAGACTAGTACTTCAGGTATGTACTAGATAGAACTCATACTTTTCATATAACACTTAGGTACTTGGTACTTAAACGTTAATCCAATATTTGAAATTGGCTTGTATATATTTACTGAAGAGTAACCAGCTGAGCACAATCAAGTTGGAACTACACTCTCGGAGTTTAGTTTATTAATTATGTTAAGAACATATTGCACTTGTATTATGAAACAATGTTAGTTTTGGAACAACACGTGTTTTGATTTAGCTTGCCTAAATATACGTCTCAATTTAATTTGTGAATTATTGATTATTTACTTAAATCATTTTTCATAGTGACCACCTTCATATTCAGAAATGATTAATATTCTTTTTATGAGACTAAATATCTTAATAACAATTACAAAGTAAATATCAATGTTTTATAAATAACAAGTTGTATATGCAAACTAATTTTGACTTAAACTTGTTTTAAATAAAACTCATCTTTGACATTGCTATCTTTATTATATAAATGAAATTCACATATTCCAACTTCAAGAAAGGGATCATTGAAGAAAAATAATCTATTTTATTTGACATATGTGAATCTTACTTATATATAAAAGATTATTAATGATATTTTCTCTAAGTAGTAGAGAAAAAAATTATTAATGAATTATACACTATGGCGTATGACTTCATTTTTTATGAATGTCTAAGATTTAACACAAGATATCAAATCAACTTTATTAAAAACTATCGTAGTTATAATTATATTTTAGGTGGTAATACACAATTTTGAAATATATGTTTAAGAGTTCAAATATAAAGGTTAGATACAAACTTATAAGAACTATCTAAGGCCTTAATAATAATCAAGGATAAATTAAATCTTACTTAGTATGATTTTCTTTCTAATCTATAGAAATGACCTCCTATTATTTACTTGGGATAACACCTAGAACGTTATCAATTGTACCTTGAGTACAAACACTAACTAACTAGTAGATATAACATTTTCTTCAGAAGATTTTGCATGGAAAGGCTCCATACTTATTTTATTAAGTGTTTTATGGATTAAATGCCTATGATGGACTAAAGCTTATAAACCCAAAATATACTAGATACATATTTGTATTACACTCTAAATGTGGCTTGGATTATTATAGGAAAACCTGCAGAGGTCGAATATGCATAGTGAGGAGTCGAAGTAGTCTGAGTCTGTAAGGAGTCAAAATCAGTATGAATTCGACTCTCTATCTATTTTACAAGGCATAGTTGTCAACTTTGATGTTTAGTCCTTGTAACTTTTTGTAATTCTGATGTACCCTATAAATAACGTATGTACATAGAGTAGACTAACGTTCGAATACTTGGTGAATTCTCTCTTGTACTCTTGTTTCCTCTTGTATTCACTCATACTTAATTAAGCCATACAAACATTATTTACATCTTGTGTTCATTTATAGCTTTGATTTTCTTAATCATTTATGTTCGTAATCAATCCTGGCATACTTCATTTAGTATCAAAGCAGGATTCACTCAATCCATTGCAGTTTTCTCGTGTTTTTCATCCTTTTTTTTGAATCGCCGATTCGAAATCTTCTTGAATTTGAATTATGAAACTTGTATTGAAAGATTGTTTTGAATAGATTATGCACTCTGTGTGATAGATTGATTGATTTCTGATCAATATTTTTTTTATTTCCTTCTTATATCTTGGTTTAAATCTAAAATCCTCTTTCTTATAAATCCATATAAAAATTGCGAATTTCAATATGAACACAATGACGAATTTCTCTCACTTGCTTTGATCGTCAATAAATATTTGGATGCTAATCCCCAAGTACTATGATCAATGGTGTGATAGGAAGGAATACTATATGAATGGGTTCAATAAAGATTTGATGTAATCCATCAATAAAGGTCCATTTCTTCCAGAGATGCTTGTTACTCTAGGAACTACTGCTATGAATGATTACATGATCACGCAAGGAAACAAGATGGAGGATAATGATAAGAAGTGTCTATGTGAATTATGTGGTGCTCTTCCACTAATAGTTTACGAAGATGATCGTTGATGTTCTACAACCAAGAAAATTTGGGATACCTTGAAGGAGAAGTATCAAGGTAATGAGAAGATGAAGAAGAGTTCTGTGAAATGGTACTTGCTATAAATGGGAGAATTTATGAAAAAAGACATTGAATCAATCGAATCGTACTATGATCGATAGATGAACTAATTTTCAAGTGTTCTTAATACAGAGTTGCTCATTCGTCCCGGGAGTTTACTCTCATTTTCTTATGGCTTACGAAAGGAGTGGAGAAGCATTAGTTTGATGATTAAAACTCAAAAAAGATTTGATGGTTACTCTCTTGCAAATATGTATAATGTCTTGAAAGCACATGAAAGCGAGATCAATGACATTGCTAAAGAAAGTAAACAAAGTCTTGGAGGACCATTAGCTTTGGTATCGAAAGTTTCTAGTAAGGAGTTGGAGTTTGAAGAAGAAGCTGAGGATAACAAAGTGGGATTCCTATTGAACTCTGATGATGAAGCAGTTGCATACTACATGAACAACAAGGTGAAGAAATTCTGCAAGAATCCTTTCAATGGAAAGTTTAAGAGCAATTATGAGAACAAGATTGTGTCTTCGACTGGAAAAAGTGTAAAGGACAAGTCGAAAGTGGAGAAGAAAGATGTTAAGAGTTCGTATGAGAAGAAGAAGTACTTGAAGCTAAAAGGAAACTCGGGTTGCAATTGTAACTTCTTGAATGGGTCAAATCATTTGAAAGGATTTCATGCTCAGGAAGAAAGAAAAGAAAGGAAGGAGAAAGTTAAGGACAAAGCATATTATGTTGAGAAAATTGAGGCGATTAGAGCTTGAACTAAGGGTGTTTCTTTGGTGGCTAGAGGATGTGACGAGGAAGAAGGAACTTATCAGATCTAGTCTTCTGGATCGGATGATGATGAGGTACGAAATCAAACTCATGGGGTAATATGTGCTAAATTGGAGGATGATGAAAAGGAGAAAGTTGTTTCGGATGTGATGAGTGAAGAGGAATATATTAATGGTCGATGTTTTGTGTCCACTGACCAAACTAAATCACTGGTCACTGCTAAGGTACATGATCTTCTTAACTCATATAAAATTCTTTCATCTTCTTATAACAATATATTTTTACGAGTTTGATAAAACCTGTGCTTATCGTAATGACATGTTAATCTCCATGAGTAGTGAAGCAGAAAAGTCCATGTCCTAATTATATAAAGCTAGAAATAAACTCGGAAAGAAGAATGGACTAGTGTAATCTGTTGATATTAGAATAACAAATCTTTTAATAGATAGAGATTCACTTAGAATGGACAATTCGATGCTTATTAAACAAAGAAACATTTATTGTAATTATGCTAAGCGTCTGTATGGAAAAATAATAGAATTTTATCACTTTGCCGACATATGCGACACACATCATTGGAAATTGCTTCCTCTTCTTTCGTATAAAAGAGTAAAAATTGATGAAACAACATATGACGATGAAAGTAATATTGTTGATTATGATAAAATTTTAATTGATTCATATGCATATGGAACAGTAAATACAAATGACTGATTGAAGGTTGATGATCTTGTGCATATTGTGAATGAGACCTATCCAAAATTGAACATGTCAAGATTTTGAGCATGACTGAGAAATCGACACTTGGATCTCAATAAAATTTTGCCGATATCAAAGATAATTCTGACAATATTTGTGCAACTGAGGCTGAGGAGTGTGTCGATTGCTCATGATTGTTGGTCATTAATGTTAATTTAATGGCTAAAAGCAAAGAAAAATGTAATGATACAATGTCGAAAGTAAACAGTGATCAACCTTCTACATCCTAAGTCTGTGATCCTCATGATCATGTTATTGGTGAAGATTATGGGAGTGATAAGGATGATGTTTAGAATTAGAAACCAATTCCAATAGTTATGGTGGATCAAGTCTTTGATGACTGTAAGGAGTATTTGAATATGTTGAAAAATAAAGGAAAAACATTATCTTGAATTGAATTCAGTGGTTTATGCTAGGTTCAAGGATTCAGAAGAAGTTGTGTTTCCAAATCGAGTCTTTGTTACCAAAGGAAATGATGATAATGTGGCTTTGGAATTGAACTAATTGGTAAAGGAAGACAATGAAGGTGTGACGAAAGAAGGTTTCTATTCGAATCAAAACACAATTGAAAATAGTTTGAACAAAAATTCAAACACTTTTCAACAAGAAAATAGACCAAAACATGTTTGGGTTGTGATAACAGAAAAATCAGTTGTTGATAATAAAAACAAAGAAAAAAGTGTTAATTCTTTAAACAAAATGATCAAAGACATTAAATTGTGAAAACACAAACTTTCAAAGAAATGGTTGAAAAATTGGCTTGTGATGAAGGAACTTCGAAATCAAAAGCACAACATATGCCTATTGAAAAAATGTAAAAGATTTTCACAAGCAAAATGTTTTTTTTAACTAAAATCATCTGAATCAGGCAAAAAGGTTTCAAAAAATGCAAAGAACTTTAAAAAAGCAATCTCAAAACAAAATGGTTTTCAAAAGAATGAAAACTATGCCCAAAATCAATTTTGACCAAATGATTTTCAAAGAAATGTTCAAAATATTGGACCAAGGAGTTTTGTTCAAAACCATGATCAAAGGAGTTTTGGTTAAAATCATGGAAAGGGAAGTTTTGGTCAAAGTCATGGACAAAGGAATTTTGTTCAAAATCATGGACAAGACAATTTTGGTCTAAATCATTTACAAAGAAGTTTTGATCAAAATAGAAAGTTTTTCAACAAAATGGTATTGGTTTTCAAAACCAATATCAATATCATTCCAAAATCATCCAAAAGGGCATTTCCAAAAAGAGAATTTGAAAAATTAGAAATTAAAGGAAAGAAAACTGAACCATTCAAACTTAAAAATCTACATTTTCCAAATCCTCATTCGAAACAGAAGATGAAAGCATCATTCATAAAAGGTAGAAGTGATGTTAAGAATATCAATCATTGGCTTGAGGGGAAAGTAAAACAATATCAATTAGGAAATTATTCTCATGAGCAAATTCAATCGGCTTTTAAGATTTACTTGAATGATTCGATCAGTTAAAGTACTTCATCTCAAGAATCTACACCATCAGTATGAAAGTGTAAAGAAATTCTAAAGAAGACAAGTGATGCATTTTGAATAAGGATGAAAAATTAAAAATCAATGTTGAAACTTCCCATTGCATGATTATGTTTCGATGCCCTAAGCAAATGAAATTGACTTAATTGATAGTTTCAAATAAAAATTTCGTAATTAGGTCTTTTCTTCATTGCATAATGTATAGTAAACTAAATCGAAGGACCCAAAAGGTCTTGGGGACCTAAATTCTTCTAACTGATCGCAGGTACTATATGACGAGCAATATTACAAAAATTAGTTTATTGATAATGGATAATGACTGGAAGGAAGGAGAATTTGCAAGATTTTCGAAAGTTGGAGAATGTTGGAATTGTTAAGTTTGGAAACAAAAATAAATGTAAAGTCAAGGTTATGGAAAAGTAATGAACGAGAAATTCACTATTTATCGAGTTACCTATGTTGAAGGACTAAAGCACAATCTGGTTAGTGTTTTATAACTAGTTTTGTAGGGAACGATCAGGGTACTGGCCAGAAGCTAGAGTTTTCAACAAAAACCTCACATAGTTTTGCAATAAATGTAGAACACCAAGGTAGCATGGAACAATATAGACAAGAGGAATACCTTGATCAACCTAGGAAAGAAGTGTATGGTGATGTTGATGCCAGGAAAGACAACTTGAAGATGCTTCCGGAAATGAGCTTTTGATGAACGATTTAAGAGTTGAAAATAATATAATAAGGATGGAGATTAATATCGATAGAAGAGGAGGATGGTTAGACATTTCTCAGTACATTGATAAAGTCTTGCGGTTGTTCTATCGTGATCATTCCAAATATGTTGGTACTTCTTTGGTGGTTTGTGGAAATCAGGGAGAAGCTCATTGGGATGTAGCCAAGTGGATTTTGTGACACTTAAAGGGAACGCTTGGTGTTTTTCTGGTGTATAGTTCCAATGCACAACATGGGGATTTGGTTAGAGTGATAGATTCATATCATGAAAGTGATTTGGTGATCAGTAGATCATTGGCAGTTGGTCTGATTTAGAGTCTTCTTTTAATGATGGAGAAACCTATCATGTTCTGTGATAGGTTATGCATTCAAAAGTCTAGTACCAAAGAGAATCTGAAAGACATGGAGACAATGTCGTTTCTTGGAGATAAGTTCAAGCTTTGAATATACTTGGTTGATGTTCGTAGGAGGAAAGCTCCTTTTGCAGATGATGGTAGGAATAGAGATGAAGTTCTTGTTTAAGGCATAGTTTAGAGGATGATCAACTCAAGGTGGAGATTGTTAAATGTAAATTGAGAATTTGGAGCATTCGTATGGTGTATTTGAGTTTAATGGAGCACTTGGAACTCAATGGAGCACTATGGGTTCATGGAAAATGTAACAAAGGAACAGACCATCGGAAAAAGGGATGGATCTCCTGACAAAGGAACGGCTCAAGTGACAAAGGAAAGGATCTTCAAAAATAGGGTATGAAGCACCTAGAAGTGGAATGGATCATCCTATTCTTAGATACGGCAATTAGAAGTCAAGGTGTGCAACTCCTGAAACATGGTATGCCACCAAGTGACTTGATCTGCCACGAAGTGACTTGATATGCCACAGAGTGACTTGATATGAGACAAAGTGACTTGATATGACACCAAGTGACATGATATGCCATCAAGTGATAGGAGACGCCACCAACTGACATGATGTGCCACCAAATGACATGATATGCCATTCATGAGGTGGATGTGCCATTATAGAGAGGATGTGACAACTTGGAATATACATATGCCAACTTGCAAGAGGATGTACCAACCTTAGAGAGGATGTGCCACCCTTGATAAATATGCTCCGTCCATATTCCTGATGTGCCACTTGCTTCCTTGATATACCAAGGTATCCCTTGATGAGTAATATGCTATGAAGTCCCCTATTCTCCTCAAGATCGTTTAAGCATGCTCAAATGTTGAAGATGCTCAAGGATTATTTCTTGATGTGCCACCATTATAGTTGATATGCGATGGTGATCTTGATGTGCGACTCTTGCATCATGATGTGCCACTATGTATCATGATGCTTCATCATGTGTGTTGCTAATGCTCATGCAATAATGAATGTTCTAGAAGCTACTACATGGCGGATTATGATTGGTTGACACCATTCATGGGCCTATAGGCTAATGGGCTTGGCTCATTAGGGTTTTAGGTATATTCCCTTAAGTAAAAATAGGGATGCATGCTATGTCATTTTTTTCGTGTCTTTTGTATCCTCAGTGAGTAGGATGAATCTCTGGTGCTTGTACTTATAACCTATGTTTGAAAACTCTATGAGTAAAGAACACCCCCTTCCATCTCGTGGACATAGGTCACCTTCACCGAACCACGTAAATACTACGTCTTTGTATTCTTTTAGTTTCATGTGTTATCCGCATTACTTCCTAACAAAGGTCATTAGAACTTGGAAAGTGGCATCAGATTTGTTATGAGTCTTAACTAGTGTAGTCTAGTTTTCCATAACACTTAAGTATCAATTCTAGATATTATTCAACTTACAAATTCATAAAAATGGGAGTTGAGTCTCCCCCATCCATCCATGCATGAAAACTTAATCATTACAATGTTTTATGGACTTAAGGTTTAGCCTTATGTTGTTTTAGCCATGCAAAAGTGTACAGTCGGAGACTTTACCCCTTAATACATTCATTAGATTCAGATACGAGGATTGGTTGATTGGTCTTTTTTATTAAGATCTTAATAATAAGTTGGTAAATCAATATATTATGTTGGGCATGATCTTATCTACGCTTAGAGTAGCATGATATTCCCCTGTATTCCCATCTGAGGCTCTACACACATCATAGAGCATGATGTTATGTTGGGCGTAGCACCAGAAGGTTGATTTTAAAAAAATGATTTATTGATCAAGTGGAGTGGGTTCTAGTCTTAGAATGTTAAAACGGGTTTTTAACATAATAAGAGTAACTATGAATCATGATCCTTGAGTATGGATTATTACCTTAATTGTTGATTACGTTTTTTTGTGTATATGATTTGTGTGAGGAGTTCTAGTTTCAGCAACTCGTGTGTGAGATTTTTCTATCTTCAAATTAAGGTGAGCCTTTTCACCATACTAGGTATGATGCTAGCTATCTTTGCGACACTTGCCTTTGTATGTTGGGCAAGGCCACTTTGTATGGTTGGGTTGGGCCCGTTTGTATACAGGGTGGGGCCAATTTATATGTTGGATGCAGCTTTATAAGTAGGTGAGGCATATTATGATGGGTGTGGCCCACTGATATGTTTGGTATGTGGTATTTTAGGGATATATTTATATTATGGTTTAATACTTTCAAGAACTTCCAGTTCTAAAGGGAAGGGTCCGGCTTAACTGCACAACATTCCCTAAGATATTTCCATATTGATGAATATTGTTTTACTCTGATATTTGAGATATATTTATGTCATGTTTGGTTTTGGAAAATTGATGTATGGATTTGATGATTAAAAATCACAAAATTTATTAGTATTTTTGGGACATTACAAGTTAGTATTAGAGCCTTGGTTTGAGGGATTCAGACATACTCTTGGTTGTATTAGAACTCCAAATGAGGAATCGGAAATCTTCTAAAAAGAAAAATAAGTTTTCCAAAAAGGTTTCTACAATGAAAGGGGTGCGATGCGTGCAATCATTCGAGCTTAAGTAAGTGAGTCCTAAAATACCCATACATGAGTATTATGTTTAGTATGCTTTCATGTGAATTGCATGCTAGAATGGGGCTAAGGATATGTTTAGAAATTTCCTGATAGAATTGGCTGATCTGTGTGATGCCTTGTAGCCTAGGAGGATTTAGGATGTTATGTATTACTTGGAATCTATATCAGCAGAGTTAATTGATAAATGTTTGTTTTAAAATTATATGTGATTATTACCTCATATCCTTAAAATAATTAATTTAGCCTTATTTCATGTTCCTTGTTTGGCTGTGTGCTTAGGGTATATTCATTTATTCAACTATCTATCGGGCCCTGTATTGTGTAAAATTTGCATGCATAAGGCAATTAATAGTGTTGATAGAAGTTCCTAGTATCTTAGAGGCCAATGAGGTGAGGATTACTATGAGAGACTAGGGAGTACTTCAGTGGGGGATATGTATGTTGTTTAGCATAGGGATTGTGTTAGTTGCTTTGATAGAGTGACTTAGAGGATTCAGAATGGTTCTTGATGAAAGTATGGATATGTGTGAAAGTTATTATTGTGCCTATATTATTGAAAGCACGTGATCCGTACTCGAATCAAGGAAAATCATAGAAATTATAAGGAGCTTGTGGTGTGAAAGTTCCCTCAAGTATACTCTAATCATTTATATGTTTATATTTTAGTATAGTGGTGATCTCTCGAGGAGGAGGTTTTGGACTAGGTTCTATTTTTGGATTTGGTGCCAAACCGATTGACGAGAGGATACAAGAGTTCATCACGTCTAACATCACTGATGGTATCTTGGATGCTACCCTGTGATATTTGGCACCATCAAGGAGGGAATTATGGAGATTTTGGATAACGGCCTAGGGGCCTTTTTGGCCGAGATTGCCGCAGGTCAGTTAGGGGTGCTGACTCTCTCATCTCAGGAGTTGAAGGCTTGTGGACCCCAGAGTTCATTGGGAAAAAGGACCCTATTGCTAGTGGACAGTTGATCACTGGCAAGGAGAATGCTAAAAAATGATGTTTTTCACTGAAGGGTTGAATGTAGGATTCATATCTTACCTTCTGAAGGACCGAGCTCAAGACTAGTGGGAAAAGATTGGTTATCCTTTGGGATCTGAGGCCATGGTGGCCATGACTTGGGTCGACTTCATGATGAGGTTCAGAACTGTATTCGCACTAGCTATCGAGGTACTACAGTTGGCAAAGGAGTTTTAGGACCTTCGTCAAACTACGGAGACTATGTTAGAGATCACCGCCAACTTTCAGTAAAAAGAGATTTTTTGGTCTTGCAGTATGCTGTGGATGAGGAGATGACGAAGATGAGGCACCATGATATGTTGAGGAATAGTATTCAAGATCATGTGGGCATATCAGATTGCAAGATTCCAGAGGATATGATTTCCAGATCCTAAGAATGGAAGATTGATTTGGAGACTCTGAGAAAGTGGAGTCCAGTTTAGACACATGCATTAGAGGGTCAGGAAAAGAGGCCCTATACTTTTGATTCGATATTGGTAGGCTATCAGGTTCGGGGCCGTTGTGCCACTATGGGAGGTATCATGATGGGAGCTACCATAAGAAGAGAGAAAGAGCTACTTTAATTGTGGCCATTATGGTCAGTTTACTAGGGAATGCAATTAGGGAGAGCACATATGCTTCCATTGCAATTAGACAAGCCACAAGAAGGCTAATTTCCCGAGATTGATAGGAGGAGAAGTGGTGGAACCTACACCAGCTACTTCGAGGATTACTAATGGTTGTTAGGGTAAGGCAGAGGCTCCTACGGTGAAGAGCATGGCATTTCAGTTGATAGTCGAGGAGGCACGAGCAGCGCCTGATGTGGTTACCGGTATGTATCTATTGACATATCTTTTTACTGCTTTACTTTTTTTTTATGTTTTAATTGATCATTTATATGGAAATTTTTGGTCACTGGTATTATTGCTCATGTTCTGTTCAACTCGGGTGCTACCAGATCTTTTGTATCTATTATGCTTAACAAGAAGTTTAGCAATTCTCTAGGGACTATGTATTATCCGTTAGAGGTAGAGATCCTCAATGATCCTTCATGTAGTTATTCGAGGGTTCATTGGGTGTGGGTTTTGAATATGCACAACGAGCGATATTTGATTGACTTGGTTCCAATTCCTCTACGAGGGTCGACGGTTATTATGGGTATGGACCGGTTGGGCCCCAAAAGGGATATGATTTATTATGAGCACCATTTGGTGAGAGTTCAAACCCCAAGTGGGGGAGAACTGGTTAATCATGGTGAGGGTGATCAACACGGACCCGTAGTTTGTCCAGCTGTAAGAGCTAGGAGGTATAGTCAACAGTGATGCTATGGATTCCTGACTTATATGGTGGATACACAAGAGGAGTGAAAGAGGACTATGGATGACATACCCGTTTTTTGGGATTTCCCTAATGTATGTCCTAAGTATTTGTTGGGAGTGCCTCCTAAGAGGTAGGTTAAGTTTCGTGTTCATCTAAATTTTGAGGGCCACACCAATTGCCAGGGCGCCCTATCGTTTAACACAATTGGAGATGTAGGAGTTATCTAGACAGTTGCAAGAGCTGTTAGACAAGGGATTAGTTAAACTGAGTAGTTCACCGTAGGAAGCACTGATCATTATTGTGGAAAAGAATGATGGTTCACACCAGATGTGTATTGATTACTGAGAGTTGAACAAGCTGACGGTGAAGAACCGTCATCCATTTATGAGGATTGATGATTTATTTGACCAACTTCATGGTGTATCTTGGTTCTCTAAGTTTGATCTCTAATTGGATTATCACTAGATGAGGGTCACAGATGAGGATGTGGTGAATACGGCCTTTAGTACTCGTTATGGTCATTACAAGTTTGTGGAGATGACATTTGGGCTCACCAACACATATACACCAAGAACGTTCATGGATCATATGAACCAGGTGTGTAGACCAATATTAGATCTGTTAACGATTGTGCTTATCGATGATATTTTGGTTTACTCTTAGACCAAGAAACAACACGAGGAGTATCTATGGAAGGTTTTGGAGACCTTGAGGAGAGGGGGAGGGGGGGCTTTATGGAAAATTCTCTAAGTGTGATTTTTTTTTGTACGAGGTGTAGTTTTGGGGGGACATCATTAAACAGAAGGGTATATTGGTCGATCCATCCAAGATATAGACAGTGATGCAGTGGGAGATTCCATAGACACCAACTGTGATCCGGAGTTCCCTTGGTCTAGTAGTTTATTATCGAAGCTTTACTCAGGATTTCTCCAAGATTGTTGTACCGTTGACCCACTTGGCGAAGAATAATGTTACTTTCCAGTGGGGGCCTGATCAACAAGTATCTTTGAGACTATGAGGAAAAGGTTGTGTGAGGCATTGATTCTCACTCTTCCCGATGGTATGGATGATTTTGTGGTTTATTATGGTGCATCGATTATGATATTGGGGGTGTGCTTATGTAGAGGGGTAATGTGATTGCATACTCTTCGAGGCAGTTGAAGTCTCACGAGGCAAATTACCCAACACATGATTCGGAGTTGGGAGCTGTGGTTTTTGCCCTCAAAATTTGGATACATTATTTATATGGGGTCGGGTGCAATATTTATATTGATCACAAGAGTTTGCAATATCTGATGGATCTACCAACCTTGAACATGAGGCAACCTAAATTGTTGGATGTGGTAAAGGACTATGACTATTTGATTTTGTACCACTAGTGGAAGGATAATATCATGGCTAATGCCTTGACTTGCAAGGCAATGAGTGCGCCCATTAAGGACATGTATTTGAGGATTGTTATTGTTTCACCATTGTTGAATTTGATCAAGAAATCTCAAGTGAAGGGGTTGAAGAAGGAAAGTTGGAAGGAATGGAGAATTAGGGTTTAGATTTCACTTTTTTCAGGGATAGTCATGGATTACTGAGTCTTGAGATTGAGCTACTAGTGGCCCTGTATGAAAAAGGAAGGTAAAATGTTTTGTAGAGTGGTGGTTGACTTGCTAGTAAGTTAAACCCAAACATCAGAGACCCCATGGCAAGATGAATCCGTTACCCTTTCCCATATAGAAATAAGAGGAGATCAATATGGATTTTATCACAAAGTTGTCGAGGATTACATTTACGGTTGCTTCTATCTGGGATATTCTCAATAGATTGACCAATAGTGCTCATTTCATCCTTATCACTGAGAGCATTTCCACCAAAACAATTAGCAGATGTCTATATCTAGGAGATGGTTTTTCAACATGGGATTTCGTGGTTTCAGACCGTGATTTTCAATTCACTTCCATATTCTACCTATCAAGCTAAGGCTGATGGACAGAGTTAGTAGACTCTCAGACTCTTGAGGATATGCTAAGGGTGTTTGTGCTAGATTTTGGTGAGAGTTGGGATACTTATCTTCCATTTGTCGAGTTCTCCTACAACAACAGTTATCATGCCAATATCGATCGACCTCCCTTCAAGATGCTTTACAGGAGGAAATGCCAGACCCTAATTTGTAAGGGCGAGGTCAGACATCAGGTTATAGGGAATATTGAGGTAGTACTCAAGACCACTGAGTTGATACAATAGTTGAACGGTCGGCTACAAACCATACAAAGGCACCAGAACAATTATACCGACCAAAGACGTTCACACCTTGAGTTCTAGGTTGGATATTATGTGTTCTAAATGTGTCACCTGGTTCTGGAAGTAGGGTAAGTTAGGGCCCCCAGTATATTGGTCCCATCATGATTATCACTCGGCTAAGAAAGGTGGTGTACTGGTTAGATATTCCTGACGAGCTCAGCCAGATCCACAACACGTTCCATGTCTCTTAGTTATGGAAGTAATTGGCCGATGACTCTGTAGTGGTTCCTTTGGAGGATAATCAGGTTAATGAGTGCCTAAATTGTATGGAGAGACTGACTGCAATCCTTGATAGGAAGACGAAGACCTTGCACAACAAGGTGGTGGTTTAGTTAAGGTGCAATGGCTTCATCAAAAAGGTTTAGAGTGGACATGTAAGCTTGAAGAGGACACGAGGGAGCATTACCCAAATTTATTTGTAGCAACAGACTTCAAGGATGAAGTTTGATTCAAGTAAGGGAGAGTTGTAACACCGTATCCTCAGGTATAATTCTTAATGTTTAATTTTGCCATTTTTTGCATTTTGGTTGCCCAACATTGAATGTAGGATAGACTCTTACACTGAGCTTAAGTGCTCATCATCAAACCCTAATATACAGGTTGTGATCCCTATTTAAAGTCTCGAAACCCTAGCCACCTTGTGAGAGTTTTGAAGCCTTAGTGTGGTTTTTGTGTGCATCTTTGAAGAACGAGTACATCGGAGAAGCATTGAGAGATCCAATCTTTATAGATTCAAACTTTGTACTTTATCAGCCATCTATATGAGCTATAAAGTGTGCATCTTGATGACTTTTTTATGTTAGATCTAGCTATCTCTTGAGTTTTATGATTTTTATCCCAGAACTTTGGTCTTAATTTGTATATGCTACTCCAGATCTTATAAGAATCATTTCTAGACATTTTTAAGCTTGTAAAGTCATAAAAATGGGTGCTTGGTTACCCCTATCCATCCATGCAAGACCACTTTCGCATTAGAATGTTTTATCGACATAGGGTTTGTCCTTGTACTCTTTTTAGCCATGAACAGGTATAAAGTCTGTGATTTTACCCCTTAGGATGTTCATTAGAGTCAACTATAAGGATTGGTTGGTTCGTCTTTGTGTATTAAAAGCTTAATAATAAGTTGGTAAATCAGCATATTACGTTGGAAGTAATCTTAGCTACAGTTAATGTAGTTTGAAGTTCCAGTGTATTCCCATTTGAGGCTATACGCTGAGTGTAGAGCATGGTGTTATGCTCGACGTAACACCAAAAGCTTGATTTTGAGGAAATGGATTATTGGTCAAGTGGAGTTGGTTCTAGTCTTGGAAGGGTAAAATGATCTTTTACCCTAAGGAGAGTAACTATGAAGCAAGACCCTTGAGTATGGATTATTACCTTAATTTTTTAATAGGTTTTTTTGTATATATATGGTTAGTGTGAGGAGTTCTAATATCAGCAGCTTGAGTGTGAGATTTGTCTGTCTTCATATCGATGTGAGTCTTCTCACTATAATGTGTAAGATAATAGCTGTCTTTGTGACTCTTTCATTTGTATATTAGGCGAGGCCCGTTTGTAGGATTGTGTTATGCCCGTTTGTATGATGGATAGGGCATGTTTGTATGTTAGGCGAGGCCCGTTTGTACGATTGCGCAGGGACCATTTGTGTGTTGGGTGGAGCCCATTTTTATGATTGGGCAGGGCCCGCTTGTATAAAGGGTGGGTCCTAATATGTGGGCGGGGTCTATTATGATGTGTGGGCCCCACTGGTATGTATATATATATATATATATATATATATATATATATATATATATACACACACATAGTATGTGATATTTTGGGGAACTCATTAAGTTTTACGCTTACATCTTTGTGATTTAACATTTTCAGGTACTTCTGATTTTAAAAGGAAAAGACCACCTTGACTGCACGACATTCCCTATGATTTTTCTGCATTGATGACTATTGTTTTACTCTGATATCTAAGATACATTTGCATCATGTTTGGTTCTGGAAAAATTGACGTATGGATCTGATATTTAAAAATCAAAAAAGAAATTATCGGTATTTTTGGGACGTTACATATTGAAAACCCAAATATAGGCTAGGATGAAAGTATTCTTGAGTTAAAGAGTTCCGCAATTCTTAGAGAAATCTAATAATCCCTACATAATAAGATGAACAAACTTTGGGTCGTTACACCAATGATTTTATATAAAACTTTCCTATAAAAATAGATTCATAATTATAGAAAGCAACTTAGGGAGGGATTTAAATGCTTTCATATTATATTCTAAAATATGAAATAATTATAACCTCTAACAAATAAAGTGTTGAGCTCTTCTAGTGTTATTTAATCTAGAGTAAATTACACGGATGGTCCCTATGGTTTAGGGTAATTTGCGCGTTTGATCCCTAACTTATTTTTTTAACTTGGAAGGTCCCTATTGTTTGTTTTTGTTACGCGTTTGGTCTCTGTCTTACCTAAAAAGACTATTTTTCCTTTGATTTTTTAATTTATTTAAATAAACACACCCCAACCCTACTCCCCTCACCTTATTTTACCTACCCCACCATTTTTTCCTATATAAATAATAGTCTTTTTAAATAAGACAGGGACCAAGCGCGTAATAAAAACAAACAGTAGGGACCAAGTGCGTAACAAAAACAATCAATAGGGACCTTCCGAATTAAAAAAATAAGTTAGGGACCCAACGCGCAAATTACCCCAAACCATAGGGACCATTCATGTAATTTACTCTTTAATCTAATCCAATTTTACAAGCTACCGTATACATAAAATGTTGAGATGTGATGCGCATTGGGATTTTACATGTCCTTGTAGGTGTCTACCCTATGAGGCCACCACTCCCAACTGGTGTAGGATATGAGGGTGTTGGAGATATTACTAACTTCTTTACATCTTTACATGTTCATGGAGTTTCGTACTAATCAAAGTTAGTAAGCCAATTTGGAAGCCATCATATAGAGATCCATTAGAGCCTGTTCCAGACATCTACTTGACTGGTCGGAGGTCCATCATTTCTAACTATCAAGGGTATCCAATCATCATTATGCCTAATTTTACTGATAAATTTACTGACCATCTCACTGGAATTACCATTTTTCTTGTTTATCAATTACTATCTCAGAGGTTTCGAGAAAGATTAGTACCACTCGCCTTTGAAATCGAGCAATCTAATACTGAAACATATAAAACTCGATAGAAGAGGGATGTCAGATTTGATGTATGAAATGAAAGACACGTTTGTGGAGAGTATGAGACGAGGGTTTGGAGGAGCGTATGAGATCGTGATGTATGAAATGAAAGACACGTGTGTTGAAGATAGCCGAAGCTCAATGCAGACTACTGTTGATAAGCTGATACGCTATTTAATATGTTATATGTTATATAATTCTGCACAATTAGTTTAATTGTTTTTTTAAGTTATTCAAGTCTGGATATTAAGATTTAAGACCATGTTTATCGCAGGATATGCTAAATCGGTCTCATGTATAATTCAAATAAACTTGAAAACAAATATATCATTAATGATAACTGGATAAAGAAATGAATTCTGCTGCCAAACTATTAGACGATATTTATTAAATAAATATGAAAGTATATCAAAATTTATAGTATTTAATTTCTTATAGATAAATATAATATTTAACTTTTTCTACATCAAAATTTATACTATTTAATTTCTTATAGATAAAATATAATATTTAACTTTTTCTTCATGTATACGTGAGACTTTTGAAAATAAGATATCGTGTTGTTTTAGGTTGTTGATAAATAATAAACTTAAGATCGATAATATTAGTTGGATATGTAGATTAGTAAAAAAGTAATATTTTAATGTAGATTAAGTTTTTGTAATTATAAATGGTAGCCAAAATTATATGAATCAAGCCATAGAATTAGGGCTATAAACGAATGGAATGAACACGAGCGAGACTTGTTCATGTTCATTCGCTTACGTTAGCCGAACGAATGAACGAATATGAATGGATAAATGAACGAATTTTCTTCATCATGTTCGTTCGTTTAACAAATTACATTGTCCATGTTCGTTCGTTTATGTTCACGAACATGCTAAACGAATATATATGAACAAAGTTAAAAAAAAAAAAAAAAAAAAAAAAAAAAAAAAAAAAAAAAACATATTTGAAGATATATGAACATAAATGAATATATAATACATATTAAGCATACGTAAACATAAAATGAACGAACATAAACGAACGTTCACGGTCATACTTGAACGAACAAGATCATTGTTCATGTTCGTTCTTTTAACTAAATAAACGATAATTTGTGTTCATGTTCGTTCATTTATTAAATATATAAACATAAACGAACTTCCCGCTGAATGGTTCAGGGACAATTCGTTGAACGTTCATTTTGTTTTGTAACATCCCGACTCCCAGGTATTATATTTATTTATTTATTTATTTTTTTGGATTTCATGAGTGACTAGACGAGTTGTGTATCCAACTCGTCGAGTAGAGATCGATTTGGTCACGTGGGTTTAATAATTAACTCGACGAGTCAAAGAGCTGAATCGCCGAGTTGGCGTTGTGTGAGGAAAACCTAAATCCTTGGGTTTATGACCTATTTAAAAGAAGTTATATCCTCATATCCACTTCACCGGCTAGCCAACACCCTTGTGTGAAACCCTAATCAGCTATTTGAGTTAAAAGAGGGTGATAGAGCTAATATTTGAGCGTTTTGGTGAATCATTGGAAGAGAAGAAGTGAGATTCAAGCAAGGAACGAGGAAAAGCTGTGAGATATACTATTCATTCACTTAGAGCTTCTGTTGGAAGGTAAAAGTCATCACCTTGCTCATAATGTTGTTTAGATCTTGTTAATGAGGAACTTTTGGGGGCTTTTTCCATATTTCCTTGAGATGTGGTGTGACTTATGCTTGCTAAGCATTGACATATCAGATCTGGACCATGAGAGGTCCATAGAGTCCAAAGGTCCCAGCGTTATCCAGCTATAAAAGAGTTATTGTGCTTAAACACCTTAGTTAGAGCTTGTATTGGCATTATGAAGCAAATATGTCATGCATGAACGTAAAGATCGAAACTTTATGTGACATTCTACCCTTAGGGGGCTAGATCTAGATTTTGGAGTGGTAGATCTACCTTAGAATGTCTGAATGAGAATTTGATTTAAGGGACTCGACAAGTCAAAAAGCTGACTCAACGAGTCGGCTAGGGTTTTCCCCGATGAGTCTGGACATGGGTAACTCGACGAGTTGATGGGATAACTCGACGAGTTGAGTTGGGTTTTCATGATGTTCTGAAGGAACAAGGGGGACTCGACAAGTCACATAGATACAGTCGATGAGTCAGGTCAACATGGACAGTTAACTCAAGTGTTGACTTTTGTTGACTTTATGGTTTGGTCAAGGCAGGGAGTATGGGGACCATAGAGGGGTAAAATTGTCTTTTACCCATTCCAAGAGTTTGAGAGAGAGAATAACCTAATTTGTCTCGAGTTGTGATTTAAGTGTTAATTAGAGATTATTATATTATGTGTTAGGCAGAGGCTAGTTCGAGATTCGTGTACGAGATGATTACTTGCTTGCTTACAAGGTGAGTCTTTTCACTACACTTTACCTAGAGTGGTAATCTTTGTGTAACCAGAGGGTCTTATATGTTATATTGAGTATTGTGATTTCCTGCCTTATGTCTTTGTGATTTGTGTTGTGTGTTATTTTGAGCTTACCGAGTTAGGACCGGAGGGTCCGCCCGAGTTGTGGGACTAGAGGGTCTCACTGAGACACATTGACTGGAGGGTCTTATTTAAGCATAGCTATGAGAGGCTAATGAGATATGTGTGGTATTTTTCTGGATTCACCAAGCTTCGTGCTTACCATGTTATGTGCTATATGTTTCAGGTACCTCTCAGGATCACAGGAAGGCATCGACTTGATTGTACACACCGATGTGAGATTATGTGGATGATTATGGGATAGTGACATTTTTATGTGGATTGTTTTGACACTTGAGATAGTTATATTTTTGAGATATATTATGTGTTTTAAAAATGAAAATTTTGGTTTGAAAATTTACGTTGTTACAAGTTGGTATCAGAGCCTTTGTTTGAGGGATTCGGGTGTACCTTCGGGTATGTCTGAACTCAAACTAAGGATTTGAGAAAAAAATTTAAAAGAAATGATTTTTCTAAAATGAGAAAGAGTTTTAAGAGAAAACGAGTTGGAGCAGTGTGTACAATCAGCCAGAGCTCGAACGGTGATTTCCCAAAATACCATTAATTATTTATGTTATGAGATAATTATGAGATAATTGTGATGCATGCTAGAGGACAGGCTAAGTAATTCATATTTATGGCTAGAGTTGTCTTATTTGTGAGGCCTTAGCCTAGGAGTCATTGCTATTTGTTATGTGCTTTGAGTATGTGATGAGTAAGAGTATGTAGCAGGATCACTTAGAGAGAGAGTTTTGAGTCGAGAGATAATCTAGGAGAGATACCTAGATGAGAATTTGAGAGATCTACTGAGAGGGTAGTCTTTTGTTCGTGAGAGTTAGAGTACTTGTGAACTAGGATACTAGGAGGAGGACTTGGGGTGACTACAGGTTGGTGTGGAAGGTAGTATTGGGCCCGTACTATTGAAAGCATCGGATTTGTATGCAACCCAAGTAAGAACTCGTAGGGCACCAAGGAACAAGTAGCGACAGGTGATCGAGTGTGAGTTTGCTCAAGTGATTCTTTGATGATTTTGTGCTGAGTTTCAGAGACATCATGGTGGGTACACGCCACAACCCCAGGAGCAGTGGGACTAGTGATGATAACATTTTCATGATGATTCACGAGGAGGTGGCCGCAGCCATTCGAGAGGCGATTCCTGAGATGTTTGGGTTTATTAAGATCACACTAATTAAGAAATTTGATGAGCAATATGTTGTTGTTACTAAGGCGGCTACTGTTGCAACTATCGCCGCTGTCATGCCACAGGGAGGTGACTCGTTGTTGTTTCGGGAGTTCAGCAACATGAAGCCACCAGAGTTTGATGGGAACCAGGATCCGATTGCTAATATGAGATGGATCTATGATATCAAGGGGTGTTTTTACACATGTTCATGTCCTGATCATTTGAGGGTTCGTTTTGCGTTGAACCAGCTTCGTGCGGGGGCGAAGGAGTGGTAGAAGTTTGCGACTACTAGTTTTACTCTTGCAGATCATGTTGCAGTTATTCCGAGATGAGTATGTTCCCCCAGTGGAAAGGGAACGTTTGGCCCAAGAGTTTCTGTCTCTTGCGCCGAAGATAGGGTCAGTGACTGAGATTACGAGGATGTTTCACGAGGGATCATTGTTTTGCTGTGAACACGAGACGATATCTGAGAATATTGAGGAGGGATATACGAGAGTTCTTGGCGAACTCATCATACAGGACATTGGATGAGCTTTAGACTAATGCCAGACGGAGGGAGATCGAGCTAGAGTTATACACCAAGGAAGAGGAGGAGTCCCGGGGTAGGGACCGGAGACCAATGCAGTCGCAGCCGGCGACGAAGCGAGATAAGCCTGCTGATACGAGGACTGGGGGCCAGAAGGGCCTCACTTTTGGCAAGTTTGGAAAGAGTCATGAGGGATCGTGTTGAGCAGGGATTTTCTACAAATGTGGAAAGGAGGGGCACATGGCGAAGGATTTCCCCAAGCGGTTTGCAGTTTACTTTCACTGCAACCAGACCGGCCATCGGAAGGCCGAGTGCGCCTAGCTTCTTCAGGGATCTGCACCTCTTGCTTTACATGCAACGGAGAGTCGGCCAGTGAAGGTCGAGATACCAAGGGTTCGTGGGAGAGCCTTTCAGCTGTCAGTGGAGGAGGTCCCAGCAACACCTGACATCGTGGCCGATACATATTCTTTATTTATATTCTTTTTAGATATGTTGTGTGTAGGTACTTTTCTTCTGAGTTCTGTACCTGCTTTGGTGTTATTTGACTTGGGTGCGAGTCGATCCTTCGTGTCTTTAGAGTTTAATCATCATATTAGTATCCGACGTGAGGCATTGAGTCGACCTCTAAGGGTTTCTATACACGATGAGCATGCCTTTTTTCTGCTGATGTGATCCGGGGGTGTGTACTAGAGATCTTTGGTGTTGAGTTTTTGATAGACCTGGTACCGATCGCGATGGGTGATGTATGTGTCATAGTGGGCATGGACTGGTTGAGTCAGTTTGGAGATGTGATCAACTATGAGCGTTAGTTAGTCACTATAGGAGACCCTATTAGGGGAGTGCTTATGGTGTATGGAGAGGGTACTAGATCTGGATCAGCTTTCTATTCTGCTGCCAGAGCGAGACAGAGTCTACAACATGGTTTTATGGGCTTTTTTTGCATATGTGATGGTTATGCGGGTTGACATAGAGAGGCCGAGTTCTATCGCCGAGGTTCCAATAGTGTGCGAGTTTCTGGATGTTTTTCCCAAGGATTTTCCATGTGTTCCTCCCAAGAGGCATGTGGAGTTCCGGATCAATTTGGTTTCGGGTGCGGCGCCTATTGCCAAGGCACCTTATCGCCTTGCGCCACCAGAGATGCAGGAGTTATCCTCACAGCTCCAAGAGCTGTTGGGGAAGGGTTTTATCAGATCGAGTAGCTCACCGTGGGGACCGATGATCTTTTTTTTTAAAGAAAAATGATGGTTCACACCGGATGTGTATTGATTACCGGGACTTGAACAAACTGACGATCAAGAACCATTATCCACTACCGATGATCGACGATCTACTCGATCAGTTAAAGGGGGATTCTTGGTTTTACAAGATTTATTTGATGTCTGGATATCATCAGATGGGAGTCTGAGAGGAGCATATCCAGAAGATAGCCTTTAGGACTCGTTATGGGCACTACAAGTTTATGGTAATGCATTTAATGCTCACCAATGCACCAGCAGCGTTCATGGACCTCATGAACCGAGTGTGCAGGCCTATGTTAGATCGATCGGTGATCGTGTTCATCGACGATATCCTAGTGTATTGGAGATCCAAAGAGCAACACAAGGAGCATATTAGAGATATTTTTGGAGTTTTGAGGACGAAGAGGCTTTATGCCAAATTCTCCAAGTGTGATTTCTGGTTATGAGAGGTCCAGTTCCTGGGACACCACGTTAATCAAAATGGGATATTGGTTGACCCGGTCAAGATCGAGGCAGTTATGAGATGGGAGGTACCAAGATCCTCGAATGAGATCAGGAGTTTTCTGGGTTTCGCCGGCTACTAACAGAGATTTATCATAGATTGTCGTTCCTCTCAACAGGTTGGCCGTGAAAGGTGTTACTTTTACTTGGGGTCCAGAGCAGCAGCCTCATTTGAGACCCTTCGCTAGAGATTTTGCGACGCATCTGTGTTATCCCCTCCTAAGGGAGTGGAGGACTTTGTGGTTTACTGTGACACCTCTATATCTAGGATGGGTGTGGTGCTGATGCAGAGGGGGCACGTGATAACATATACATTCAGGCAACTGAAGCCTCATGAGACGAGGTATCCCACCCATGACCTGGAGTTGGGGGCGTGGTATTCTCCCTCAAGATCCGGCACCACTACTTTTATGGGGTCCGGTGTACAAATATATACGAACCACAAGAGCCTAAAGTATCTTATCGATCAACCCACCCTAAATATGAGGCAGGGGAGGTGGTTGGATGTAATGAAGGACTATGACTGTGAGATCTTATATCATTCGGGCATGGCTAATGTGGTAGCCGATGCCCTAAGCCATAGAGCAGCGAGTGCCCCGATCTGAGATGTGTGCATGAGGATAACAGTGATGACTCCAGTCTTAGATATCATTCGAGATGCCCAGATAGAGGTCGTGATACCGAAGAACCGCAAGAGGGAGCGGGTGATTGGGCAGGTTTCCGAGTTTGAGACGAATAGTTGTCGACGTATAACTTTCTGAGGGTGGATTTAGGTGCCCTATATAGGTGGAACTTATCGTGTATTGATGGAAGAGGCACATAGATCGAGATTCTCGATCCACCCAGGAGCCACCAAGATGTATTTGGACCTGAAGAGAGACTACGGGTGGCCATGTATGAAGAGGGGCGTGGCATAGGTTGTAGAGAGCTGTTTGACCTATCGTCGGGTTAAGGCGGAGCAACAGCATCCACATGATCTGTTATAGCCTCTAGAGATTCCCCAGTGGAAGTAGGAACATATTTTGATGTACTTTATCACCAAACTACCGAGGACCACGCATAGGGTTGACGCAATATGGGTGATTGTAGACCGGTTGACGAAGAGTGCTCACTTCCTCGCCATTAGTGAGAGCTCTTCTATAGAGAAATTGGCCGAGATTTATGTGAGAGAGGTGATAGCACAACATGGAGTGCCGACCTTGATAGTGTCTGATCAACATGGGTGTTTTACTTCCAGGTTCTGGAAAAAGTTTCATGAGGAGTTAGGTACCCGGATGCATTTCAGTACCGCATACCACCCGCAGACAGACGAGCAGAGTGAGTGGACGATTCAAAAGCTCGAGGACATGCTATGTGCATGTGTTATGGACTTCGGAGGAAGTTGGGAAACCTATTTTCTCTTGGCTAAGTTATCTTACAACAACATCCACCATTCCAGTATTAGCATGCCTCCCTTTGAGCTCTTATATGGGAGGAGGTGTCGGACTCCCATCTATTCGGGAGAGGTAGGACAGTGGGTGATGGGTTGCACCAAGATAGTGCTGAAGAAGACTGAGCACATTCAATTGTTCAGACAGAGGTTACTGACAGCCCAGAGTCGGCAGAAGAGTTATGCACATCGACGACAATCTGAGGTAGAGTTCTAGGTGGGAGATTTTGTCCTGCTGAAGGTATCCCCACGGAAAGGGTGATCTGATTCAGGAAATAGGGCAAGATGGGGCCCCGATACATTTTTCATTTCAGAGTGATTGTGAAAGTAGGTAAGGTAGCTTACCGGTTAGATCTACCTGCAGAGTTGAGTCAGATTCATAACACCTTCCACGTGTCTCAGTTGAGGAAGTATGTAGCAGATGAGACGGTGGTGGTACCATTAGAGGACATTTAGGTGGATGCGATCCTGAATTACATTGAGAGGCCGATTGCAATATTGGATCGGAAAGTGAAGGTTCTAAGGAACAAAGAGGTGCCCCTAGTTCAAGTCCAGTGGCAACATTGGAAGGAGTCCGAGTGGAATTAGGAGCCGGTGTCTGAGATGCGCGAGCACTATCCAGAGTTATTTCTGGAGCATGACTTCGAGGGCGAAGTTTGAAGGAGAATTGTAACATCCCGGCTCATAGGTATTACATTTATTTATTATTAGGATTTCATGAGTGACTCGATGAGTTGTGTGTCAAACTCGTCGAGTAGAGTTCGATTGGGTCACGATTGTTTAATAATCGGCTCGACAAGTCAGAGAGCTGAGTCGCCGAGTTGACGTTGTGTGAGGAAACCCTAAATCCTTGGGTTTGTGACCTATTTAAAGTAATTTATGTCCTCATATCCGCCTCACCAGCTACCCAACACCCTTATGTGAAACCCTAATCGGCCATTTGAGCTAAGAGAGAGTGATGGAGCTAATATCTGAGTGTTTTGGTGAATCATTGGAAGAGAATAAGTGAGATTTAAGCAAGGAAGGAGGAAAGGCTATGAGATCTCGTATTCATTCACTTGGAGCTTCTGTTGGAAGGTAAAAGTCTTCACCTTGCTCATCATGTTGTTTAGATCTTGTTAATAAGGAACTTTTGGGGCGTTTTCCATATTTCCTTGAGATTTGGTATGACTTGTTCTTGCCAAGCATTGAGACATTATATCTAGACCATGAGAGGTCCATAGAGTCCAAAGGTCCCAACTTTAGCCAGCCATAAAAGAGTTATTGTGCTTAAACACCTTAGTTAGAGCTTGTATTGGCATTATGGAGCCAATATGCCATGTATGAACGTAAAGATCGAAGGTTTACATGACATTCGACCATTGGGAGGCTAGATCTAGAGTTTGGAGTGGTATATCTGCCTTAAAACATCTAAATGAGAATTTGATTTAAGATACTCGATGAGTCAAAAAGCTGACTCGACGAGTCGACTAGGGTTTTCCCTAATAAGTCTGGACATGGGTAACTCGGCGAGTTGACGAGATAACTCGATGATTTAAGTTGGGTTTTCGTGATGTTCTGAAGGAACAAAAGGGACTCGACGAGTCACATAGATGCACTCGACAATTCAGGTCAACATGGAAAATTAACTCGAGTGTTGACTTATGTTGACTTTACGGTTTCGTCAAGGCAGAGGGTATGGGGACCATGGAGGGGTAAAATGGTCTTTTACCCATTCCAAGCGTTTGAGAGAGAGAGAATAACCTAGTTTGTTTCGAGTCGTGATTTAAGTGTTAATTAGAGATTATTATCTCATGTGTTAGGTCGAGGCTACTTCGAGATTCATGTACGAGATTATTACTTTCTTGCTTACGAGGTAAGTCTTTTCACTATACTTTACCTAGAGTGGTAATCTTTGTGTAACCAGAGGGTCTTATATGTTATATTGATTATTGTGATATCATGCATTATGTCTTTGTGATTTGTGATGTTTATTATTTTGAGCTTACCGAGTTAGGCCCGGAGGGTCCACCCGAGTTGTGGGACTGGAGGGTTACACTGCGACACATGGACCGGAGGGTTTTATTTGAGCATAGCCATGAGAAGCTAATGAGATATGTGTGGTATTTTAGGGAACTCACCAAGCTTCATGCTTATTGTGTTCTGTGTTATATGTTTCAGGTACCTCTCTGGATTACGGGAAGGCATCGACTTGATTATACACACCGATGCGAGATTATGTAGATGATTTGGGGATAGTGACATTTTTATGTGGATTGTATTGACACTCGAGACAATTATGTTTTTGAGATATGTTATGAGTATTTATGTGTTTTGAAAATGAACATTTGAGTTTGAAAATTTACATTGTTACACGCTTACAGACCACCATAGAATCAAAGTTATATAAGAGTTTTTAATATAAATATGGTCATCATGTTGACTTAAAGGGCTTATACCACAAATTAAATATTAACCATGATTTAAATTCAAAACTCCTTCTTTTAAATAATAAAATCATTCCTATTTAGTAAAATCTCCTGTATTTTTTTATTGAGGGGTTATTTAAAAAAAAAAAAAAAAAAAAAAAAAAAAAAAAAAAAAAAAAACTCTTCTATTTTAGTTTTACATGAAAAATTATTATAACATTTTACTTTTTTTTACTTATTAAATAGCCACTTATGATTTAAATATTTAATTTCAGTTATTATTTACCTACTATAATAAGTTAGTATGTTATAAATGTTTGATAATAATCCCAACCAACATGAGACGTCATATTGAGAACTATTATTTAAGAAAGCGTTTGCTCTCAATGGAAAATAACAATTTGATAATTTAATAATATAATACGGAGATTTTTTAAATAGTTTTTTGGTCTAAAAAGTTTTAATCCGTGTTTAAAATTAGCAAATATGATATTGTACAATAGTAAAGGAAATAAGAGCTCGATCAATTAAATAAAACGTACTTTAATTAATCATAAAACGGCAGCGTTTTTCTAGCAATATTACAATACCAATTTTCTATGAAACTAGGAAAGATCTCTCCCTTGTTGTGGGGTTAGAAGGTATTTGATTGTAAAATTTCTTAATGATTAAGTATTTAAAGTAGATTGTTAATTTGTCATGTCTAAAACATAGAATCTACATTTACTTTTATAAATTGTACAATTATCCTAACTTTACTCTCTAATTTCAACAAAAGCTAGTCAAAATATGGAGGAATTGTAATCAACCCGTCAAATTTTCAATTGAAAGAATTCTAATCGAGTTGAATTCCATCCATTTGGCAACCAAATACGGTACATAATGTAATCACAAATTCTAATTCCATTGAATCCGAAAAGCGAACAAGCCCTAAAGATTTCTTAAAGTTACATAGGGACTACTCCAACTTTTTCATAATTGTTAGTTGCCTTCAAAAAACACATATTTCTTACCATTTGACAATCTTATTAATCAACATTAGTAGAACCACAACCATTGTAAAACATATAAATGTATAAAATGGAAGAAAAATAATTAATATGGTTTAAAAATCTAAAACCTGCTTCCACAATTTTTCAGCTTCCTTTTACTCCCACGCATTTTGGTCGAATCAGATATGACAATAAGTTGGCACTGATTCCATTCTAGATGTTGGAAATTCAATCTGCTATGGTTTATAAACTCCATAGAAACTATTGACATGTAATTTTTTTGCATCTTCCATCTATAAATAAGGATAAGTAATGAACTTACCATCAACTGTATTCCATCCTTCAAAGCTATTCGAGTTGCATCTTTTGCCTGTTAATCGCAAAGTTTAACTTTAAATTTTAGATACTTTTGTTATTGTTATGAATCTATGTCAAAAGAACAAACAAAATTTAAGCATTATTGTTGAAATCCAACATTCCAATCTCATCAAGAAGTTATTCATAACCACTAGGAAACGACATATCAAACGGAATCGAAGAAGAAACTGATTTAACACCAAAGTCAACATCTCTACGAAGTACATGGAAGTAAGATGCTATAAAAGGTCGAATGTGAAAATATAATGCTACAAATATTTCATAATTTGCCTTTTTTACTCATCTCAAAGTTAATAATAGGGGTAATTTGGTCATTTTATAGAAAAAGGAAGACTCGAATTGAACTGATTTCTTCCACCCACCCCTAAGTATAATGAAATCTTTTAAATGCAATGTACTTTTACACATAAACTCAATATACTTACAATATAATGCCATAAATATAACTCGAATGTTATAAGGAAATTCATTTTGTATGAATTTTTGCAAACGCAATCTTGCCCTGCAACATAAATTTGTTAAGAACACTGGAAAAGAAAAATAAGTGGAAGATATAATATCTAATTTTGTAGTTGATATCAAATTTGAATTATAATGGTAAGATTTTTTTAGCATCAGGAAAGAGAAATCATCTATTATTTTTCCATTTATCAACAACCATGACCAATATTTATCTCATTTTGTAACATGCGAGCCTAACCAACTAACCTATGTATGTAAAAGTCAATATGGAACTTGATGCAACTACAATATTTTCTATAAAATAAGGATAAAATTCATCACTATTACATCGGGATTATTAGATTAAAAAGCACTTTGATGGATTATAAAAACTCTGGTTATACATGCCTTACCTCAACACCAATGAATATTTAGCATCCAAATGTCCTTGTTATCTTCGATACATTTTCTGAATCAGTTGTTCGATACTCAACAGTTGAAGGTGTTGTGGGACGCTTTAATCAAGTTGTTATGTAAAGAGAAAAGAAGAGCATCATTGTCAACAACTTAAAGCGAAATTTCATAATTTGGATACTGATATAATTGGATACATTTTTGTACCATGGTTATTTAAAAGATTGAAACCAAGAACACCTACAGAAGATGATGCACGTTGATCAAAAATCAACCCTTGCAGTTAACAAAACACGATTTAGATGATCAATTTAATCAAATACAAACATTTACATGATGTTTTTGTCAAATACAAATATTTACATGATGTTTTTGTCACACCCCCGAACCAGACAGCGGAAACATCCGACGGCTCGCGTGACTTACATTGAAATATCATCACAATAAATATACATGAATCATAACATAAACATCAACATGCATTAATACATTACAACTGACCTTGTTCATATCAAGTATATTGTCTAAATATTACATATCCATAGCATAAATTGTTTGAGAGTTACAAAACATAACATCCTAACATACTTGGTAATTTTCTTTAGCTTATCTGTTACCTAACACTACAAGTTGTTTTGAAAATGGTCAACATATATAATGTTGGTGAGTTTATAAGCAGGTTTGATATGGAAATTTTTTGTATAGTTTGTAAAACCCATAAAATCCGATATTTTCTGAAACGGCAATTGTTCACGCAATAGGTGTGATGATCCATAAGTATATGCGTGAATGATTTCAAAACGTGTAAAAGTGGTATGTTTTTCATAATAAATTCTTTTATTATAGTTGTTGAAAGTAAAAGTGAATAATGTTGTTCCCCCAGAAAACCCGATTTTTCCGATACGAATAGTATGATCTTTTTGTATTATTGTATCGTCACAATCGAATGAATATGATTCCCCATGATTACTTATATGGTATTGGATCTCTATGTGAGTCATTATAACCATCCATAATAATGACTAATTCGTCTGTCTTGGCATTCTTGTGAATGCCTTTATTGAATTAAGATTTTTTCACCCTAGACTAGCCGAGTCTAACTGTAGCAAACTGTTTAGGAGTGGGGGAGTCACCCCCGTATAGATCTAAACACAAACTCTCACTCTCCCTCCATGAGACTTTGATTATAACTACAGACTACAGCCGACACTTATTGGTGTCGCCTGTTATTACTCACTAAATCCAAATGAAATTGAATAACCTTGTTTAACGACCTGATTTATTGTTTATTTGAATAAAAGGTAAGCCTAACAGATGAAGAGAAGAGGCTACGGGGGCCCACTAATCACGTATGTTAATATAGGTTGTCGAGTATGTGAAGGACACGTTAGCCCATCATGCATATGATTGATTTGGACCTTATTAGCAATGCAAATGGGCCACTACGGCCCAATAGCAAGTAACAACAGCCATTGAGGGTCCATTAGGCATTTAATTAGGTCACCTGAGGCCCAATAAACATGTGCAATTATATTGGGCCCAAAAATAATGATATTGGGCCACAAAGGCCCAATAGCACGAATAGAAGATATTTGAGGCCAACCATTGAATCGCTTATGTTTTATCGAGTTTAAGTTCGTATTGTTGGTATTTGTTGTATGCTAAATGTTTATTCACAACGTTTAACAAAAAAAATATTTGAAATCATGCGTTATAAGCTTGATATTTTTAACCCAAACATTCATAATGCTTATTTGGCCCAAAGACATTTATATTGACCATTTTGGCCCCCTTTTTCTTTAAAAATGGCACTTTTAGTCCCTTTTTATGAAAATTGACATTTTTGGTCCTTAAAGCATTTTTCTTGACATTTTCCACCCAAACTTTATTTGAATAGTAGTTTTAGTCCAAAACTATTCCAATTTTCATTTCCAGCCTTTATTTGTAAACATTTTACATTTTTGGCCCAATTTCCATAAGTTTTACAATTTTGACCCCAAAATCAAAAACTTTGCATTTTTAGTCCAATTTGGTAATAGAATCGTTTTCAACACCTGAAATAGTTTATTTACATTTTAGACTCATGGTTTGCTAAGTTTTACATTCAGCCCCTCAATACTTCATTTTTCGCAACCTTGAGCCCAAAAACTCTTGAGGCCCAATTTAAAGCACGATAAGCTAAAATTTATGTTTTTGACCCTTTGAAAAATATTGTTTTCATAAAAATCAACTTTTATACAAATAAACACCTTATAACCCCCATAAAACCAATAATTTACTATTTACACCCAATCTTTATTTTTTTGCAAAATGACACTTGTAAGGTTCTTTGGCTTTGTTTTTCACGTTTTCAAATTAAGGACCCTTAGATCTATGATGTATGTTGTTTATTATGTTTTTTTTATGATTATTTCACCTTTTTTTCTATAGATCTCGAAATATCTCAAATATTTCATATTATCGCAACCAAAGACTAAAGAAATCACACATAACATGCAAACACACATAGATCATCACATAATACTTGTATTCTCCCCCCAAAAACAAGTAAATATGAACTTACCTTGATGAGTTGTTTCGGTTATGAAGAAGATTTTTGTTCCTAGCAACACCTTGATGTGGATCTCGAGCTTATGGAGCTTCTAAGGTGTGATCATGGAATAAAATTATGTAAGGAGGAGTTCTTGGTTTTAAAATGAAAGAAGGTGTTGGTTTTTGATAATAACTTACCAATAATAGTGATTGTGGTGAAAAATCCCCTTGGAAACACTCTAAATATTGAAATTTTGAGGAAATGAAGAAGGAGTTGCTCTTGAAAACTAGAGAGAGTTTTGGAGGAAGTTTGAAGGTGTGTATGTGTGTGTTTTCCTCTTACTCTCAGCCGAAGAAGAAAAAGAAAGGGGGGAGAGTTGAAGTGACGGGTGTATGGATGCATGAGAAATGCTTGGTTATTTGTTGTGTAATAAAGAGGTGGCAACATAAGTCAACTCTCTTAATCTATTTATATATATATATATATATATATATATATATATATATATATATATATATATATAGTTAGGCCAAGAGGGAGAAAAGAGAGAAGTGGTTTGGGCCTTTAGTGCTTGAGTCCGATAATATGAAGCCCAAATCGATGATTTTCAGCCCATTGGGCCCCTTAGGTGGCTTTACGGCCCAATCTTGCATGAAAGAATGGATTCGTGGCCCATTAAGATAAATTGGATTTGGTATGGCCCAACAAGGCCTATTAAGGTAAACCAATTCATTTGGGGTCCATTATGGCCCAAAATGTTATGTTTCATAAAAGTGGGTCCAGTTATGGCCCATTTAAGGATCCTAAGCCCAAAATAATCAGATTGGAGACTTATTGGTCCATTAGGCCCAATAAGGAAATCCTAGTCCATAATGGACTTAAACCAGGATTTTTAGGGTTTCAAACCTTTTGTTGTCCATTTGAAGTGTTTGTATAGAGTGTTTTATGGAATTTTGTTGTCACTGAATAAACATCATGCATACTTTCAAGTTTTAGCCACAAATGTTACTCTTGTTAATGTTTACAAAAACCTTAGAATTCCTAGTTGTGATATCATCCCCCCCCCCCCCCCTTAGAGGGAATTTCGTCCCGAAATTCTTTTTGAAGCTAGATTTAAGAATACGAGAATAGGTAAGGGTACTTTTTTCATCTATTCTTCGTGTTCCCATGTGAATTCCGGTCCACATTTTGCATTCCACCGAACTTTCACAATCGAAATGCGACTTTGCTTAGTAGGCTTCACTTCCCTGTCCATGATTTCAACTAGTTCCTCGATGAACAGGAGATTCTTGTCAATTTCGATTTCTTCCAATAGGATGATGAGAGTTTCATCGGATAAGCACTTCTTCATTTGGAAACATGGAACACGAGGTGTACACTGCTGAGCTCGGCAGGTAGTTGCAGTCTATTAGCCACTAGTCCAATTCGGGAAAAAATCTCAAATTGTCCAATGTACCGTGGGTTTAGTTTTCCCGTTTCCCGAAACAAATCACCCCTTTCCAGGGAGAGACTTTTAACAACACCCGATCCTCGAATTGAAATTCCAAGGGCTTCCGCTGTTTATCAGCATAGCTCTTATGTTGGTCTCGTGATGCTTGAAGTCGAGCTCTATTTTGAACTATCTTCTCTATCGTTTCATGTATGATTTCTGATCCTATTAATACATTATTTGGCGTCTTTCCTCTTGCTAGCTGAGTGTCACCTACCTTAGCCCAACACAACAATGATCTACATTTACACCCATATAATGATTCAAAAGGAGCAACTTTGATGCTTGTGTGATAACTGTTGTTGTATGAAAACTCAATTAAAGGCAAGTGGGTATCCCACGACCTTCTAAAGTCTATCACACATGTGAAAAGCATATCTTCAAGTGTTTGAATGGTTCGTTCACTTTGACTATCTGTTTGTGGGTGGTAAGCAGTGCTCATGTCGAGTTGTGTTCCTATAGCTTTCTGAAGCGATTGCCAAAAGCGTGAATTGAATCTACTATCTCGATCTGAGATGATAGATATTGGTACTCCATGGAGTCTCACAATTTCCTTGATGTAGATTCTTGTCAATTGTTCCATCTTGTATGATTCCTTTATTGGTAGGAAATGAGCGGATTTTGTCAACCTATCCACTATTACCCATATGGCATCCAATCCATCAGTTGTCTTCGGTAATTTGGTCACAAAGTCCATGGTAATCCTTTCCCATTTCCACTCAGGTATTACCGGTTGTTGTAATAGTCCCGAAGGCTTCTGATATTCTACCTTTGCTTTAGCGCAAGTGAGGCGCTTGTTAACTTAAGTGGCAATTTCTGCCTTCATGTTAGTCCACCAATAATGTTGCTTGATATCTAGGTACATTTTATCTGAACCTGTATGGATGGAGTATCGTGTTTGATAGGCCTCATTCATGACCACCTCTCTAAATCCCCCAAGTTTAGGAACCCAAATTCGGTTCATGAAATAATATGTTACATCCTCCTTGACTTTGAAGTTCTTTTCCACTCTACGTAACGCTTTGTTTGTTCTGTTTTCTTTCTTCATGGCATCAAACTGGGTTGCTTTGATTTGCAAGGACAGATGGGATTGAATGGTTATTGAAAGAGTCTTCACATGACGATTTGTGTATTCCTTCCGACTCAGGGCATCAGCTACCACATTAGCCTTGCCAAGGTGGTACTTGATTTCGCACTCATAATCGTTTAGCAGCTCAACCCATCTTCGCTACCTCATGTTTAACTCCTTTTGATATAAAATGTGTTGGAGGATCTTGTGGTCAGTGAAAATGGTGCACTTTGTACCATAAAGGTAGTGCCTCCAAATCTTCAAGGCAAAGACCACAGCTCCTAATTCGAGATCATGGGTGGTATAATTCACCTCATGTGTCTTTAGTTGTCGGGATGGATAAGCTATCACCTTCCCACGCTGCATCAGTATACAGCCTAAACCTTGATTCGAAGCATCGCAGTAAACTATGAAGTCCTCAGTTCCCTCTGGTAATGATAGTACTGGTGCACTACAGAGAGATCGTTTCAGAGTTCGGAAGGCAGCCTCCTGCTTTTCTGTCTATTCAAATGGTACGCCCCTTTGTGTAAGAATGGTAAGTGGCTTGGCTGTTTTGGAGAAGTTTTGAATAAATCTTCTATAACAGCCTGCGAGACCCAAAAATTGACGAATTTTTTTGGGTGTCGTTGGGACTGTCCATCCTTCAATGGCTTTGATCTTAGAAGGGTCCACATGTATCCCTTCTTGACTGACAACATGACCTAAAAAGTTTACGCTATGGAGCCAGAATTCACACTTAGAGAGTTTTGCGTACCACTTTTCGGTTCATAGGGTTTCCAAGATTTTTTGGAGATGTCGACTATGCTCCTCTTTGCTTCAAGAATAGACCAGGGTATCATCGATGAAAACAATGATAAAGTTGTTGAGGAATGGTCGGCAGACTCGATTCATCAGGTCCATGAATACGGCAGGGTAATTCGTTAGACCGAAGGGCATTACAACAAATTCATAATTTCCATAGCGAGTTCGGAAAGCGGACTTGGGGATGTCCTCTTCCCAGACCTTGAGTTGGTGGTATTCGGATTGTAGATCTATCTTAGAGAAGTAGTTCGCTCCTTGAAGCTGGTCGAATAGATCATCGATTCGCGGAAGTGGGTAAAGAGTTTTTATAGTGATCTTATTCAGTTCTATATAATCGATACACATCCTAAAGGATCCGTCCTTTTTCTTAACAAAGAGGACTAGAGCTCCCCAGGGTGAGAAGTTAGGTCGGATGAACCCTTTACTCAAGAGTTCGCTGAGTTGGCTTGACAGTTCTTGCATCTCCGCAGGAGCCAACCTATATGGTGATTTGGCAATGGGTGTAGCTCATGGCACAAGGTCAATTCGGAACTCGACTTGTCTTTCTGGGGGTATCCCCAGAAGATCTTCAGGAAAGACATCCGGGAAATTGCAAGCCAATGGGATGTCTCGAATATTCACCTCTTCCTTGTACTTATCCACTATGTGAGCCAAAAATGCCAAGTCATTCTTTTGTAAATACTTATGTGCCTTAATGCACGAGATAAGACAAAGGTTTGTACTGGGTTTGTCTCCGTATATAATTAGGCTTTCGTGGTTAGAGAGATGAAGGAGAACGACCTTCTTGCAACACATAATTTTGGCATGACGGGGGCTCAATCAGTACATGTCGATAATCACATCAACACTCCTAATAGTTATAGGCATCAAGTTTATTTGAAAAGCGTGGTGATTTAAGGTTAGGGTACATCCTACATAGATTTCCCTATTTGATTCTATTTTCCCATTAGCCATTTCCACTGTAAAGGTTTCATTAAGCTTCTAGGGTTGTTGTTTTAGAAAATGTTTGAATTTATTACTCACAAAGCTTTGCTCTGCCCCAGTATCAAACATGACACATGTATATGTGTGGATAAGGAGAAACGTACCAGTGACAACATCGGGATCCTAAACCGCTTCTCCTTGACCCATGGTCAGCACTCTCCCTGCTCCTCCATTCCCTTGGTTGTTGATATTGGGGAAGTTTCGACGGAAATGTCCGGTCCTTCCACATCCATAACAGGTGTGGCTAGCCCCAATGTTGTTGTTGTTGTTGTTGTTAGTGTTGTTGTTGTTGTTGTTGCGGTTGTTGTTGTTGTTGTTGTTGTTGTTGTTGTTGTTGTTGTTTCCCTGCTGTTGGTTCTGGGGAGGATAGGTCCTATAGTATTTTGATGTGTGACCCTTTCGGTTGCAACTGGTGCAATGCATCTCGTTGCATTCTCCATTGTGATGGAGATTTCACTTGTTGCACTTTGGGAGATTTCCAGAATACTACTTAGGGGCACTTGGGGTGGATGAGGCCAGGGCATGTGGTATGGAGGGAACTTGGGTGGTTCCAGCATGAACTGTCACTGTTTGTTGTTTCTTTGATGACTTTGAGCCTTGTCGTCCCTTCCTCTTGTTATTCTTTCCCTTCTTGTAATCACTCTCCTCCTTGCTTTCAGTTTCCCCTGCTTTCTCGCCCTTCTTGTTGTTATGGTCGTATAACTTCTTGGCCAACCTCTTGGCACTGTCAAAGGTTTCAGGATTTGGAGCAATCACATTTCCTTGAATTGGGTGTAACATCCCCAAAATCTCGGCCAGAAAAGACTTATTTCATTTATGTTTTTTTAAACATTTTCAGTGTAAATCCTTTTAATTTTTAAAAGAGATGCGGAATTTGTTCCAAAAAACAAAACATGATAGAAAAAAGATTTTTATCAAAACATTTCATGAAGAAATATAATTTCATTTCATAATAAAAAACCAGGATGTCATGTTCCGATACAGACCATAAAGCATAAACAATAACATTACAAGTCATTCAATAAATATATACATATACAGACTTGTAAATTAAACAACTTGATGATTCATCCATCTTATGCCCTCGCGCCACTTCCTGTAATACAAAGAAACTGAGTGGGTCAGGCTTGGGAGCCTGGTAAGCATATAGGGTTTTCAACCCACAATAAATAATTATATTAATTTCATCAACCAACAAAAACCCAATTACCCATTCCCGTTATCCTCACTTTACGTCCCTAAACACTTTTCTCAAGGGACCTAATCTAAGAATATTTCATCGGGCGACAACACATACTTCGGGGGTTTCCCAGCAATATATGTCAAATAAGGAAACCATGGGGGGATGGAGTACAGCGAATGAACACGCAAGTTCATTAACACCTACAGGTGGCGAGCCTGCTAGTGTTCCATAAGACTGTCTAGAAAAGTCTGTGGTCGTCATCTAAACTCTGCTAGATGACTGAATCAAAAACAACAACATCGAGGCCTCTCTTCATTTTAACACACATCAACTATCTACCCATGCTTTACCCAAATCTTTTGTAGATAAAAATACATATACGGTTTAGAATTTGTATAAAACATTTATTCAACACTTATTTCAAATAAACAAATAATGTATAAACACATAACACATATTTCAAAGCAAATACTTCATGTTAATGTGTTAGAAGAAAGTAACCACACACTCACACGTATAACCAACAATATATATACACATAGCACGTATTTTATAAAATACTTCATATCTATGTGTAAGATAAAAGTGACAATACACTCACTTGATCAGAAGATGATCGGACAACACTACAGCTAGTAAAAGTGGTATTCTTCGGTAGATCTGGAAGATCTTCACAAAAACCGGTTTCT
Organism: Lactuca saligna; assembly: GCF_052625555.1. Lineage (NCBI taxonomy): Eukaryota > Viridiplantae > Streptophyta > Magnoliopsida > Asterales > Asteraceae > Lactuca > Lactuca saligna. The sequence continues at coordinate 43,268,671 of NC_136423.1, forward strand.
CGTGGGTAGAGCTTCGGCTTGGGAATCTCACTTCTTGGGATCCTCTGGGCTTCGGAACTTGCTTCAGGGCTCAGGAATGATACTGGGGTTTCGGGATATAATTGGCACGCAAACCAAGGCGAAAACTAGAGAGAAAAAAAGAAAATGGCAAGGCAAATGGCTGATCTTGGTTTCTATTTATAGGCTGGTGGGTTTGGGATTACGCTGGGTGTAACTACAAGTACGTTGGGCATACCAAGCCTTACAATGGGCGTACGCTTCGGATAAGCTTTGGTATGTGTGCCACGATCTTCAAAAATTCATAACTTTCGCATACGATCTCCGTTTTCGATGTTCTTTATATCCACGCGTAGGTGAAATTATGCTCTATAATTTTCATTTAGACTCCGTTGGCTAATTTTTAGTTTATTTTTATTATATTATTTTTAGTAGGTCGGGACAATAAAACTCCGTTATAAATTCATAACTTCTTCATCTGATGTCCGTTTTCGTCCCTCTTTCTATCATTGCACTACTATCGACGAAATCTTCGATTCTCATTTAGAAAGTTTCGGCTAAAACTCGTTCGATCTCAATTCGAACTTTTGGGTTGTCTACTGCTAAGCTGAAACTTCAAAAAATCATAACTTCCTCATACGAAGTCAGATTTAGGCGTTCTTTTTATGCATGCTCTCGGTTCAAAATTATCTACGTCTTTCGTGTTGATCACTAAGACTAAATATCAGTCCTTCGTAAATTCACTATTTACATCACACTGTGCCACACCTGTTTTGTCACGAAACTTCGACATGTCATAACTTCTTCGTTATAACTCGGATTTCAGCATTTTTTATATTTTTGGAAACCTTGTCTCAACCACTACATCTTCGTGCATCGATATCGAGTTTATATAACATTTCATTTTTACGCTTATTTTTATTCTTGATTAAATCAAATCACATAATTAAGCAGATAAGTATAAAACACATAATTCGCAAATAATACATTCTTATTATTTCAAAATGGGTTACAAAGGTTAACCTAGACAATTACATTGCTAAAAATGGCAAGCCCAGAAACACGGGCTTTACATTGGGGAGGCTAATCCCCAGATGAATCGTTCGATTTTCTTCCCTTCCGAAGTAATCATGCCAGGGCACAATAGAGACAATTCACTAAACCTTGATATGTAGGCATCGATGTCGGAGTTTCGGACAGTGATATTCCATAGCTCTTGATTCATTTTCTAAACATCACCACACGGGCAGTATTCAGCCATCAGCATTTCCTTCAGTTCCGTCTATGGCATGGCATTAGCCACCGGAAGAGTCATAGCCTCCACATGTCCATTCCACCAGGTGAGACCTTGATCAACAAATGTACATGCTGCAAACATCACCTTGACTTCATCCGGGCACCCGCATATCTCGAACACCGATTCCACCTTTTCAATCCATCTTTTTAGAGTTATCACTCCTCCTGTGCCATTAAAGGTTCGTGGCTTAGCGTTGGTGAATTCTTTGTAAGAGCATGTCTTGGTAGGTCCTTGATTTATTCCATTGTTTGAACTTCCGGCCCCCTGCCGTTTCCTCCACCATTGTTCCCATTATGGATCTGCACCAGGGCTGCTGTGACTGTAGCAAATACAGCTGCTTGAAACGTAGCTGGGTTGATTTCTGGTGGTGTCAGTGGTTGATTATTTCCGCGGTTAGGTCTTTACGGCATCCTGCTGTTACAGGACAGAAAGATGTTGAGTATGTGTTGTATTTAAGTTGGGAATTTCATGAATCAATTGCATATCAAAGTGATTCCATATATTTATACTAAGCAATAAGAATATAAAACACATAGCAGATAACAACATCATGAATAAATACATAATATTTTCCACTAATAACATCCATACTTTGATACATGAAAATTTGCTCGAAAGAGCATACATAAGAGCACAAAGTTTGACAGCATAACGACTCTATGAGTAGTGTAATCACTTAAACATGGAGTCGGTAGTACATAATGTAATACACAAAAAAAATGTAACACTAGTAGAGAGGTCTACTGGTTCGGAGTACTCTGAGATGCATCGGGTGGTGGGGTTGATGATGTGGATGTGACCTGAAGACACACCACCTGTCGTTCTGTGGCTCGTAGTCGATCCTCCCAAATTGCTTGGCGTACATGAAAGTTATGGATTACTTCTTAAGTTTCTCGTTCTGCTCTTGCCACTACGGCTCGCATCTGATTCAATTGCTCGGCCGTGTCCTGGGATAGGTCGCCAGTGTTCCGTAACCGCCTCACTATGACAGGAAGTGCCCGGTCGGCAGGCCCTCCATCTCTCAGATCATAAAATTCCCTGGCCATCCCATATGAGGGTCGGTGCCCCTTCTGCCTACTCTATCTCCAAAATATCCACGCCCCATGGAGGTGTGGGGCCATTTGGGCCCATACGATGAGCGGCACCCTAATCAGGTAAGGTGGGTTGATGACTTCGGACTCGGCGTCCGAATCACCATCGTCGTCATCACCAGGTTCTTCCACGGACTCCCATTCGGGGTCTTCTTCAGCTTCTTCTTCTTCCAAGTCTACCACTGGCTCAGCAGCTCCACCCTCGACTTCCGCTTCAGGTTCCTTTTCAGACTCCTCCTCGGGGTCTTCTCCGGGTTCCTTTTCAGACTCCTCCACGACGTCTTCTTCAGGTTCCTCTTCCAGTCATCTATTATTCCCCAGGTTAGGGAAATACGAATCTCCAGGATGATGGAAGTCGGCCATACTGTCTGCGCGAGGTGATATAAATAAACTATTATTATTCCTAAAAAAAATTGGGTTGATGTTCTCCTTTTTATTTAACAAGAGGGTATGCTTTAGGTTTACTAACCATCGCGATCTCTCCAAAGCATGTGATAGTTGTATTATGAAGAAATGTAGTTGATCAGGCTACATTCATCCCTAATACAACTGTAAACAGTCCTGGCTTAACCAAGATGTCAGGTTTTCCCAATCATCTTCCTTGATTTGTTATTATGTTCATTTTTCTAAGTCAAACAAGTAAGATTGTTTATTAGTATGTTTTATTTGTTTTTTTCAGAGTTACTTAGTCACTCTTTGGGTTTATAGTTGCATATCAATGTGTGGTTGGATATGTCAGCTCACTATAAACAGAGCTCTGATACCAACATGTCACACCCCCGAACCAGACGGCGGAAACATCCGAATGCTCGTGTGATTTACATTGAAATATCATCACAATGGATATACATGAAACATAACATAAACATCACCATGCATTAATACATTACAACTGACCTTGTTCATATCAAGTACATTATCTAAATATCACATAACCATAGCATAAATTATTTGAGAGTCACAAAACATAACATCCTAATATACTTGGTAATTTTCTTCAGCTTATCTGTTACATGAGAATACAAGTAATTTTGAAAACGGTCAACATAAATAATGTTGGTTAGTTCATAAGCAGATTTGATATGGAAATGTTTTGTATAGTTTGTAAAACCCAGAAAATCCGATATTTTCTGAAATGACAATTGTTCACGAAATAGGTGTGATGATCCATAAGTATATGCGTAAATGATTTCAAACTGTGTAAAAGTGATATGTTTCACATACAAAATTCTTGTATTATATTTATTGAAAGTAAAAGTGAATAATGTTGTTCCCCCGGAAAACCCGATGTTTTCCGATATGAATAGTATGATCTTTTTGTATTATTGTATCGCCACAATCGAATGAATATGATTCCCCATGATTACTTAGATGGTATTGGATCTCTATGTGAGTCGTTATAACCATGCATAATAATGACTAATTCGTCTGTCTAGGCATTCTTACGAATGCCGGGATTGAATTAAGATTTTGTCACCCTAGATTGGCCGAGTCTAGCTTTAGCGAACAACTTAGGTGTGGGGGAGTCACCCCCATATAGATCTATACACAAACACTCGCTCTCCCTCCAGGAGACTTTGATTATAACTACAAACTACGACAAAAACTTATTGGTGTCGCCAGTTATTACTCACTAAATCCAAATGAAATTAAATAACCTTGTTTAACAACTTGATTAATTGTTTACTTGAATAAAAGGTAAACCTAACAGACAAAGAGAAGAGGGCTATGGGGGCCCACTAATCTCGTATCCTGTTATAGACTGTCAATTATGCGACGAACACGTTAGCCCATCACGCATATGATTGATATGGACCTTACTAGCAATGCAAATGGGCTACTACGGCCCAATAGCATGCAATAGCCATTGAGGGTCCATTAAGCATGAAATTAGGTCACCTGAGGCCCAATAAACATGTGCAATTATATTCGGCCCAAAAATCATGATATTGGGCTACATAGGCCCAATAGCACGAATAGAAGGTATTTGAGCCCAACCATTGAATCGCTTATAATGACTTCTTTTACTTACAAATAGCAAGATTTTTCTAATTTTGAATTTTGGCTCTATATGTCCTTCCATGAATGACCAATACTCAATGATTCAACAAAACCACATATAGATGAACAAATTTTTCCAAAAGACTGCAACAACTCAATTCAATTGCAAAAGAAAATAACCACACAAAGGATCAATTTAAAACAATATCGAAAGTTCCACCAAGTAAGTATATCAATCTGATAACCCTCTTATAGCACGTGATGGCAAGGGATGGAACACACAATTTGATTAAGTAAACAAGGCTGAAACCATAACTATAGGTTTGATTCAACTTTACCAAGTAGAAACACTACTGACAAGATTTTTCGTTCAGGACTTTTGTCGAGGAGCTGGTGTTTAAAACCAAAAAAGATCAAAGATCATAAAGTTATATTTCATAATTAAATTCCTATTCTAATAAAAAAGGTCAAATCAAAATAAACAGTAAATTACTAATGTATAACAATTTCACACCTTTATGATAAGTTTGGTTGGGGGGAAATTTCTGAAACATTAAAATTAACCAAATTACTTGAGAGGAACTGAAGTAACAATCCACCTTGTGAGCAAAAGAGATGCGTCTTCCCCTATATCAAACCACATCAGAGGATTAGAATGAAGAACAATGTTAAATTTTAGTTTGAAGTAGGAGAAGTAGAAAGAAAGGGACTGATAAAGTAAACTCTCACACAGTCTTGTTAAAAACAATGTTAAATTTTAGTTTGAAGTAGGAGAAGTAGAAAGAAAGGGATTGATAGAGTAAACTCTCACGTAATCGTGTTAAAAAACAAAACTAGAACCAAAATCTATATTAAGAATATCAAGAAAAATAAAAATTGCAACCAAAAAAATTCTAATTTCATTGATGCTCTTGAAAGAAGATTATAGTAAACCAAAGAACAAATTGCTCACGCAAAATCGAGGAATGGTCTAACGATTCCAACAAAAAATTAATTGAAATTGAAAAAGAAAAGAGGGGTAAATCAACAAATAGTTCAAATCGATTACATACCTGGAATAATAATCCCTAAATCGATGCTAGCGGATCGATGGGAAGTCGAATCTGAGAAGTAGATAAAGCGGAGGAGAGGAGCCCCAGAAATCTTAAAAGCTTCCTCGGTTTCAACTTATGAGTTCAAGGTGCTTTCCTGGATCGCTTTCACTGTAATCCTCTGAGAGGGAGCCAGCGAAAAAGTAAGGGCATAAATTAAATAAAAAAAACCAAAGGAGAAGAATGGCGGCAGAAGAATATAAGCAAGGGAAAAGGGCAAAATATAACCACCAAAACTTATGTGGTCAATTTTTAAAACGAAGAAAGTTTTGTGGTCAAATTTGAAAATCCAAAAGAGTATTGTGCTTAAGGCTCCCCACAATTAATTAAATATATAATGGAGGATATAAGGCGTTTATAATTTTATGATAATTTTGTGGGTTTCACTTACCAATAATTCATCTATGTAAGATAAAACATCCATTCAACTATTATATATTTTCGGATATGGTATAAATTAGTAAAACATAATTTTTGTAGGGAAAATAACTTACCAGGGTAATCAATTTTACCGTTTTATTCATATTTAGGTAATTTTTTTTAGATATTTAATCATTTAACTTGTTATATTTGTTCACACATTACCATTGCCACAAATGGTAATGTGTGAACAAATATAACAAGTTAAATGGTCAAAATGCACAAAATAAAATTGTTTAAACGTGAACAAAACGGAAAGTTAATTAACCTAGTAAGTCATTTTCCTTATTTTAAATAATGATTTTATTTTTCATATTTATTTGTATAATTATTTTTTTCAAACGTTATTTTTAAAGTATTCATAATGTGCTAAATATTAATTAAATATTGATCAATTATAAACTTACTTTTTAATTAATAACTATGTTTTCATTTTGAGAAATACTTTATACAGATTCTTATATTTTTTTTCTTTTGTTTTTAAGTGTATACAATATTTTTAAAGTAAATAATATCTGACAATAAAATTACACAAACTCAATATGTAACAATAAATATGGAGGATTTCACAAAAATATAAAAGGAAAATATTACGTAGCAAATCAAAAACACAAAAAAATCTATATAATGTAGATGTTTTAAAATTATTACAACTTTTTAATAATTATTAATTAGAATTTTATAATTTTTTTAATACCACGTTTTAAACTAGTACTTAAAGAAAGTGTTTAAAAATGTTATAAAAAGTATTAAATTGTCATACAAAATTTGTGAAACACTTTAAAAATGTTTTAAAAGAAAATTTAGAAATAATTGTATGAAATTTATAAAAATTTATATGAAACTATATAAAAAAAAGTTAAAAACTTATAAGAAAATTTTAAAACATTCATAAAATATTTGGTTTAAAAACACTTGTATTAAAATTATATGAAATTAAAAAAAAAAAAAAAAAACTAAAATATAAGCAAAGTTTTAAATATTGTATTAGAAAAACCTATAGGAAAAAATATCATGAAAATGTTGTAAGAAACTATAGAAAAATTTTAAGAAATTTATAAAAAAGAATGTTCACATTTATATAATATTTTTTTATACATATTTAACTATTTAACTTGTTAATGTGTTCACATATTACCATTTTCACATGCTATTGTAGTTTTACTTTGAATAACCTTGTTTGGAACAAGACGTGTAATATCGTTATGTGGGATCTTTCTCCTAGACGATTTTATGCCATTCCTTCGTTTTTCCCATGCCTAACCAGACCCTATTAGGTTAGGCTTTTTCTTCAGAAGATCCCCCTCAACGCATACCTTTGCGACACCGGGTCGAGATGGGGGTCGGACCATCTGATTAATAGCACTTTGTCTACTACGTTAGTAATAGTAGTAGTCTTGAAAAAAAAAAAGATCGGAAGATTCGGAAACGGAATCCACATATTAACGAATCTGAAGAGATGATATTTGATGTACGTTGCATCTTTCAACCAAGCTTAATGGTGTCTTATGGAAATGTTAGGATAGATCTCAGTGTAAAAAAATTGTACATTTGAGTAATGCAAACAGTCCTTTTTTTGGAGCTGACGTTCTTTTTTTTTTTGTTGGTTCATAGTCCACACGGGGTTCTGGTCTTTTTTACTTTATGTTCCAGATAAAATTGATCCCTCGATCAAGTCCTAATTAGAAATCTCTTAAGAAAATATGAGAAATCGTTTGGATTTGAGACGAAAGCCTTCCGCGCCGTTACAGACTTCTTCTGCTCTAATCTTTGATTTAGCTGGTGATAATGGTAATATGTGAACACATTTAACTATTAACATGTAACAATGATAATATGTGAACATATTTAACAAGTAGCATGTGCCAATTGTAATATGTAAACACATTTAACAAGTTAAATTCTCCTTAATAAATAAATGTTTTTTTTGCCACATGTCAATCTCTTATGAGTTTTGGCACTTGTCATTTTGTGGTATTTTTGAAACAAATATTATCTACTTGTCAATTTTTTGATTTGTTTCAATTTTTAAAATTAAAGTAATATACTTATATATGTAAAGTATTAAATATTATATATATATGATATTAAATTGCAATAAATATGTTTCTTTTTTTTTATTTTAAAGTTGTATATTAAAAAAATATTTTCTGTTTACATTTTAATTTAATGTTTAATTGTTTTTTAAATCAACCCATATAATACACAGATCTTACACGTACTGATCAAATATACACACAAAAAAATTACATAACCGTGAACAACATGAAAACATAATTACCATGTCAAATCATTTTTTCATTTTTATATGGATGAACCAATATTTTAACTAGAAAAATTATTTCTTATTTGCAAAGATAAAATATCTATTTTTGAGTCGATGTATTTTTTTTTATAGATTTATGAAGAAAAAAATAGATCTTTTATCAATTTATGCATCAACGTTTTAAATTTGTATAACATTATAAGCATTATTTTCACAACTGGCTGCAAATTTTCATAAAAGATTAAAACAAAATTTTATAAATTAATAAAATGTTTATTTTATGATATTGAAACGATAAATAAATATAACTTTATTATATAAGTAATGGTCTTGCATTAACTTTTAATGGTCACTTTAAATATAACTTTAACCTACCCCACTTCAATCCGCCTTTTCTTGTTTTCCATGTAACTTTTTTATGGTAAAAAAATCTTAGAAGTTTATCATAACAAGCAAAATACTTAAAAAGAATATCATATGCTATATTTTATTTGAATGTATATTCTTCAACTTTGTGATTGAACAATAATAGTATTTAAGTTATTTTGTGTGTTGCAATGGTGAACTCGTTTGCAAATATTAAAAACGAAACCTAAATTTGATGTACGGAGTAACTTATTTGCAACTCGTATCTAAAATGTAATTTACAAATATCAATAGTGTAGATATAACACACATATATTAGACCATATAAAGTATACTGTTAAAGTATCAAAATAAAATTTCACTCAAAATAATTGTTTATGTAAGACGCGGATAAAAATAAAATTTTAAAATGTATCTTAAAAAAAATAATAAAAACGAAAAATTATTTAGAGGACAAAAATATAGCTTTAATGTGTTGTTAACTCATTTGCAATTGTATATAGAATGTAATTTACACATATTAACGGTCTACATATCTGACATTGATGATTATATCACATTAAGTGAATCATAAAAATATGAAAATAAAATTTCGGTCCAAAAAATTATATATATAAAATGTAACTTACACGTGTCAACGCTATATATATATATATATATATATATATATATATATATATATATATATATATATATATATATATATATATATAATTGTGACAATTATACTATATCAAATAATTCATAAAAATATCAAAATAAACATTCGATCCAAAAAATTATGTATGGCGAAGAGTGGAGACGAAAGAGAATAAGACTTGAAAATGTATATTTAGAAAAAAAAACGATCAAAAAAGGAAGTGATGTAAGAAACAAAAAATATAATTTTCAAATATAATAAGGAAGCTAATTCTTAACTTATAAAATATTAATAATTAAAATATAAATTTATAAAGACGTGAAACTTCATAGATGAAAATTACTTGAAAGGAAAAAATATAAATATCAAAAAAACTACAATGATAAAAAAAAAACAAAATTTTTATGATGCGAGTAAAATTGTATGATCATAAAATAGAAAAATGATTTAAAATTAATATTTATTGTAATATAATTTAACGGTACTGTTGTAACACAAAAAGATTAATCGTTGTTCTTTATAAACAATGTTAGTGAAAAAAAAAAAAGATCAATCGTATATGGTGTTGAAAAGACATTGTTTCTCCTTCAATGATATTATTTCATGTAATATTGACCAATGAAAACTTAACAACAATTTTATTTTCATGCAATATTAACCAATGAAAACTTAACTGCTTCTTAATTTTAACAAATGTTACATTTATAAACTTTTCTAAATGACATCTTAATTGGAGGTTTAATATTTAATTTATGAATTATTACTTCCTTGTGATATAATTAGCATTCCCGATATCTCCTCTAATAAATTAAGGTTTTTTTGCCACTTGTCAATCTCTCGTAAATTGTGACACTTGTCATTTTGTAGTATTTTTTAAGTAAATATTATACATGTGTCATATATTATATATGTAAAGTATTAAATATAATATATATGAAATTAAATTGCAATTGATATGTTTCTTTCTTTCTTATTTTAAAGTTTTATATAAAAAATGTTTACTGTTTACATTTTAATGTTTAATTTTTTTAAAATTAACTCGTATAATATACGGGTGTCATACCTAGTTTGATAATACAAAATAGAATTCAATTTACCAATTCTCGAGCAACCAACACTTTAGTAAACAAATTAGAAAATCTTAATTTTTGACATCAATGGAAGGATAAAGTAATTGATATGTTTTTGAAAATTTTAAATTTATAATCAACTACTCAATCCACTATATCCAAAATTGGTAAGAACTAGTGATGATTTAAACACTTCATAAAATATTACTTGTTTGTCTATGCTTCATTTGTTTGTACATCATGCATTATATCGTATACCTCTTAAATTTCAAGATTTATCAAATATGATTTATAATATAGTTAAGGTATATATATATATATATATATATATATATATATATATATATATATATATATATATATATATATATATATATATATATATATATATATATATATATATATATATAGAAGATGGTTCATTTGAGATTTAAAAAAAAATAAAGATCTTGAGATTCAACCTCAGCCATAAAGAGGTATAATCATATATAATTATACATGCTTACACGTATATTTCTAACCATAAATGATTATACATATATGTCTGTTCATAGATTGAGTAATCATAAATGATTATGACAGTTGCTGACAAAAAATTTATAGTAACAGAGGTGACAGTGGTGGGGTCGACTGGTGTTAGAGGTCGTGGTAGTGGTGATAGTGGTAGCGGTTGTCGTGGTGGGGATGGTAGTAGAGGAGAAAGGAACGGACAGTGCTATATAATCATTTATGATTATAACAGGTTTGTCATGCCGGTATGCTTGAGGGTTAGAGCGACAGATATGAAATATGTGGCTGAGGTTGAATCTCAAGATCTCTATTTTATTTTTAATCTCAACGGAACCTCTCTATCTCCCCTCTTTCTCTCTCTCTGTGTGTATATATATACTAGGCGAATGCCCGCGCGTTACGCAAAAACACCTATATAATTGAAGTCTTTACCAATAAATGTTTTCTTTTTAAATATAATAATAACGTTGTTGTTAAATTTGATATAATAATTTTTATATTAAATTGATATAATATATTGATTATTTTTAATTACATGATAATATATACATCTATTATAACTTCATAATCTCAATCGTTTGAATGACTTCTACCCGCGAGTTAGATATGAATAAAATTAAATTTAATATATAGTTTAATGTTGTTTATAGTTGTTATTGTTAATTATTTTTTAAATTTATTTGCTTAATTTGTTAATTGATATCATTATAATTATTTAAAACATCAAACATTATTTTTTTTTATTTTAAAGGTAACAATATAATCATTTATATAGAGTTATTTTTAACTATTGTTATTATAAGTTATTTTAAGCTACTTATTTGGAAAATTTTAATGATTACAAAAATTCATTTAGGAAATATTTTTAGTTAAATTAAGATTACAATTTAGTTTTTTTGCATTTATCACTTTTAACTATTACAAAATACTTTTTGGTTTTTTTAGTGGAATCAAAATTTATATTTAAGCTGACATCATAATGCGCAGAAACACCTATATAGTTGAAGTCTTAACAAATATATATATATATATATATATATATATATATATGTATATATATATATATACATATATATATATATATATATATATATATATATATATATATATATTTAATATAACAATAACGTTGTTGTTAAATTTGATATATAAAAATTCGTATACTAAATTGATATAATATATTGATTATTTTGAATTATATGATAATATATACATCTTATAAAGTTATAATCTCAATCGTTTCAATGACTTCTACCCGCGAGTTATATATGAATAAAATTAAATATAATTTATGGTTTAATATTATTTATAGTTGTTGTTATTGTTAACTAATTTTTTAAAATTTATTTGTTTAATGTTTTAATTTTTATCATTATAATTATTTAAAACATCAAACATTATTTTTTGATTTTAAAGGTAACAATATAATCATTTATGTACAGTTATTTTTAACTATTGCTATTATAAGTTATTTTAAGCTACTTATTTGAAAACTTTTAATGATTACAAAAATATCATTAGGGAATATTTTAGTTAAACTGAGACTACAATTTAGTTTTTGCATTTATCACTATAATTTATCACATTTAACGATTTACAAAATATTCTTTAGTTTTTTAAATGGAACTGAAATTTATATTTAAGTTGACATTGTAATGTTATATTTATGTTCACAATTTAAGTATTTTGCCCAAACTGTTCAAAAGTTGTAACTTTAAACTGATAATGGTTTACATTTAACATCATATAAAATGTAATAAATTAAGTAGAATATGTTAAAAGTTAAAGACATAACATTATAAGTAGAAGTAAACATGTTATTTTAAAATTGAAATTTAGTTTATTTATGATTACAATTTAAGTTTGGTATTTATTTAACCTTATTAATCAACTTATAATTATTATTAGAAAGATACTGCAATTTATCACTTTTAACTATTTATAAAGTATTCTTTGGGTTGTTTAAGTTAAACTAAAATTTATATTTAAGTTGACCATGTAATGTTATATTTAAATTAATAATTTAAGTATTTTATACAAATTATTCCAAATTGTATCCTTAAAATGATAATGATTACATCTAACAATATATTAAAATTAATAAATTAAGTATAATATGTTATATGTTAAAAAACATAACGTTATTAGTAGAAGTAAAAATATTATTTTAATATTGAAATTTAGTTTATATATGATTACATATTAGTTTTGATATTTATTTAACCTAATCAACCAAATTATAATTATTATTAGAAAGAAATTGAAAAGTCATGGGAGTTTTAAATGAATGTGGTGAAAGGAAAAATAGATGGGAGCTTCAAATGAATATGGTGCAAGAAAAAATGTTAGTTTTATAAGTATATAATGATAATGATAATGATATATATATATATATATATATATATATATATATATATATATATATATATATATATAACTGCAATGACAAATCTTTGCCACAAGATTGAGAAAATAAAAGGTGGATATTTGATTTTATTTATCGTGAATATCTCGCGAGATGATATGACGTTTTTGTAATTATGTGCAAGGTTTTGATATTTTTCGACAAAGGTTAATTGTTTAGACGTGAAATTGATAAAAGTAAGAGGAAAAAAAACCCCTCTAACGGATGCAGTCAAGCTGTGTATAACATCCCAATAATACCAAGTAAATTTTTTTATTTTTAAATAAATCAAACCATTCATTCACTAACTCAAAGAAAATTAGAATAAAAATATTCTCAAAACATCAGTGTAATTCATAAACATTCAGTGCCGAATAAATTTCTAGGCGATGTAATATGATCAATTCGAACCTTTTCTTTTGAAACGAGTAGTACCTGAAAACATTTTCAATGTAAACTGTAAGCACAAAGCTTAACGAGTTCCCCAAAATACCACATACCACAAAATCTAGTAGGCCAGCATTGGTGCCTCCGACCCACAAGTATAGTGAGAACACTCACCTCGATTGGTAAACGAATAGATCTTACACATGAGTTTCTAGAGCGAAAGTCCCTCCCGCTAAACATATCCATAACCCAACCCTATGTCGGGAGTGTGTATATGAACTATATGCTTATTGTTTGGAATATGTATTAGATGTATATTTGATGACAATAATAGAAGTATTATTACAAAGAAAAATAAAAATATATTTAATCCTCATTATCCATCTTAAATATATACACTAAATTATGATCGTGTTGCCTAAACAGAGTTCGTATGGGAAGTTGATTATAAGCTTCATGGTCTTGCCTATTAATAAGATAACACTTACACAAAATGCTTAGTTTGAGTTATATCATGTATTGTAAAAATATTACATAGACATGAAAATTGTGTTAATCATAGGGATTGTAATCTAGTATAGCTTCTAAACTAAGACTTATAAAGGAGGCTTTGTCTAATTATGTTTGATAATAGACCTGTATTGAGGATAGGTATGATAGGAACGGAGAGTTGAGTTATGTTTTGTGACAGTTTCAAGTGTTGATGTGAGAATTATGTATTGGAGTACAACATAGTATTATTTTTGGATGATCAGAAATGGTGGGTCTATATCAGGAAACTATAATGGTATGGTTGGTCATTTCCCAGAGTAAAATGATAACACTTGATCATTCTAGATGGTGTTGTGAATTATGTTGCTAGTTTAAGCTCATAAGCCACAAACATAGATGAAATAGGATACCATTTTCATTAAATACTTTGATGGCTTGATTGACTTTATGACTTACACTGGCCATGGAAGCCCCTAGCTGTGTAGTTAAACCCTTGTTCAAAGTGGTTTATCAGGTGAGATAATTCTTCCAGATAATCGTGGACTAGAATCTGCGAGGTTTGGTTGGGATGGCTATGTTTGGATATCAAGTTTTATAGATATCTAACTTTGAGATATATTGTTTGGTAATAATTGATTTACAGGTTCTGTAATTAAATTTTTGGGATTGAAATCCCAATGTATTTCACTAGCTTTCCCACCTTACCCATTCAGTTTGTAGGTATCACTGTATAGAGACTTAAGCTATTGGAACTTGATTAGGATGTTGAGTGATTTAGAGCCAACCTACAATAGTGTTCATATCATTAAGTCTTTACGTTGTAACTTATGTGTGTGTGTGTGTGTGTATATATATATATATATATATATATATATATATATATATATATATATATTAATTTTTACATCGTTAATGTTTTATTATTTGGATACAATCATTTGTACTCAAAATGTTTCACAAGTCATCCTCTAGAGAGCTTCTCCATTGGACCTTCATTCATCACTTCATCAACTTCGATCTACCATGAGATTCAAAGACTTCAAAGGTTGCAATCTTTTTCTTTCTATGGTTGACATAATCTTTCTATGATTGTAAAATAATCATTGATGGATTAAAGTGGTTTTAAATTTATTCAAATCTTAAAATCTTTATGTTCCGAATGTTGTAGTTTTGACTATATAATTAGACTATTTTCTGATAAAATCCAACATTGTCATCTTTAAAGGACTCTCATTTTCGTTTAAAAAGAAATGCATAGCTGAAGAACAATAAGCTACCCACTCAATGAGCACCATTTTTTACTAAACAACACTTTCTTCCAACTAACCTAAGCCAATTTTCACTCACCCAAATCTCTTGTCTAAATATTTGAATTTTCATAGATTCCCTTATTTTTCAGATTGTGTTTAAAACTTTAAACATAAAAATTTAATAAGAACATAAGCTTCTCAAAACTAACTTTATTAAGTGATTCTTTCACAAACTCAAAGAGCTTAGCCTTTAACTCAGAACTCTTATTGGTAATTTCTTTTCAACATATTCTCCTAACCATCATTTCCTTGGGTTTAAATTGAACACCATGTAATTTGGGATCAACTTTAATCAACAAACTTCTAGCATAGTGTTATCTAGTTGTGTAATTCATTCTTGAGGTCGAAGGTTCAAATTCCGTTGTGGACATAAGTGAAATTTAAGGAGTAGATTAGATTTGACATTAAAAAAATTTGGGGTCAACTTTAATTTCTATTGTTTCATCTTCTCGAATTACTGTTGTAAACGAAGCCAATGTCAAAGATGATATATAAATCATAAAGGAAACTTGTGTATCGATCAGGTCATCCTTAACAGGAACCCTCTTGAATTCTTCAAAATTTTCTTTCAAATATGGAACTTGAAAACTAGGTGATTACCAAGTTTATTTTTAGTGATTTTAAGACAGTGCAATGCTATTTATGACCTCTTCAAATTTATATTGCACGGGGAATCATCACCACAGTGATAAATGAGTTAATGATGATCATCATAGGGATAAGTAAAATAACGGCCATAATCGCCCCCGACCTAGCACCAAACACATTGATGTCATTCACCTTTGCATCCTAGACATGTGGTTCAGATGTAATTTTGTTGGTGATTGATGTAATTTTCATTCATCACCATTAGTTTCTTGGCAATGTTTCACCCTTTCAATATCGGTATCACATGATTCTCGAGTGTAAAACACACCATTGTCACATCCAATGTTGTCATAGTTTGCAGTGGCACAATATATTTTACAGTAGTTGGTCATCTCAATCAGGGTCTGATGCTAGGTGATATGAAATCAATCAGTAATGTAGGAAGCTTGAAACCAATGTGAAACACTCAAACATATACGTAGAACATCACATGTTCTTAAATATAATCTCTACTTCTTATAAAAGTTCATGGAAATTCCACTCAACCTCATCAACAAAATAGCCGATCTAACATCCATATTTATAATTATGGACCCCCACACCAAAAAGACAAAAAAAAAAAAAAAAAAAAAAGAACGACCTATTTTGTATAGTATAACCATAATACTAATGTTGCTCATAAACTCCCATTAGGTTTGAAAGAATGGTCCCGACAACCACTCGGAATTATCCTGCCTTGCATGTGGCATGCCACTCCTTCATTGCAACATGTTGAATTCAAAGTGATCTATCGGCAATCATGTGCCGAACTCTTCCCGTTTTTGATCTCTTTGACCGGCCAATCATAAAGGCTATATATTTTAAATTTTCTTTTTTCAATTTAAGAACTCTAAAAAGATACCTTTTAAATAGCAAGAAAATTAAGTGATGTTTAAAAATAAGATAATCCCTACGTTGCAGCAAAAGAATATATGATAAAAATGACAGTATGACACAAGCCTTGTACTTTATACAGGATATCACAAAAAAAAAAAAAAAAATAATAGACAACTCAATCAGCGTTAGAAACTGATCTCTATGTAAAGTTAAATTCACACCTGAGAAACTCGTCATATTGCGTATGTGGATACCACCATCGGCAATATATTTATTTAGACAAATTATAAAATAAAAGAAAAGAAATGTTCTAATAATTGATTCCAATTATTGAGCACATGTTTTAGGTTTCTACCAAAATATTTAATAATTAATATAAAGTGTTTAGTTTCTTTTTTGGTTGGACACCAGATTTTGTTTTGATACATTAAACCATAAATCGTAAATCACACAAAATTAATCATAAATCATTTGTTATCATAAAATCTTGGTAAACCTACGTTTCCTTCAATGTTTTTTCTTTATATTTAATAGAAAATGATATTTATATTTTCCATGCGCATAGTTTTTTTTTTTTTTTTTTTTCGATTATGATCCTGCTGTTTTTTCTCTAACAAAATATTTTTGCCACATTTTAAAGAAAAAAAATTACATTTACTATTTTTCTAGGTTTAACAAAAGTTAACTTTTCTAGATTTAAACCAAAGTTAAAGAGATTACCAATATCACATTGACTTTGCATGTGACTTCTCACCCAAAAAAAAAAAAAAAAAAAAGACAACTCACTTGCAAAATCACCTAAACAACATTATTTTAGAGATTTTCTTAAATCGGTTGATCCAATTCGATGCGGAATTGATGGGTCATTCAGTTTATAAGTATAACAATGATACATGCCACAAGACCAATGTTGCTAACCCAACTGTTGTAAGCCTAGTTGAGGAATGTCAGTCAAAGAGAATCACCGAAAGGCTATCTAGTTTTCTAGATTGAAACATGTTGAAGTAGTCAAAACATGTTGTATAGTTTTAGGAAGAAGACAACTTCTTTTCTCATGAGTCAATAAGGGAGCTAGTTGTCACGGAGTCGATTTCAGACTCGTGCGACCTTGGCAGTTCTACTGTCAAGGAAGGCCAAGTAAGTCGAAAAGATGACGAGAGGTTACTAACAACACTTGCAAATCAGAACCTGGGAACTTGTATTGATTGCAGAGAAATTTTTATGATACAAATGAGGGGGAGGACGACCCTTCTTACAGGCTCATCTGGAATACAAAGGGTTAAGTAATCTAACAGCCAAACTAACTAAAAGACAAGGAAACTATGATACATGTTTTGGAAGGTACAATGAAGGGACATGTTCCAGAAAATATCTAAACTATGGGCTAGACTAGGCCCATCAAGATCAAAAATGGGCTTCCTGGATTTAGGCTGTAACACCCTCCCCCACTTAATTTTGCGACGTCCTCGTTATGTCTTCTTCATAGCTTTGAAATACGTCTTTAAATTGCCACAACGCGTCTTCACGTTCCCAGCTCGTTTCACCGTCTTCCTCTCCTTTCCAACGGACCAAGTATTCTTTGGTGGTTGGTACTCCCTTTTTCCGGACCACTCGATCAACCAAGATACCATCTATTTTCTTGTCAAACTGCGTACTGATCATTTTTGGTGCCTGCTTAGATTTGTTGTGTTCTGGATCCTCCTCGTCTCTATGATACGATTTCAACAAAATCACATGCACTACTGGGTGGATTTTGAGTTGTGTCGAAAGTTCCAATTGGTAAGCTGTCAAGCCAATCTTCTTTGTAATGGGGAAAGGTCCTTTGTATTGTCTGATGAGATTTTTGTGCAATGACCTCTATGACATGAACTGGTTTGGTAAGAGTTTCAACATGACTAGGTCTCTGACTTGGAATTCAAGGTGTCGCCGCTTTGTATCCGCCCACTTCTTGAATTTCTTTTGGGTTTTTTCGATGTAAGCTCGCACTTCATTAGCTTCTTCATTCCATTGCTTTGCAAATTTGAATAATGATGGGTTGTTCTATGTATAAGGGGTCTTCAATGCATCAGGAGGGAGAGGCTGCTGCCTTACTACGATCTCAAACGAGCTTCTTCCATTGTATTCTTTTTTCTGCAGATTAAAGGAAAATTGAGCCAAATCTAGCAATCTAGCCCAATCCTTTTGGTAGGTACTCACATAATGTTGGATGTACATTTCCAATAAGGTGTTAACATGTTCGGTTTGACCGTCGCTTTGTGGGTGGAAGCTGGTGGAGAAATTAAGATCCTTCCCTAGGAGTTTGAATAGTTCTCTCTAGAATTTCCCCATGAAACTTGGGTCTCGATCACTAATTATACTCCTTGGAATGCCGCAAAGATTAACTACATTCTTGAAGTATGCCCGTGCAACTTCCTCCACTTTACATTTTGCTGTGACGGGGATAAAAGTGGCATATCTAATGAATCGGTCTATTACCACCATTATAGCTTCAAACCCCTCGGACATTGGAAGAGCAACTATCAAATCCATGGACACACTATCCCAAGGTCTTTCCGCAATTCGGAGAGGGTCCAGGACTCCATTTGGTCATTTTTGTTCTCCTTTGTCTTGTTGACAAACAAGGCATGTTCTCACATATGCTTCAATGTCATCTTGCATACGAGGCCAATAATGGTGTTGCTTGACAAGATCAAGAGTCTAGTGTGTTCCTAAGTGTCATGCCCACAATGTTTCTTGACTTTCCCCGATCACCTCTTGACGTAAGTTTTTCCATACAGGAACGTATACTCGATTCCCCATAGTGTATAATAGCCTATTTTCCAGCCAAAATATGTGTGTTTTTCCTTCTTTTGCAATTTTTGCCAAGTTTCTTGCGACCGGGTCATGAATCATTCCCTTTCTGAACTATTCGAATAACCCTATTGGAGGTTTGGTAGACGAGATTCCTGCCAGCTCTGCCTTTCGACTAAGTGCATAGGCGACAACGTTCGTTCTTCCTGGCTTGTACATCATATCATAGTCGAATTCAGGTAGGAAATCTTGCCATCGTGCCTGTTTCAGACTTAAGCGATTCTGAGCTTGGAAGTAGCTTGTGGAAATATTGTCGATCATGATGACAAACTGACTCCCCAATAGGTAGTGTCTCCAGGTACGTAAGCAATGTGTCACTAAAGTCATCTATTTTTCTTGTATGGTATAGCGCCTTTTTATCCCGTTCAGTTTTTGGCTTTCATATGCTATGGGGTTTCCTTCCTGCATTAGCATGCCCCCTATAGCAAAGTCATAGGAATCGGTATGGACTTCATAAAGGATGGTGTAGTTCGGCAGTTTCATGACTAGCTCTTGCATCACGACTTCTTTCAACTTGTTAAAGGCACCTTTGCACTCCTCATTCCAAGTCCAGGCCCTTTCTTTAGTAATTTTTTTAAGGGAGTATCTATAGCGGAGTACCCAATGATGAACTTCCGATAGTAGTTTACTAATCCAAGAAATGAACGGAGTTTGGGTACTTTGGTAGGGGCCTTCCAATCTTGAATGATCTTGATTTTTGCGGGATCCATCATTAGCTTCCCTTCACAGATTCGGTGATCGAGGAACTCCACTTCTTCTTGTGCAAATGAGCACTTTTCCAGCTTGATGTACAAGTCATTTTCCCGTAGGACCAGCAAAACCTGTCTTAGGTGCTACCGATGCTCCTTGATTGTCTTGCTGTACACTACTATATCATCTAGGTAAACAACCACAAAACGATCCAGGAATGGCTGAAACATCTTGTTCATCAGAGTGAAAAAGATTGCAGGGTCATTTGTTAGCCCAAAGGGAATAACAAGGAATTCGAAAGATCCATACCTCGTGATACATGTGGTTTTTGGTTCATCACCTTCAACTATGCAAACCTGGTAGTAACCCGAACGAAGATCTAGTTTTGAAAAGAATCTCACACTTCCCATTTGATCGAAAAGGCCATCCATCAAGGGATGGGATATTGATTCTTCACAATGATCTTATTAAGGGCTCGGTAGTCTATACACATTCGAAGGGAGCCATCTTTCTTTTTTTGGAATAAAACCGGGGCACCAAAAGGGGATTTTGAGGGTTGGATATATCATACATCGAGGAGTTCTTAGCTGTTTTCGAAGTTCTGATAGTTCCGGGGGTGCCATCTGGTAAGGACTCATAACAGGGGGTTTTGTTCCCAGTTCCAACTCGATCTAGTCATCTACTTCCCTTTGTGGGGGTAACCCTTTCGGCAGCTCTGCTTCCATCACAACTTCATACCCCTTTAGAACATCTTGGAACGCCATGGGCATCTCTTTAGATGCTGCAACTTTTGGGTTCTTCCAGTGTCTCTCGGATTGCTACAACATAACACGCTCCATCTTTCACCCTCTTCTTGAATTGCAAAGCCGACAGCAAGGGCATGGATTCTTTGGCACTTTTCAACCATGTTACTTAGATGTGCTTCCTATCCAGAAAAATATGTGAGCTCATAGAGGGATTTGGGAATATGTTGGCTTTCCAAAAGAAGGACAGACCGAAGACAACCCTGAAATCATCCATAGGGACAATGGTAAAAGTCAGATCGTCTGCCCAATTATCGATATGTACCTTGACAGTGGTCGTCCCCAAAAAATTTCTTGCTCCCGAGTTGACTGCTTTGATGGTGCCACTTCCAGGAAGGCATCAGACCCCTAATCTTTCTGCCTCTTTCTCATCCAGGAAGTTGTGTGAGGCACCTGTGTCTGTGAGGGCCACCGAGTCCTTCCCGTTTATTGATATATCTACAAACTGAAGACCTCTCTCTTCTGCTTCCTCCTTTGATAACAACTTTGTCAAGCCTTCAAGATGTCTCATCGCACCTAACTGTTCTTGTGCAGTTGTTTCTTCTTCATTTTTGTTTATCATCTTGGATACTAATGCGTTCATCTATTTCTGATTGGGACATTCCCAGGTCCAATAAGGCCCATCATAAATAAAGCAGGGGTTGCTGGGGGTTTTCGGGGGATCGCGTTTGAATTAATTGTCAAACTTCAGCCTATTTGTCCTTCGATCCTCAAATTTTAAAGAAACGTTCTTGTCACTACCTGTTTTTGTGGAAGGTGTGTTCTTCTACGTGGGTTTGTAGTCCACGAATGATTTTGCCATTGATATTGCTTTGTCCAATATTTGGACGTTCCTCCTGTTTGTTTCTGCCTTAACCCAATCACACAATCCATCTTCGAATTAGAACAAGGCTTCCCTATCCGACAGATCTTCGATTTCTAGCATACTAGTTGTAAACTCTTTAACATAGTCAACGATAGTACCTCCTTGGCATAACCCCCTTAGTATACCCATTGCTTCTTCAGTGGCATTGTGTGGGACAAAGTGTTTCCTTAATTCAACTTTGAACTGCTCCAAAGTATCAGTGCTGCTGGTAGCCTTCTCACGTCCTTAATGGGTTTTGTATACTTCAACATCCTATGGTGAACATACAACCCTAAATACCTTGGATCTATGTTTTTTCACAAATTATACATGCAAATGGTTTCCAAGGCATTAAACATGTAACTATCATGCATTTGACATAAACCATATAAGATACTAGTTAGGGTAACATACCTTTTATGTTTCTTGAATTCTTGATGTATTTGACCTTAATAGCTTAGCCCTAATACTATGGAAGCCTCAAAAGAAGTCACAACACATCATGGATAAAGTATGAAACTTGAGAGAGAATTCATACACACTAAATCCATCCATATCCTCCAAGAATACATTAGTGGTCATTTTAGCTATGAAGTAACATATTTATATGTGGAATTCCAAAGGTCATGGGTTAACCCAAACCCATACCCATGGGTTTATGATCAATGGTTCATGTGGCCCCACTCTTTATGTATCCATACATAAACTTGGTCCAGCAAGGATCATAAGCCCAACACATATAAATATAATTAATTACCATAATTAGTCATCATAGATTTAATTAGTCTCTTTTGATCACAAAATTAATTCCAAATTAATTCTTGATCAATACTAATTAAAACATATGATTCCATATTAATATATTATAACTTATAATATATTAATAAATCATATATATAACCTTCTTTCAAGAATCCATCCTAACAAATTGTCCTGAGGATATGCAACCAAAATGGACTATGCTACTCTCGGGTTAAGTACATACCAATAATAGTTATGGGCTTAGATATTTAATCCAACAGTCTCTTACTTGGATAAGTCTAAAGCTATTATTGTAAGTACGACTCCAAACCCGACTAGCAATCATAACTTATAAAAGCTGCTATCGAACACTGACCTAGTCAATGACGTGTCCATTAGATAAGGGATCATATATTCCTCCATTCTAGATATCATATGGACTGAGACATGGATTATAATCATTCTCTCTGTCCCTTTTTTGTTTCCCGATTTCAGATTTATGATGACTGAATAATTGAACAAATCAAATTAGTCCAGGAACGACCGATCACTTACGTTTGTCATCACTAAATCATCAAGGGGCACATAGATATCGCTTTCATCCCTCCAAGGGTAAAATGAACAGATAAACTTCGACTCATATGCTTGTACTAACTACTTGTTGAATCATACATAAAGTCATGTTTTATAACTTCAAGTTACTGATGCGTTTTCGTAAAATCAATGTATAACCAACTCGTAGTCAACAACTCATATCTCTAGGTTTAAAGAATATAAGATATTATCGTCTCATGATCACTAGTGATAAAATCCATGAAGTGACGCAAAGAGCGTGGGTTTAATCCAATACTAGAATCTCATGGAGCACTCATGAATGTTGCAACAACTTTTGCTATGTCTAAACACTCTAGACATCTACAAGCCCAATTCATGACAGTATTGATTCATACCTACTTCCAAAGTATGACTGATTGTGGAGAGTTTGAATAACCTAGTTATTTGGGAAGTCAAAATATGCAAAGCAAAACACAAGAATAATTGAATCCAATATGGTCTCAGAACTTATGAATATAAATAAAACACCTTTTATTTATCACCATATTGATTACACAGTATTCAGTGTATAATTTTTCGATTTATCAACCTAATACTTGAACTAAAACAATAGACATGTCATGCTCCAAGCATGAACACTGTGTTTGTCCAAACAATAGTTATGCCATACTCCAATTGTGCACACTATGTTTTTCTACGATCCTTACTTTGTGAAACAGACCAATTGAACATGATTGCAATGATGCTCATTTCACAATCCCAAATCCTTACCACATATGTGAGAATACAAGATTCTTTGCCATTTACCCAAATCTGTTAGATTCTAAACTTATATAATGACTATGCACAAAAGTCACAAATACTTGGCAACAAACATTTACAAAGTATTCCAATGGAGAGAAATTCCAAGGAAATGAAGTCTCATATTCAAAGTACATTACTTTGAACATCCTTCCTACAGTAAGTTTTCTAATCTTAATTAGATTTAAAGAATAACTTCCACATATGGAAACATTTCCATATTCCATTTTGACTATCACTTCTGAACTAGAGCTGCCTCCTTTCAGAATATGTCAATATGATCCTTCCATAATTAACACTATACTTCTAATTGTCCATGAGCAACCAATCCTTAGTAATCCTTAGATTGTCCTCGACAATTTCTTAATCATTTTAGTTATATCCAGTTCTAGTACTTTTTCCCTCTTAATGCCCTAGGCATTTGGAAATATTTAGAACAGATGAATATTACAACACATGTAATTGATCCTATATCCGAAGCATATGGTATACGATTCATGATGTCTCACAAAAAGACATGATATTAGACCAGTGTTTGGCTATAATATTTTTATTTCTATTTTCCATGTTCTCATAATTCATATTATGAAAAGGGATGTCGTAATCATAATGTAATTTTAGAACACAAATAATGCAATTATGACTAAATTTTATTAAAATATCAATCTATGCTTGTAGAATTGAAATGAAGTATGATTTCCTCTCTTTTAATTATAGCAAAACAACTTTTTAACCCCTGCAGCTTTGCAAATTGAAACTTTTGTATTCTATAATTAACATTGCTACCTTGCAACACTTATCATAAAATCATATTCCCACTAACATGATAATTATTAGCATAACACTATGCTCCCACTAGTATTGACATGTATCCAGAAATCAGTTGGACTTCTAGAAATCAATACTTTATTGACTTTCTTACCAAAGTTCAGATTTCTGATACGAGATGCTTTGATAAGACTTTATCAAAATCATACACCTTTTCTTAGATAGGTCACATGTGTGTCTAAACAATTTTTAGAACTATGAAAAGGGATGTCATAATAAGAGTCTCAATTGTTTAGACCTTTTCCATTTCTCACAAGTCCGTGTTAGTGTGCCGGTTAACCACACACGCTCCACTAACGACTTTGAGAATGCGAATACCACAATTGCTATCTACTTAATGAAAGCATTTCCTCACCATCATTTTGATGAATCGGAGAGAAACCTTATACCACTTAGATTTAATGGTGTATGTGTACCTATCCATGTGAATTTGTCATAATCACAAGAGGAAGTTAGTGACAAATTTAAACTTATATGGACTGAACTTGTTCAATATTAACTTCTTGCCATTTGGTAGCACAAGAGCCTAACATTTCTTCCAAGTAGTTATGCAAACAACTGAAAACTCATAGAACTCACATGCATAGTCAAATTTAAATGGAATGGACACAGAAACAAGAATATGTCAACATGATAGGCTAGAAACCTTAAGTCGTGTGCTAGTGATAAACAACAGGTTTTATTCTTTGATTAGTTCAAGAGACCTTTTCGAGATCTTTAAGGCTCCCACTGACCTCTTGACATATAAGATTCTCTTGTCAGAACCATTCCTTGACAAAAACAAATATTCAAGAGTTAGTGCAGATTCTTATCAAGATAAACACTTCACTCAATTGGTCTAAGTTTATCTTTGTTTTATCCAAAAACATCACAACTTACCAAATTCAAATGTATAAGAATACAAAACATTTTACTCTACATTTGATATGTGTTTTAAACCTTCTTAAGATTGTGTCACTCAAGTTACAATCTTGGAGTATTACTCTAAGACTCAATTTTGGAACGAAGTATGACTTAACCTTTTGATTTAACCAATTCAACAATCCACGATTCCTCTTCTTAGCCAAACAAACGCACTAAGAGGTTCTTAGAGAATCAATTGTTATATGGTTTCATAATCACTAAGATAATCATAAAACAAGATACTCAAACTCTCCCATCTTTTCAGATTGGAGAAACTTTTATCTTTCTGCCTAATTTGATTCTTCTTATTCATTCTGCCTTACATTGAAACTTTTCCAATGTTTCAGAATTACACTTAAACTTGTAACTATAACCATATTTACTATACTTTAGTAAATCATGAGGAACAGCCTTATCGTTCTTTGTGGTGGACCTGATCAACGCACAACCAAGTGTACCCGATCTCCTAATCCTTCATTTGACATGTGAACAAGGAATTAGTCTTAATTCCTAAAGATAAAATACTCTCATTCGTCATACAATACAAGATGCATGATTCCAACTTTCTATCCAACTGAAACTTGGGTGATGAAAATCTTTCCGTTTTCGGTAAATTATGACACTACCAGAAATGAAAGAATCAAATCAATTTTCCAATATTGCTATTAATGGAATCATATAAACAACAATTTTCATAATTCCCAATGTAAGGATACTTACGTTAAATAAAATCAAAAATTTTTGTTTTATTTTAAAATTGTGGAAAAACTTATCCTTACAATGGAAATACAAATGAAAAATATGTTGTTATCTATTCTTAAGCAATCTATCATAACTCTCAACAGCAACTCAAAACTTTGATCTTCATGATCGTAATTAGCTTACTCTTCTTTTAAGCTTCCTCTCTTTGATTCTTAAAACATCAAAATGGGACCTAGTCACACCATGTAATAAGAATCTCAAAATAGGAACTTAATAGAGCTAGATAGTGGACTTCACCCGACGTAGAGTCAAACGTTTTGACTTTAACATCCTTATGATCTTTCAGTTAAATAGGGCAGCTTTACAACCAATGCCTCTTCCTTTCGCAATAGTAACATATGGACTCTTTGGGAATGGTATACGAGACTATCTCAAAATTAGTCTTTCTCTTTACCATTTGGTCAACCGGGTTGACTATGGCCGATCCCTTTCCATTGGGAAGAGAAGACTTTTCTAGACTTCTAATGTTACCATTTTCAATGTCCCTGGAAGTTTGGGAAGTAGATCTTCCAATCAAATTTGCCTTACAAGTGCCCTAAATAATTGCTGATTCAGCAAGAACAAGCCAATAATTAAGATTAATAAGGGTCATGTCATGGTCTGTCACATAGTAGTCCTTAATGAACTCACTATGTGACTCAGGAATTGATTGAAGAGGCTATTCAACAACCAACTTCCTCAAGACTTTGACAGCCAACTGTCCCGGCCTGTCTATATCTAACTTCATCTCCAAGATGCGAGAACATATAGACTTTGCTTGCCAATAGGGCTTAAGTGACCTTGAACTTGTGGGTTAAGGAGAATAATTGGAGCGGGTGGAGGAATAGAAGTATGATTTCCATGATCCAATTGTGGGACATCATCTTCATTAGGAAAGCTTGTTCCAAGAGATTTGGGAAGATCATAGTTGTCTGAACCAGACATCTACAATGGGAGAAATTCAAGTTAGTTGAGTTAAATCATTAATATAACACCCAATATGAGATATTAAGGCTAGGACCCAACACAATATTTTATAACTTGGAAGAGGGATGCCGTAATCCAAGCTATAAAATATTTGAAGGTAGGCGAATGACGATTCACCAATTTCCAACATGAAAAACGAAATAGGTATTAGGTTTTAATTCGTTTGAAACTTCTGGATCTTTTGAGACTCATTGAACTTTTCAATGGCATGTTTAAATCTTGATGTGCCCTCTCAAGTTTGTGACTGGGATGCCGAGGATCACAAACAAGGTGTGAATAACCATGCAAATTAACTTGGTACCCTTAATCTATATCACCTAATCAATGTGTCGGTTACCCACACGCGCTTCACCGATCTATTATAAACATTAAGTCACCCTTTGCCACTCTTACTAGCCCATGTTAGTGTGCCAGTTACCCACACATGCTCCACTAATGACGTGGTAAGGTACAAAGTGTAATTTCATGGGTTAGCACCAAATTCACATTTTCCTAAAGTAACTAAGCTTGAGAATTTATAAAAGGTTTAGTTACTTTATATTTATCATTATACTTTTAATGAAAGGAGAATTGAGTCCTATCCTACCCGTTCGGATAACGACCCTCTACAGTTAAGGAAGCGGTGGGTGAGAGTGGAGACCCATTAAACTGCCATTTTAAAGGCACTAACCACATACCCCCTTATAGACCGACTTTGTGAATGAGGCCTACTAACAGTAAGACTGACTTTCTCTTATACATATATAAAAATATTAAACGTATAATATTATAATAGTATAAGGGTTGAATTTTAAACTATTTAAAATTCTAGGGTTTGGAACTGAAGTATACATAGGGGGGGGGTAACTTTACAAATTCCAAAACTTGATGGAAGGTTTTGAAAAATTCAAAATTTTTTTGGAATCCATAACATATGAGTTTAACATGGCTTTTAATGACATGACTCTTGGAAATCCATAACTTGAGGATTAGTTATGGATGTCATAAAACAATTTATGGGGAAAACTCTTCAAATACATAACTCATGACATTTAAAGACTCATTAACAAGAAAGAATTTTGGTTTTCCATAACTTGAGGATACGTTATGGAATTTATGAAAGGCCATTTAGATCATCTAATAAATAAACAAACATGTCAAGAAAACTATAATCAAGATTAAACTTATATGAACAAGAAAATTCAAATCAAACAATTTTCATGTAATTAGCCTAAGGATTAAACTAATACAAAACAGGAATCTATTGACAATTATCTTTTGAATTGGATTAGAATAATCATTATCACATCAAAAACAGGTTTATAGGTTAAAAACAGGTTAGGGTAATGATTCTAGTCTAATTGCAACCTTAAAAGTCGAAAATCTGCACTCAAGGCCTTCTACTCGCTGAGTGTATGAGCCTACTCGACGTGTAGGATAATTTTCCTCTTGGACTCAGAAAGACCACAGCCCAGAAAGCCAGATTTTCAATATTTCAGCAATTGCATCAAGTATAATTGAAAACCAAGCCTAAGCTCTGATACCACTGATGGGTTTTGTATACTACAACATTGTATGGTGCACATACAACCCTAAATACCTTGGATCTATGTTTTTAACAAATTATAAATGCAAATTGTTTCAAAGGCATTAAACCTATAACTAGCATGCATTTGACATAATTCATATAAGATACTAGTTAGGGTAACATACCTTTTATGTAGCTTGAAGTCTTGTTGTATTTGACCTTAAGAACTTAGCCCCAATAGGGTGGAAGCCTCAAATGAAGTCACAACACATCATGGACAAAGAATGAAACTTGAGAAAGAATTCATACAAACCAAATCCGTCTATATCCTCTAAGAATACATTAGTGGTGATTTTGGCTATGAAGTAACATATTTATATGTGGAATTCCAAAGGTCATGGGTTAACCCAAATCCATACCCATGGGTTTATGATCCATGGTTCATGTGGTTCAATTCTTTATGTATCCATACATAAACTTGGTCCAACATGGATCATAAGCCCAACACATATAAATATAATTAATTACCATAATTACTCCCTATAGATTTAATTAGTCTATTTTGATCACAAAATTAATTCTTAATCAATACTAATTAAAAAATATGATTTCAAATTAATATATTATAACTTATAATATATTAATATATCATATGTATAACCTTCTCTCATGAATCCATCCTAACAAATTGTCCTAATGATTTGCAACCTAAATGGACCGCACTACTCTCGGGTGAAGTACATACTAATAATAAGTATGGGCTTAGACATATAATCCAACAGTTTCGTGTACTTTATCCTCCACCAGAGTTAGGCAGACACTCACATAAACGCTAGGGCATTTTCGATTTTTGCAGCATCATCAACCACCCCACTTGCTTCAAAATGTTGCTCCAATCCGAACAGGAAGATATCGACCATGCCAACATTTCGGGTTCCTATGTAAACATCAGGTTTAGGAACCTTAATGCTAGGGCTAGGAGCGGGGCCCCTGAGTTTCCCTAACAGAAGGGGTCACTTCTTGATTCCCACTTTAGGGCCTCCATCTCTTCCTATATTGAAAAATTTTCATCACCAATATTATTTTTATGGGCCAACAGCTCTTTCGAGATGGTGCCAAGTTCTTGTTTGACTTCAATAGCTACATCATCGATCAAAGACTTGACTGCTTGTGACATTACATCATTATCTTCTGTTAATGCATCAATCAGTCCATACATGTCACTGATTTGAGCCTGCATGCCATCTATGGACGATTCCATATTCTGGACACAATTTTCAACAGCTTCGCCAGAGTTGATGGGTGGAATGGGAGGGGGTCTTGACTTGCTTCGAGATTTCGATCTCTTGGAATTTGTTTTCTCAGCTTCCCTACCACAGTCATAGACATTATCTGGAGTAATAACAGATTCTTTTCCTTCCATCGTGTTGCACCCTTCAAGGAAGTACCTCGGATAATCCTTTGCTCTGATACCACCTAACACAAAGTCGATTTCAGACCCGTACGACCTTTGTAGTACTACTATCAAGGAAGGCCAAGTAAGTCGAAAAGATGACGAGTGGTAACTAACAACACTTGCAAATTAGAATCTGGGAACTTGTGCTGATTGCAGAAAAATTTTTGTGATACAAATGAAGGGGAGGAGGACACTTCTTATAGTCTACTCTGAAATAGAAAGGGTTAAGTAATCTAACAGCCAAGCTAACTAAAAGACAAGGAAACTAAGAGACGTGTTCTAGAAGGTACAATGAAGGGACATGTTCCATAAAATATCTAAACTATGGCCGGACTAGACTCATCAAGATAAAAAACGTGCTTCTTGGATTAGGCTGTAACATAGTGCTCCAGTCAAGTATCCATGTTTCTTTTTACCCGCGTGATCTTATTTACTACTTTATTGGTGGTCGGAATTCCTATAAACTGTAATGTTGGAAGTTGAATTAAATGCATAAAATTATCCCAAATTTGTCTCATTTTTCTTCTCAGTTCTTGGAGCCTAACCGCCTCTATGGGTCTTATCATTTTTGCTGATTTCATTGCTTCGTCCTAAACATGCCTCCTAAAATAGAGTCATCTTCTTCAGTTGTCACAACTGATAAAAGTCCAACCCTGGAAGCCTCCATGGCAGCTATGGTAGAAAACATCTCCCAACTTGTCACCTCCTTCACCACTAATCAATCCATCACCCATACCTTACTAGACATTATCGTGAAACAATTGATGGTTCAGTATGAATAAACCAACATCCAATCTACTGTAGAAGCGCCTCATATTGTCTATTTTTTATTTCAAAGGAGATGCTTTATCATGGTACAAAAACTAGGCCACCAACGACTTACGCTAAGGGATTTCCTCAACAATTGATGTCCTAAAAGGACATTACTGCTAAGGGACCTAATATATCTCAAGGGACCTAATCTAGGATTTTCATCGGGATGGACATTACTGCTAAGGGGTTTTCTCAACAATAGATGTCCGAAAGGCAACCATGAGGGGGATAGAGTACACCGGTGAACTCATCGTTCACAACACCTACAGGTTATGAACCTGCTAGCGTTCTACTGGAGTGTCTAGAAAGAGTTTGTGGTCGTCATCCATAGTCCGCTAGATGACTAGGTCAACAACAACATCGAGGCCTCTCATCTGTTTATCACACATCAACTATCTACCCTTGTTCTACTCAACATATTAGTAGATAACAATATATATTTTTATACATAGTTTAAAACCTATATAGCATTCTCATTCAATACATTTTCCAAACAACAGATGAGATACATACACATAACACGTATTTCATAGAGAACAAATCATATCTATGAGATAGAAGAAAGTGAATATACATTCACACATATAACAAAAAAATATACACATAACACATATTTTATATAAAATACTTCATAATTATGTGTTAGAAGAAAGTAACTACCCACTCACTTGATCAGAAGATGATCGGACAATACTACGACTTGTAGAAGTAGTATTCTTCGGTAGATCTGGAAGATCTTCACAAAAATCAAGCTTCTCGTGGGCAGAGCTTCGGCTCAGGAATTGCACTTCTCGGGATATTTGGGGCTTCCGGACTTGCTTCTAGGCTCGGGATTAATACTGGGGCTTCAGGATATTTCTTGCACGTAAAACGATGCAAAAATGAGAGACAAAGGAAGAAAATGAGCAAAGAACTCGGAAGCACTTATGTTCTATTTATAGGGGCTGAAACCCTGAGTTACGTTGGGCGTAATCCTCCGTCGACATGTACGCTGGGCGTACATCTAGGTACGCACGGCGTACCGGGTGGATAGGACCAACGCGTCAATGCCTCTGATATTATCCAATTTTATATTTAAATTAATATATTTTAATTATTTAAAAACTTCAGATATTTATATCTTCTTCATACGAACTCCGTTTTCGACGTTCTTTATATCCACGCGTAGGTGAGACTTAGCTCTACAACTTTCGCTTAGACTCCGTCAGCTGAGTTCGATTTTATTTTTATTATTTATTTTTAGTAGGCCGGAACAGGAAAACTTCGTTATAAATCTATAACTTTTTCATCCGACGTCCGTTTTTATCTGTCTTTTTACCATTGCACTACCCTTGACGAGATATTCGATTCTCTTTTAGATTGTTGCGGCTAAAAATCGCTCTAACGTAAATTTCACTTTTTACATCATTCAGCGTTGCCGGTTCTGTCGCGAAACTTCGACAGGTCATAACTTCTTCGTTATAACTCGGATTTCGGCATTCTTTATATAAATGGAACCTCGTTTCAACTAGTACAACATTATATTTATATCAGCTTTATCTAACATTTTATTTTGACGTTTATTTTCATTCTTAATTCAATTAAGACACACAATTAAGCACAAAACACATAATACTCAAATAATACACTTCTATTATTTCAGAACGGGTTACAAAGGTTAACCTAGACTATTACATCGCTATTAATGACAAGCCCAAAACACGGGTGTTACAATATCGATGCCTACACTATCAGAAATAAGCGATGACATCTCTGATCTAAAAAAGGCTTATAGATGGTGTAATAAAACATAGTCAAATCCCTTATTCTTCCCTTGTATTACTAATGGAAACGAAGGACGACATGTAGCATTTTTTTTTACAAAGCTCTTATGCCGTTACCATCAAAGACCGATATCTAATTCTAACAATCGATGAATTACTTGATAAGATACATAGTGCATCCGTTTTTGTGACAATTAAGAAAATTTCCATCATCAACCACCGTTAGGAAATAGTAAACTAAGATAAATGTAATAGCTTAGTATTGTAATGTTTGGTTTTATTTATAAATATAATCAAATTTGTTGTTACATTTAGAAATAAATGTAATTTGTTTATTTTATAAAGCTACACAACAAGTTGGGAGCCCCATAATCGTCAAGTAGAATCGAGATTGGATGTTAGTTTAAACCGTCCACTCGATGAGTAGAGAGCCCTCAAATCGGCGAGTAGGTCTGCTAGAATGAAACCCTAACCCCAATCAACAAAACCCTAGAGCATTTTGTGAGTGTGTGAGCCATTTTTGAGTAATCTTGTGTGTTCTTGAAGCTTGAAGAAGAAGAAGGAGCTAGAGGGTTCAAGGAGAAGATAGTAGATCCAGAGACTTCCTTCCCTCCCCCTTCACTTCCTATTAATCAAGTCTTTAACTTGATCATTTGTTCTTTAGATCTCATTATGTCCACTTTTTGAGTGTTTGCTCCAAGAAGCTTGAAACTTCGGATTTAGACGTCCTAAGCTAGGATCCTTTCAGATATGGGATCATTAAGGGTTTTAAGACATAGAGGTGCAAAATTTATGCCATTGAAGCCTCCATGCAAGCTCTAAGGTGTTGTTATGGCCTTTTGAGCCCTAAATGCCATGCATGGAAGGAAAGTCTGAGGTTGTACTTGTTATTTTAGTATCTACGACCTAGATCTGGGTTTTCAAGCTTTGGTTTGGAGTAATAAGGCCTTTTCACAAAGAACTAGGGTTTTAGCTAAACCCATCAACAAGGGTTATAAATGGGTAAAGTTGGAAACGTTACCCTTAAAAGATCATTTCCAATGTGTAGATGAAGTATGGACATTGGATTTTGAGAGTAGAGGCTTAATTTGTTAAAATGGCCAAACACACAGAGGAAATATTTGAGTCCTTAGAGGAACTCGACAAGTTGGGCTGACTTGTACCATTTTCACTTAAGATAGAGCTCAACGAGTAGGTGAGGGGACTCGACAAGTTGATTTGATAAATCGTGACGATGAGTAGCTAGGGAAGTCGGTGAGTCGAGGAGGTGACTCGGCGAGTTAGATCATGATTAAATGATTCTAGGACTCGATGAGTTGATGGAGCAACTCGGAAAGTTGGGTCAACCATAATGTTAACTTTTACCAAAGCGTTAACATTGACTATGGTAAAATGGTCATTTTGCCCTAAGGAAGATTATTAGGTTTTGACTCGTTGTTATTATGATATTGATAGCCCAGGAGTTGTTGGAGTAGCCGTCAGAGATTCCTCACTCGAGATTTCAGCAGTCAGCTTTGTGAGGTGGGTTTCCTTTAGTAGGAACGAGTCTACGACACCAAGGATGGCCTGTGTATGTGATATGTTAGTAGCTGAGTGTGGGCAGGCCCCGAATCTTATAGTAATTGAGTGTGCATAGGGCCCGAATCTTGTAGTATCATTTGAGTATATATATGTGACTGCTTGATAGGAATAGATATATTTGTTGTCTGTATGATACTTATATGCATGTTAGCAGTGGAGTGCCGGGGGGGGGGGGGGGGGGAATCTCCTAGACAACACAGTGTGGGTGGGGCCCGAATATCCTAGACATCGGAGTGTGGGCGGGGACCGAATCTCCTAGACAATAGAGTGTGGGCGGGTCCCGAATCTATGAGACAACAGAGTGTGGGAGGGGCCAGAATCTCCATAAGAGTGGGCGGGGACCGTATCTCCTAGTTGCGTGTTATGTGTATGGTATGTGGTAGTTTGAGGAGACTCACAAAGCTTCGTACTTACAATTTTCAATTTTGGTTTCAGGTACCTCCACTAGCAAGGGGAAGAACTCGGGGTGACTACATGACACACACCATAGTTTATAGCTTGGGATGTTTTAGACTCTGATGCTTTGACACATGGATTTGATATAGTATTTTGATATGATAATATCTGAATGTCTTGTGATTTTATTATGAGGTTGCTGAATTATGGTTTTTCTTAAATGTTTTTTTAAACAAAATTTTTTGATCATATTTTTAGGATGTTACAAGTTGGTATCAGAACCTTGGTTTGAGGGATTCAGGCACAATCTCGAGTGTGTCTGAACTCAAACGGAGAACTTGGTATGAAATTTTTCAAAAGAAAATCATTTTTATAAAAAGAACTCTAAAAATAGAAAATAATTTTAAAAAGAGAAAAGGGACTTGGTATGAAATTTCCCAAATTACCCATTAAAGTTATGTTATGATATGTTTTTGAGAACTGTATGCTAGATTAGGGCTAAGGATCTATGATGGATGCTTTATGTGCCTATTATATGTATCAGCTTTATGAATTGCATGCTAGAACAAATTTGTAAGTATGATGGCCTGATAAGAAGATGCTCTATTATGTGTACTCAATTGTTGAATGTTGCTTGCTATGTTTATTTAGGAGTTCTAGTTATCTTTTACTAACTAGTAAACCAATATGTTAAGTTACATGTTGCGAGGATTAAATAATTTCAGAAGGTTAGGTTTAGCCTTATTTCACAGCTCTCATTTGAGTCTAACCCTTGTAGGGTGGGACCTTTAATTCAAAGAATCATCTAGTCTTAGTGATATGTAATGGTATTCGTGAGCTAGTTAGGGGGTAGTAGGGACTTCTTATGCAATTAATGGCGGAGAGTGGATTGGTGAATACCCTAGGGCAAGCCTAGGATGAGATTAGCGTGTGAAGCATTAGTAGTAGAAGGGACTTTTTGAAGTCAAGGCAGTTCTTGAGGAAAGTAGGGATAGATGTGGGAGGTAGTATGGGCCCGTACTACTGAAAGCATAGGATCCGTACTCGAATCAAGGAAGTCTGAGATGAAACAAGGAAACTTGTAGTCTGTGTGATCCCTTGAGTTATGGTGAACACTCTGGTTCTTGTTGTGGTGTATTTTGTGAGTATCGTGACACTATGCACTAGACCAGTCAGCAGTTCATGCGACGGTGAGGGATCATGCTCAGGCTCAGGAGCCGAGAAGCTAGACGATCAGACTAGGGAGTTCATCTCCTCTGATATCACACACAGTATCCTGGATTAAACTCCTGTGATCTTCGACATGATTAAGGAGGGTATTTTGGAGCTTCTAGATTGGAGATTGAGTGCTTTCCATACTGAGGTGGCAGCCATGATGGTGTCGCACACACTGACCTTCAGGTAGTTCAAAGCTTGTAGAGCTCTCAATTACCATGAGGCTCGAGAACCCATTACGCGCACTAGATGGTTGGCGGATGTCGCCAACCCATTCCACACTAGTAGATGTCCCGAGGGGGAAAAGGTTCGACTTGCGTCCTGTCTTCTGAAGGACAGGGAACATGACTGGTGGGAGGAAGTCAGACGAGTCATTGGGGATGATGCGGTTTTAGATGCGATAACCTGGAGTGATTTTTCGGCCAGGTTCAGGGTTGAGTTTGAACATGTGATTAAGGTGCAACAACTAGCTAGGGAGTTCCACGATCTTGAATAGATGACAGAGACATTGGAAAAGATCACTACCAAGTTTATAGAGAGGGACCTTCTCATTCCACAGTACGTGGCATACGAGGAAATGAAGAAGGCCCGATATCATAAAATATTGCGGAGTGATATTCGCCATTTTTTGAGCCCCTCCAGCTGCAAGACACTAGAGGATATGATTGCTAGGGTTCATGAGAGAGATAGATTTATAGATAGATAGGAAGAGGAAGCCAAAGTCGGTGCCTGGTGTGGAGGGCTCGGGCAAAAAGCCCAAGGTAGATTCCTGGTAGAAGGGCCAGCAGGGGTGAGGCCTCTGCGGAAAGTGTAACAAGGGAAACGATGGGCCGTGTAAGGCGGGTAGTTCAGGCTACTTCATGTGCGTCCAAACTAGATATGTCAGCAAGGATTGTACTGCTACCACCACCATCAGATCATCTGATCGGATTTGCTTTCAGTGCAACCATAGGGGCTATAATAGGTCGTAGTGTCCGAGTTTAGCAGCAGGGAAGGCGATGACACCCGCCCCTGCTACATTGAGGATTACATATGGCCATCAGGGCCAGAAGAGACACTAGTGGTGAAGAGCAGAGCATTCTAGTTGACAGCATAGGAGGCGTGTGCAGCTCCTAATGTCGTTACGGGATCATTCCTTGTGAACAGTATATCTACTCTAGTATTGTTTGATTCGGGGGCTACCCGATCTTTTGTGTCGCTTGTGCTCTACAAGTGATTCGTAGGAGCTTCAACAGAGTTGTATTGCCCACTTGATGTAGAGATAGCATATGATAGGACCATCATAGTTGCGAGGGTTCACTGAGGATGTACACTGCAGTTGTTTGATGAGCAGTTTTCTATGTAACTAGTCCCTATTCCCCTGCAAGGGAATAAGGTTATAATCGGTATGGATTGATTGAGCACCAATGGGGTGGTGATCGACAACGAGCAACAACTAGTGAGGGTTCACTCTCCTATGGGAGAGAGTTAGTGATTCAGGGCCAGAGGTCGCAAGGTGGACTGACCCTTATGTTCAACAGCGAGGGCGAGGTGCTATACTCAGCAGGATTGCACGGGTTACATCGTCCATGTCATGGATATCCGAGATAAGGGTAAGGCGATACAAGGGTAGTGTGAGAGTACCCGAAAGTATTCCCAGAGGATTTACCTGTGGTACCTCTAGAGAGATAGGTTGAGTTTAGGATTGACTTAGTCCCTGGTGTGGCTCTGATAGCCAAAGCACCATATTGATTCGTTCCTACTGAGATGCAAGAGTTGTCCACGTAGCTACAAGAGCTGCTATACAAGGGATTCATCAGGCCAAGCAGTTCACCATGGGGAGCCCTGATCTTGTTTTTGAAGAAGAAGGACGGGTCACATCGCATGTATATAGAATAATGATAACTGAACAAGGTAATGGTGAAGAACCATTATCCCTTCTTGAGGATCGATGATTTGTTTTACCAACTACAGGGTGAATCTTGGTTCTCCAAGATTTATCTACGGCCAGGTCATCACCAGATGTGAGTCAGGGATGAGGATGTGCACAAGACATGTTTTAGGACTCTCTATGGTTACTATGAGTTTTTGGTAACGCCGTTTGGGCTCACCAATGATCCAGCCACGTTCATGGACCTCATGAACCGCGTGTACAGACCAATGCTAGATCGGTCTATGATAGTCTTCATCGATGATATCTTGGTCTATTCCAAGACCCAGGAGCAGCATGACAAGCACCTGAGGGAGGTGCTGGAGACTCTGAGGAGGGAGAGACTTTCTGCAAAGTTCTCCAAGTGTGAGTTCTGGTTGCGTGAGGTGCAGTTCCTTGGGCACCTTTTCAACCAAAAGGGTATTTTGGTAGATCCGACAAAGATAGAGGCAGTGATGCAGTGGGATATTCTGAGGTCTGCAACTGAGATTCGGAGTTTCCTAGGTCTAGCAGGTTATTACTGGAGATTTATTCAATACTTCTCCAAAATTGTTGTTCCTTTGACCCGACTGACCAATAAGTCGGTGACCTTCCATTGGGGGCCTGAGGAACAAGCAGCCTTCGAGACCCTTAGGCAGTGGTTATGCGAGGAAGCGATTTTTACTTTACCGGAGGGATTTAATGAATTTATAGTTTACTCTGACGCTTCAATCATGCGCATGGGTGCGGTATTGATGCAGCGGGGTCACGTGATAGCTTACGCTTCGAGGCAGTTGAAGCCCCACGAGGCTAACTATCCGACACATGATCTAGAGTTAGGGGTTGTGGTTTTTACCCTCAAGATTTGGAAACATTACCTTTATGGGGTCCGTTGTACCATTTACACGGACTACAAGAGTTTTAGGTACCTTATGGATCAGCCAAACCAGAACATGAGGGAGCATCGGTGGTTAGATGTGGTGAAGGATTATAGTTGTGACATCATTTACCACCCGGGTAAGGCTAATATGGTGGCCGATGCCCTGAGTCACAAGGTAGTAGCGGCTTCGATTCGAGACATCTGTCTGAGGATGACAGTGATTACTCCATTGCCAGAGTAGATTAGAGAGGCGTAGGCCGATGGCCTAAAGGTGGAGCACCAGAAGTGAGCGGATCATAGGCTAGGTGGCCTTATTTGATTACGATAGTTGTGGGTTGTTGACCTGCATGGGAGGGTCTGGGTACCATATTGGGGTGGAGTACGGAAGATCCTGATGGATGAGTCCCACAAATCCAGGTTCTCCATCCATCACAGGGCGACAAAGATGCACAGAGATCTTCGTCCTGATTACTGGTTGCCCTGCATGAAGCGGGATGTAGCCTGGTATCTGGAGAGATGCTTGACATGTAGGAAGGTTAAGGTACAACACCAGAGGCCCCACGACAAGATGCAACTATTATACATTCCCGTATGGAAATGGGAAGATATCACCATAGACTTCATAACTAAGCTTCCCAAGACCGCATGTGGATTTTGTTCGATATAGGTTAGCATGGATCGGTTGAATAATAGTGCTCATTTTATCCTGATCCAGGAGAGCATATCGACTGAGAAGCTGGCGAATATTTATGTCTGTGAGATAGTGGCACGACATGGAGTGTCTGTCTCAGTGGTGTTAGACTGTGATGTTCGTTTCATTTCTAGATTTTGGAAGCGGTTTCATGACGAGATGGGTACTCGTCTCCACTTCAGCACTGCTTTCCACCCTCAGACGGATGAACAGAGCCATAGGACAATACAGAGTCTTGAGGACATGCCACTCACATGTGTTTTGGATTTTGATGGCAGTTGGGATATGTATCTTTCGTTAGTGGCATTTTCATATAACAACAGTTACGATGTGAGCATAGACCAACCTCCCTTCGAGATTCTCTACAGGAGGAAGTGTAAGACCCCAATCTGTTGGGGCGAGGTCTCTTAGAGAGTCATGGGGAGTATTGAGGTAGTACTTAAGACTACAGAACAAATCCGGTAGGTTCAGAACAAATCTGATAGGTCCGGAGCAAGCTACAAGTGGCATTAATACTTGGAGTTTCAGGTGGGCAACATGGTCCTCCTGAAGGTGTCACCTTGGAAAGGTGCCATCCGGTTCTCGAAGCGGGGTAAGCTGGGCCCCAGGTATATCGACCCTTTCAGGGTCATAGCCTGGGTGGGCAAGGTGGCGTACTGATTGGACCCCCTAGCTCTCAGCCAGATCCACATCAAGTTCGATGTTTCTCAGTTGTAGAATTGCTTAGTGGACGACTCAGTGATTGTGCCTCTAGAGGACATTTAGGTTGACGATAGCCTAAATTTCATTGAGAGACCAGTAGCTACTCTCAATAATAAGAAGGAGTTGAGGAACAAGAGAGTTGAGTTGGTAAGGGTGCAGTGGCAGCACCACAGGGGTTCAGAGTGGACTTTGGAGCCCAAGGAGGAGACGAAGGAGCACTACCCAGAGTTGTTGCAAGATGCAGCAGACTTCGATGATGAAGTCTAAGTCAAGTGGGGAAGAATTGTAACGTCTCATTCCTGGTGAAATTTATTTATTTTGTAGAGCTACTCGACGAGTTGGGAGCCCCAGACTCGTCCAGTAGAAACGAGATTGGACGCGGGTTTTAAGCCATATACCCAAAGAGTTAAGAGCCCTCAACTTAGCGAGTAGATCTGCCAGAATGAAACCCTAATTTTAGGGTTTTGAACCTTATTTAAGCAAATTAATCCCCACCTTATGGCCTAATTTCCATCCATTAAGTCCTAAACCCTAATCCACGAAACCCTAGAGCATTTTGTAAGTGTGTGAGCCATTTTTGAGTAATCTTGTGTGTTCTTAAACCTTGAAAAAGAATAAGAAGGAGCTAGACAGTTCAAGGAGAAGATAGTAGATCCAGAGACTTCCTTCCCTCCCTTCAATTTCTGCTAATCAAGTCTCTAACTTGATTATTTATGCTTTAGATCTCATTATCTCCACTTTTTGAGGGTTTTGGTCCAAGAAACTTGAACATTGGGATTTGAATGTCCCAATCTAGGATCCTTTCAGACCTATGATTATTAAGGTTGTTAAGGAATAAAGGTGAAAAATTTATGCCATTGAAGCCCCCATGCAAGATCTAAGGTGTTGTTATGGTGTTTTGAGCCCAAAAGGCCATGCATGGAAGGAAAGTTTGGGGCTTTACCTGTTATTTTAGTATCTAGGACCTACATATGGCTTTTCATGCTTTGGTTTGGATTAATAAGGCCTTTGCACAAAGATATATATCCTAAAAGAACTAAGGTTTTAGCTAAACCCATTAAGAAGGGTTATTAATGGGTAAAGTTGGAAACTTTTCCCTTAAAAGATAATTTCAAGTGTGTAGATGAAGTATGGATGTTGGATTTGGAGAGTAGACACTTAATCTATTAAAATGTCCAAACAGATAGAGGAACTCATCGAGTCCTTGGAAGAACTCGAAGAGTTGGGCTGATTTGTCCCGTTTTAGCTTAAAATAGAACTCGACGAGTCGATTCGATAAATCACGACGATGAGTAGCCAGGGAACTTGGTGACTCAGGGAGGTGACTCGACGAGTTAGATTGTGATTACAGGATTCTAAGACTCAATGAGTTGATGGAACAACTCGATGATTTGGGTCAACCATAAAGTTGACTTTGACCAAAGCGTTGACTTTGACTAGGAGTAAAATGGTCATTTTAACCTAAGGAAAATTATTAGATTTTGACTAAGTGTTATTGTGATATTGATAGTCGGAGAGTCGTTGGAGCAGCCATCGGAGATTCCTCACTCGATATTTCAGTAGTCAACTTTTTGAGGTGAGTTTCCTTCAGTAGGAACGAGTCTACGGTACCAAGGGCAGCCCATGTATGTGATATGTTAGTAGCTGAATGTGGGCGGGGCCTGAATCTCATAGTAGCCGAGTGTGGGCAGGGGCCGAATCCCATAGTATTATTTGAGTATATACATGCGACTACTTAATAGGAATATATATACTTATTTTCTATGTGATACTTGCATGCATGTTAGTAGCAGAGTTTGGGCGAGGCCCGATTCACCTAGACAGTGGAGTGTAGGCGGGACCCAAATCTCCTAGACCGTGGAGTGTGGGCGGGGCCCAAATCTCCTAGACAACGAAGTGTGGGCAGAGCCCGATTCCGTATGAGTGTAGGCGGGCCCCATATCTCCTAGTTTCATATTATGTATATGGTATGTGGTATCTTGGGGAGCCTCAATAAACTTCATGCTTACAATATTCAGTTTTGGTTTTAGGTATCTCTACTAGCTATGGGAAGAGCTTGGGATGACTGCGTGACACACACCACAGTTTATACCCTGAGATGTTTTAGACTCTGATGCTTTGACACATGTATTTGATATAGTATTTTGATATGATGTTTTAGGAATGACTTATGATTTTATTATGATTTTGATGAATGATGGTTTTTCTTAAATGTTGTTAAACAAAATTTTTGGACCGTATTTTTGGGATGTTACACACAGTCATTACCCATCTTTACTGTGTCATTCCACTCTTTAAATGAGTAAAACCAGTCACGATTTTATGTCATGTGACCGGATGCTCCTGAATCCATAACCCAAGAATCTACAAAACTTGATGTACTTACAGTTAGTACCTCACCATCGTCCCCTTTATTTGAACTCTCCTGAACCACAACATCAATGTTTTTGCTACTTGATTCATTCTTAAACATTCCATTCTTCGGTTGAAGACAATTTTCCTTGAAGTGAACCTTCTATTTGCAATTATAACATTTCACATTTGATAAACCCTTAGACTTCGATTTTGAACATGATCTCCCTCTGTTTCAGCTTTCCTTTGTTTTTTCATTCCTCTCCCTGTGAACAACTTGTAACTGGACACCTCTTCTCCAACTGAAATTTATCTTTTCAGTTCCTTGGAAATCAAAGAATCTATCACATCATTCACATCGATCATTGTCATACTATAGTGCATGGTATCAAATAAATTATTATATAAGTTTGGAAGAGAACATAAGAGAATGAGTGTATGATCTTCATCTTCAATCTTCACATCAACCCTTTGTAGATCCAAGATGATGTGATTGAAGTTATCCATATGATATTTCACTTGGGAACTTTCAAAGATTCAGAGAGTGTACAACTATTGCTTCTAATGCAACTTGTTCGTAATAGAGTTGTTTTGGTACTTGTCATAAGGTTTCTCCCACAGCCCAGAAGCAGTTGTAGGATCCACAGTCTCCCTCAGGAATTCAAATGTCAAACTCAACAGAATGCATTATGTGCCTTCGTAAAAATGTCTACCTTATTTTAAACTGCCATGTCCTTTAGCAGTTTTGCCTCTCCTTCCAGTGATGTTGTATATCCTTG
This sequence comes from Lactuca saligna, assembly GCF_052625555.1. NCBI lineage: Eukaryota > Viridiplantae > Streptophyta > Magnoliopsida > Asterales > Asteraceae > Lactuca > Lactuca saligna. The sequence goes on from NC_136423.1 coordinate 43,312,243, forward strand.
TTGAACTAGAAGATCCCTCAAATTTACCTTCCACTGATGTGAACCATTTAACTTCTCCATATCAAAGTTATGAGTAGACATCTTCAATCATAGGAACACAAACCGAAGCCCTGGTACCACTTGTTAGGAAGTAAAGCAGATAACTAGCAAAACCAAACACACACAAGACATAGTATTTACGTGTTCAACCAAGGCAAGCTACACCCACGAGTAGGTTTCCTTATGTTGATTAAAAATAGTGCGTAAACCCCTTCTACTTAGCCAAGGCAAATGCACACAAATGACTTAGCATGCATCAATATTTATACTTGAGCAATCAAACCTAAAACCCTAATTGGCGAAGCCTATTGTCCTATAGGCCCATGAAATGTTTCAACCAATCATAATTTTCCATGTAGTAGCTTCTAGAACATCCTTCCATGACATAAAACACATGAGTATTTGCAACGCGCATGATGGAGAACCATGAGCCATATTGGAGCATAATGATGCACATGTAGCCCATCAAGAACACGAATGGCCCAACATCTATCATGGTGGCACAACATGGATTATTCCTTGAGCATCACAAAATTTTGAGCATCATAGAGGACATTGTAACTCATCAGGTATATCATAGCTGATCATGGAACCAAAATGGTACAACACCTTACAATTTGGTGCAACAACTCCTATTTGGCGCAACTCCTCTTCAATATGGCGCAACCTCTCCCATATGGCGCAACACCCTTCCTTATTGCGCATGATGATTCCCTTTGACGTAAAATCCCTAAGGATGGTGCAACTTATATCTACTTGGCGCAAAATCCATATGGATGACGTAACTCTACTTGGATGGTGAAACATCTTACTCCATGTTGCTCCAATTTGCTCTAAGTTGCTCTATTTGCTCCAAGTTGCTCCTTAACCCATTTTGGAAGATGTATTCCTTTGTCACTTGATCCGTTCCTTTGTCTGATGATCCATTCCCTTCTCAGGTAACTTGTTCCTTTGTCACATGCTCCATGAATCCCAAGTGCTTCATTGAACTCAAATGCTCCTTCAAAATGCTCTAATTGTTCAAGTCACATTTAACAAGTAGCATCGGTACTCACACTTTTAATTTTCTACATTTTCACTAAGAATTTCTCCTCTACAGGAGATGTATCAGCATCTTAGAACTTGTTTTAAACTTTAACCCACTATATACCTTCCAAAAATTGGCCTATATGTACCTAGCACAATACATGTGTTCCACACATGACAATATATCCTTTGATGATTCAAGTATCCCCTATAATTGGCATATATAACATATTACTCAAAATGTCCAATTAATATATATATATATATATATATATATATATATATATATATATATATATATATATATATATATATATATATAAGACAAAAACATTTAGAGAGTGCCTTATGTTGATTAAAATAGTGCGTAAACCCCTTCCATCTTATACTCCAAGATCCTCATTTAGAATATCCATAAAACATTTCCAATGAAGCTTTTTTTTCTATGTCCACAAGAACCCAAGTTATCATGTAAACTTGGTTTTTTGCATCTCTTCTTACAGCATTTAGAATTTCTCCTTTACACTGTCCTTTTAAAAAAGATCCATCAAGGTCAATTAACCAACAACATGCACTTTTCTAACCATATTTAATTACCTTAAAAAGGTTTATATTCTATGAAATATATGGTCTGTTCAAATTTCAGGGTAATAAAGGAACTTGGATATTCTGAGAATTGTGATTTCACTATCAAATCAAAATATTGGGCGGTACTCCCTAATATTTGATTGGATAAGACTCCTAAGAGAAAAGAATAGAGAATGAGACATATGAATTTTGTAAGTACCACAAAAAACTAACCAAAATTGGTTAAATACCACCTTTGTATGAAAATTGTCAAAACTGTCATAAAACAGTTTAGCAACAGTAAAAAAACTATCATAAATCCAGATTTTATATAAAGATTATTACCAATCCAAAAAACGGCTCAAATATTCTAAATTTATATTTCTTATGCATTTTATAATACATCGGTCCCAGCCACGGGCTGCCGCGCCTTAGACCAAGCTATGGCCGCTGCCCCCGGACCCCCATTTATCCAGGGGCTTCGCCCCTAAATGATAGTCTACTTTTAATCTTGAATAAACTTAAACAAGTGTGCACTCCACACCTTCGTTACTTGTCTAATACTTATCATGATCACTTTTTGTCAACAAAGTAATCGCATTACACTTAAATCACATTAGGGAAACAAATCACCAACAAACCATCCCATTTAAGTGTAATCTTGATTAATTTAAAACAAAAAACATAACAACAAACTGATGCGTAAATGAAATATCGTGACGACTGAATTTCACATTAGTATATTACTCATTCCAAATATTCAAATATCACGGTGTCACTAAGGATTGAACCCTTTCTATTTTAAGTGAATACATGAAGTTAATATACACAACATTTTACATTCTCAAAGTTCTAACTTGACACTATATTTTACTAGCTTGTGTCCCATCCTTCGATAATCATATCAAATTCAAGTCCCAACTTCTTGAAGAAGCTAAACTTCATGCTTATATAGGTAGTTCTTTTGTTCTTGAACCTACAAAAGCAGTTTTTCAAAAAACTATTAAGAAGTAAAATTTCAACCTCCTTAACTTGCAGTACTGAACACATACCTTGGGATTATGATAAAATGTGTTCCAGTCTTCAAATATCAAGCTTTCCACATTGCATTCAACATCTAATATTTCATTACTTGGGATTATGATAAAAGTGGACTTTAAATCCATCCCTACAGCTGCCTTGTGTATAAGATTTTTTGCTAACCCTTTGGTTAGATGATCGGCCAAATTCAACTGAGTTCTTACAAACTCCACATGTATCACACCAGTCATGATAAGCTCACGAATCATGCTTTGTATAACACCTAAATGTCTAGAGTTCTCATTTTACACTTGCCTATAAGCCTTAGCAAGGTTATCGCACTATCACACCTGATAGAAATGGTAGATATCGGTTTTGGCCAGAGTGGAATTCCATAAATCAAATTCCTTAGCGACTCAACTTCTTTACTATCAGCAGACAATGCAATAAACTCATATTCCATGGTTGAGTTAGTAATACAAGTTTGTATCTTGGATGCCCAAGAAATGACACCTCCTCTAAGAAGAAACACCCAACCACTAGTAGATGAGTGATTCGATAAGTTGTTAATCCAGCTGGTATCTGAATAACCTTCCAAAACCGAAGGATATCTACTATAAGTTAAACCATAATTTATGGTCCCTTTCAAATACTTGAATACTCTAATTACTTCTTACCAATGATGTGAACTAGGATTACTAGTATATCTACTAAGTCTTCCCACGACATATGCTATATCAGGCCTAGTACTAATCATGGCATATATTAGACATCTAATAGCCCTTGAGTATTCAAGTTGAGACACTGGAGATCCTTTATTAGGGAGAATCTTAAGACTAGGATCTATAGGAGTGCTAACACGAGAACGATTCTCAAAGTTAAACATTTTCAATATCTTCTCGCTATAATGAGATTTAGAAATTCAAATCCCATTGTTTCCTTTTCTAATTCTTATACCAAGAATTACCTCAGCCTACCCCATGTCTTTCATATCAAAACTGGATGATAAAAATTTCTTGGATTTTCCAACTTCTTCTAAATCAGTACCAAAAATCAACATATCATCTACATATAAACAAATCATGACTCCTTTACCAAAAGTATCAAATTTGCTATATACGACTTGTCATCTTGGTTTAATGCAAAACCATTAGATAAAACAACATCATCAAACTTTTGATGCAATTATTTTGGTTCTTGTTTTAAACCATATAATGATTTCTTCAACTTGCACACTTTGTGTTCATTTCCAGGAATAACAAACCCTTCAGGTTGTTTCATGTAAATTTCCTCATCTAAGTGACCATTCAAGAATGCAGTTTTCACATCCATTTGTTGAATCGCAAGATTATCTATAACTACAAGAGCAAACAATAATCAAATAGTGGAAATTCTAGCAACAGCAACATAAGTATCAAAGAAGTCAATGCCTTCTTTTTGCTTAAAGCCTTGAATAACCAATTTGGATTTATACTTATCAATTGTTCCATCCACCTTCATTTTTCTTTTGAGGATCCACTTACTTCCAAATTCCTTGCAACCAGGAGGTAAATCTAACAATACCTAAGTATTGTTATGCATGATAGAACCAATCTCATCCTGAATTGCTTCTTTCCAGAAATGAATATCCCTAGATGTCATAGCTTCACTAAAAGTCTTTGGATCCTCCTCAATATTAAAACAATATTGATTTTGAGATATAGTCTCGTTCCTTGTTCCTTGAACCAAATAAAGTTGAAAATAAGATCCAAAAGACTTAGCTTTTCTAACTCGTGTGCTTTTCCTAGGTTCAGGTACATAACTTGCACCACCAGAAATAGAATTAGCTTGACTAATACTCTTGCTAAAAGGTTGATAAATCATGTCCCTTGGTCTAGGTATAGATGTAAATCTTTCTTCATCAAAAATAACATCTATTGACTCTATCACAGTGTTTACAGATACATACTCATTAGATTCTATAACATAGAACCTATATGCTTTGTAATACTCAACATATCCATTAAAGATACAATCTATACTTCTCTCATCCAATGTTTTCCTTTTGGGTTCAGTGAGCCTTACAACTGCTTTACATCCCCAAACTTTAAGATAACTCAAATTTGGTACCTTTTTACACCAAGGTTCATAAGGATTATTCTTACTCCTTTTATTTGGAGTTCTATTCAAAATGTAACATGTATTTAACATTGCCTCACTCCAAAACACTTCACTTAATCGAGAATAGGACAACATGGAATTAACCATTTCTTTCAAAGTCGTATTCTTCATTTTAGCTACACCATTTTGTTATGGTGTATAAGGAGATGCAATTTGATGTATTACTCCAGTTGATTCAAAATAAACTGGATCTTAATACTCACCACCTCTATCAGTGGGCAATACTTTTAATAATTCATTTTTATGAAGCTCAACTTATTGTTTATCAATTATAAATTTATGAAGTGATTCATCCTTAGAATATAGCAAATAGACATAACAATATCTAGATGCATCATCAATAAAAGTAACAACATACCTTTTGTTTCCAAGATAAGGTGTTGCATGGAAATCACATAAATCACTATGTGTAAGATCCAACACCTTGCTTTCCCTAGCAACATCTTTGAAAGGTTGTCTAGTGATTTTAGTTAGCATGCATGTTTTACATTTTTCATTATTTTCCATATCAAACGCAGGAATTAAATTCATTTTAGACATGTCTTTTTATCTCTTGTTATGAATGTGTTCTAGTCTAGCATGCGATAATTCAGATTTATTAAAATTATTGCTAGTACTAGTAAAAGCCATGCAAACAGAACTATCAATAAAAGGATAATTAATATTAAGTCTTAGAATCCATTGCATACATATCCAAATCCCATAAAAGAACCATGTCTTCACAAGATACACTTGTCGTTTTCTAATACTTCTTTATAACCACAATTATTTAAAACAATTTCAGACACAAGATTCTTTCGAATCCCCAGTACATATAAAACATTGTTTAGACATAAACACTTTCTGTAAGTAAAGTAAAGTGAAACAGATCCTAAATCCTTGATTGGTTTAGTTGCAACTTTTCCCATTTTCACCACAGATCCATCTTCAATTGGTTAACATTCCTTGAACCAGAGAAGATCCGTAGATATATGGCTTGTTGCTCCTGAATCAACCCACCATGCAACATCATCATCATGCACATAAAATGATTCAGAAATCAAAAAAAATATAATTCTGAACATATTTAGAATTCTGCATGGAAATAGAAATCTGACCTTGTTGCTTTTCTGAATTCTTAGATCCACTTGGTCCAGCACCATCATTGTTCACTTTGCGAAGACAACAATCTTTATTAAAATGATCCAATTTCTTACAATTCCAACAAGCCAACTTAGCCTTACTGTTTGAAGATTTTGATGGGTTTCGAGCAATACATCATTCCTATGGTGTACATGCAAACCCTAATAGCTTTTGGATCTAGTTTGTCTAATGAACATGCAATTAAATATCCAAAGCTATAAACCCTAGATCTAGCATACAATTAATCATATTAACATAAAATAGGGTTTAGATTTGACCTTAGATTGTTATATGGCAATTACAATCAATCCTTAGCTTCAGAAAGGTTAGTGCCTCAAGTGTTGCACCTCTAATGGAGTCACAAACACCACTAAGCAAGAAGAATTAAGAGGGAGGAGAGAGAAGGAACTAAAAACGGCTGGAAACCCTAATCCAAGTGTTAGCCACGTTTTTGGTGCCTAAGGGCTCCTTATATACTTAGGCAATTAGGGTTATCTAACTAGGAAACCCTAATTTGTCTGCTTAAGCCCTAAGCAGCCCATGGACTCCTTCTTTAGAAGCCTTGGACAACTTCTAATGGGTTTCCCCCATATAATTCATCCACTACACCTTCTATGGAATCCATAAGCCCATCTATGTAATTATCTTATAATTACACAATAAGTCCCTTAAGTTTAATTAATATCTTTTAGCCACAAAATTAATTCTTAATTAATTCTTGACTAATATTAATTAATCATTATGATTTCTCCTTTAATATATTATTCTTATAATATATTAATAATCATAATTAAACCTTTCTCTCCTTAATTCATCCTACATATTGCTATGGTGAAGGCAACCCAAAAGGACCATGCTCATAATCGGGTCAAGTACATACCAAAATAGTTATGGACTTAGACACTAATCCAACAGTTTGTCATCCTTTACTTTAAACTTCCTTTTTCCATTAGACTTCATGGGAGTCTTTGAACTTTCTCCTTCCACCATGTTCATAGAAAAAGAAGTAACTTGGTTCTTGCCTTTAGGATTGTTATCAAGTTCTTGAGTCCCGATGGACTCTTCAATCCTTAAATGACTTCCAAATTGATTTAAAGTCAATTCCTATTTGTTATGTTTCATATTGTGCTTAAAATCCTTCCAGGAAGGGGGCAATTTGTTAACGATCAGAACCACGGAAATGGCTTCATCCATTTTCAGGTTGTGTTGAGCAAACTGTCCTAAAATCCGTAAGATTTCATGTAATTGTTCCATAACAGGCCTGGTTTTAACCATCAAGTAACCCATAAAGTTACTGAGAAGAAACTTCTTGCTAGAAGCATCTTCATCCATGTACATGGATTCAAGAGAAACCCACAGTTCTTTTGCGGATTCGAAATTTTGATAGATATCAAAAAGAGAGTCAGACATACCATTAAGAATATGATCACGACATATGTAATCATCATTTTCCCACACTGATCTCGCTCTAGTTGCATCCAAAGGTTCATCTTCTACAGATTCGGGTAAAACTGGCATGGGTGTACTCAGAACATACACCACTTTCAAAGTGGTAAGGAGAAAGTGCATATTCTTCTTCCATCTATGAAAATCTTTCCCTTGAAACTTGCTTAATTTGTCAAACTTGATTGTCATATCCTTCACATAATCGCCACTTTCCATGATCACAGATGTAGCACCCGGTTCCTGGTTCGCATTTTATTCATGTAATTATCACATTTTGGCCTAGGACTCGGTGAGTTGGAGGCCCAAATCTTCGAGTAGAATCGATTTTGGACGCGGGGGTTTAGTGACCTACTCGACGAGTCGGAATACCGAATCGACGAGTAGGATCTATCTGCACAAAACCCTAATATTTAGGGTTTTCACCCTATTTAAACAACTTACCTCCTCCCCAACCAGCCTCCATCATCCCACTTACTTCCAAAAGGCCCTAAATCGAAACCCTAGCCGTGTTTGAGTATTATTAAGCCATTTTCTTGTGCATTTGGTGGTTGTGAAGCTTGAGAAGAAGGACAGAGCTTAAGAGATCAGGTTGAGGCTAGTGGCTCCAGAGGTTGTGTTCCATTTCCAGTTTATATAAGGTAAAAAGCTCCAACCATGGTCTTACATTTGATAGATCCATTTCAGGGCATGGAACTTGTCTTCTTTGGGACATTTCTAAGCTATTTCGGGTTCCAGAACTTATTGAGGGGTGAAGGCTTCAGCTCTTGGGTCTTGAAGGGTCCTCATAGCATAAAGGTGCCAACTTTATGGCCTTGAGAACCCCATGCACCTTGCAGACCTTATTTTTAGGTCTTTTGAGCTTAAAGACCAATGCATGGACATCAAGTTTTTACCTTTACATGAAAAAGTGGCCCTAGGAGGCTAGATCTATAGTTTTGATGTGTTAAAGCCCATTATAATCGACTGTATAGTGGTGGAAAAAGAGGGACTCGACGAGTCACTTAGGTGACTCGGTGAGTCGGGACACTTTTTCCCCAAAAATCACCTTTTGGAAATGGTTTGGTTGATTGGAAGGAACACTCAGCCTGCTAAGGACTTGTTTTGAACATGGGAATCATGGGACTCGACGAATGTTAGAACAAACTCAGCGAGTCCAAGGCAATCTCGTAATCTTTGAAGGTGGAATCAACGAGTTGTTCTTACAACTCGGTGAGTCATAAAATGGACACATTCATATACTGAAGATGAACTCAATGAGTTCAAGGAAGAACTCGGCGAGTCGGATTAAGAATTGACTGAAGTGTTGTTGAAGGTGAACTCATCTATCTTGTGCTAGACTCGACGAGTGGGGACGGGTTTGTAGTATTCTGTGGAAGAAGGGACTCGACGAGTTGACAGACCAACTTGGCGAGTTTGGTCGACCAAAAGATGACTTGACCAGGGTTTTACTTTGACTTTGCCTTTGACTTGGATTCAAGTTGACTCTTGTAGGGGTTGTGAGTACAAGTTGATAAATTAGAGGGGTTGTTGTGTAGGGATTGAGGAGTCGAGGAGAGCCGACTTTCACACCGAGGACAATGCTGTCATACCCCAGCCGTTGGCGGAAACACCGGGTGGTGCAACGTCATTCTTCGTATCACAGTTATGTAACATACATTGAACAGTACTAAAGAAAATACATATCTTTATTGATAATTGAAAGTTACATAACTGCTTTTCTTGAACCTATTATATAATATCCAACTATGGCATACTTCTTAATGAATATAAAGATAATAGTAAAACTTCTCCTATTCGAATACATACCAGCTTTTCAAGATCCTGAAAACACATACATTTTAAAATATGTCAACATAAAGTTGGTGAGTCCACAGGTTTTGACTCTATATAAAAATAACACATTTTCCAAGTTCAAAAGTATAGTTTTGAAAGTATCAATTTGACTCTTCAACATTTAGTATATATATCAGGTATAATATTCTACTTATCAAATAAGTGTTATACCTAAACATTCTTTGAACCTAGAGTATAAGTAGGGGGAAAATTATACATAACATTAATACTTGTATACGACAAAGTATAATGTTTGTATCAAATTACTACAATGAGCCTGTAACCGCTATTACGACACAATACCTCTAATAAAACACACTCATGATTTCCATGAGAAACAATACACTCATGATTTCCATGAGAAACAATACATTCATGATTTCCATGAGAAACAACACCGTACTCTTCATCAACGCTGGAACAATAACAAGTAAAAGGATAGTTCGTCACTTGTTTATGGTTAACTGTAGCTAACAATCACAAGTGGGGTTGTCGACCCGTATACTAATTATACATGACTTCCTCGCTCACACGGGATTAACGATTACAGTTCAGAGGATTTCCGCTAGGATCCCCAATCTTAGTTGATGAATACAATTACTCATGTAGACTTCGACGAATTCCTATAGCTCTAACAACAAAAATCATTTTCGTGTTTAAAACCCTAAGTTACTAGACTTTGCTTTTAAACATTACTCCTAACTTCATAACATTTAGGCAGTATACACAGCTATAACTTGAAGTAAAACCAGGTTTTATCTTGACATAAAACCAATAACAACAATAGCATATAACATAACAAGTTTTATATTGACATAAAACCAACAATAACAACGTACATACTTTTTAACATATAGAACTTCCGAGTATAACTCTGGAACTGTATTGCACACAACACATATAGATTATTAAGTATAACATAAGATCTACATTAATATATTTCTATAACAATAGCATGCTAACAAGTTGACAATAGTTGTATATATTCAAAATATTATATTTAGAACAACTATATGTCGATTAATATAACTATCTATATTGATACAAGTATACCATCATATAGACCTAATAGTAAAGTATATACAATATTTAGCATGTGTTTCCCCCCGAAAATATTAGAAAGTGGGGCCATGAAACTCACCATAGTAGCGTGATTTTATGTAATCTAAGCAGAAATGGTCAGCGATACGAGGTCGTTGGGGCTCGGGATGCAAGATGGCTTCAGCAAAGGAGAGAGGAGAAAGAAGTTTAGGTGTAAGAATGGATGAAGTTGGACCTGCTATTTATAGTAGGGATTTTGGACCCCCACGTCGTGGGTGTTAGACCCCCACGCTGTGGGTGTTAGACCCCCACGTTGTGACTTAGGATCTTATGCTCGTAGACTTGCCATTTGCGTTCCTAGCTTCGGAAGGTGTCACAATTCCAGTTTCACGTAATGAATTTAATGTCCACGTCGTGGGGATTGAACTTATCCCCTTTGTAGCCTCGTCACGCACCTTCTAGATCCAAAAATGTGTCAAAATGACACCTCACGTCGTGAATAAACCCTTGTTCACGTCGTGGGTTTAGTCATATTAGCGTGTCTGATAGCCGAATCTTCGGAAGGTCGTAACTTTCGCATACAAACTCTGTTTTTGATGTTCTTTATATCCACGTGTAGGTATCTACGGGTACTACAACTCTCTTTTAGACTCCAATGGCTAATTCTAAGTCTATTTGAAATTCCTATTATTATAGAGATATATAGTGTTCGGTTTATCACAACTTCATTATGCGAAGTCAGATTCAGACGTTCTCTATATCTTTGGAATCGTATGGACATATACTTTGAGTTATATTATAAACAAAGTTCATATGTGTATTAGAATTTATCATAAACTACATAGTACGTTTATCACATTACTAGTTTATAAAATTACATGATTCGTATAATCACATGTGATTGTCTATTGACCTATTTTGACTGGCGTTACAAATGAAAATACAACACAACATGGAGGTGATTTTCCTTTTAGTAGGGGTGAGTCTATGACTACAATACCAACCCACCATAAAGGACGTTGTGTAGATGGTTATCTTCGTGATATTTATCTAGGATTGATGTGCGATATGATTACTATGCTTGACATGATAATTGTATTTGATATGCTTGTTGAGATTGATATGTATTAGTAATAAGAGAGGTGGAATAGTCCCCAGATACCGATTGAAAGATATCGAAGGGGAGGGTAGCTCCCGGTTACCGGTTGAAAGATATCGAAGGGAGTGTAGTTCCCAATTACCGGTTGAAAGATACCGAAGGGGAGGGTAGCTCCCTGCTACCGGTTGAAAGCACCGAAGGGGAGGGAAGTTCCCAGTTACCGGTTGAAAGATACCGACGATTATGCATTATTTGACATGGTATGATGGGGGAACTGACTAAGCTTTGTGCTTACAGTATCAATTTTGGTTTTAGGTACCTCTTCGTCTAAGGGGAAGGAGCTGACGGTATAGCAGTGCATTACACACACACACTCATATGGATTCTGCGTGGAGATTTATGGGATTGTACTCTGATTTTTATTACTTTTGATGATATGGTTTTCGGACACGTTGTTATAATTTTTATAAATTTATATGACATTGGCAATGTATAGTAAACTATGTTACGAATCTCGTAATTAAAAATGAAATTTTTGGCCTTGAAAATTGGGTTGTTTCAAGTTGGTATCAGAGCCTTGGTTTGAGGGATTCGTACACACCCTCGGGGGTGTCTGAACTCAAACTGAGGGCTTGAAATATTTTGACAAGGAAATACTCTTTTTAAAATCTAAATTAAAGAGTTTTTAGAAAGAACGAGGTGTGTGATGCGTGCGACCGACCGATCTCATGTAAGTTTTCCCCAAGATACCCATACTTGTTATGTTATATGATATGGTTATGAGAGTTGCATGCTAGATTAGAGCTAAGGATCTAGGAAGATGCCTTATATGCCTATTATGTGTTTATAAGAGCTGCATGCTAAAATAGGGCTAAGGATCTAGGAAGGATGCCTTGTATGCCTGTTATAGGAGCTTATAGAGCCGTATGTTAGAGTTGTTAGTTAGCAGTGAGATAGCCTATGATTGATTTGGTTACTCAATGCATGAATGCTGCTTGCTTTGTGCTATAGGGGTTCTGACTAACTTTTACTAACTAGTAAGAGAATATGTAACAGTATTCGCAAGCTAGTTAGGGAAAGGTGGTAGGGAACCCTAGTGTAGATGACGGCGGAGAGTAGGTCGGAGGGTAACCTAGGAAAGCCTACGATGAGATCAGATGGAAAGGGATAATGGTTAAGGGACTTGGTGAAGTTGAGGAAATCCTTTAGGAAAGTACGGATAAATGTGGAAGGTAGTATGGGCCCGTACTACTGAAAGCAGAGGATCCGTACTCGAGTCAAGGAGCGCCAAGATGGAACCAGGAAACTTGGGGAGTGTGTGAGATCTCTCGAAAGTATGCATGATCCTGATATTTACGTGTTTTATTTCCAGTATGGTGGTCACATGAAATGGAGCAGGAGGTTCAGGATCTGGATCAGGATCACGATCGGGCTCGGGAGCAGGGTCCGAGCAGGTCGATGATGGGCTACGTGAGTTCATCGCGTCTGAGATCACGAGAGGTATCCTTTAGGCGATCTCGGTCATTTTCAGGTCAATCAATGAGGGGAATATTGAGCTCATAGAGGATAGTCTCTGGACATTTAGGAGTGATTTGGCGTCTGGCCAGATGGGTACACGCATAGTGTCCTTCAAGGACTTTAGGGGGAGTGGTGTGCCGTAATTTGACGAGGTGAAGGACCCTATTACTGCCAAGAGATGGCTTACAGACATTGAGTCTGTGCAGTTGACGAGTTTCTGCCCGGAGGGGTTGAAGGTCCACTTTGCTACGGGATACTTGAGGGACAGAGCTAGAAATTGGTGGGAGTCAGTTGGTGACTAGCTGGGAGCCCCAACCGTCGAGGCTATGACTTGGTCAGATTTTTTTACCCGGTTCAGGGCGGAGTTTGCGCCAACTGTGGAGCTTCAATAGCTGGCCAAGGAGTTTCTAGATACGAGACAGATGAATGAGACTATGGCAGAGATCACCGCCAAGTTCCAAGAGAGGGCCTTGTTGGTACCTTAGTATGTAGGGAGATGTAGAAGACTCGCTATCATGATATGTTGAGGGCTGACATTCGCGAGCATGTTAGCTATTTTGCATGCCTAACTCTGGATTCCATGATTGCCAGAGCAAAGGAGAAAGAGAGAGAGAGAGAGAGAGAGAGAAAGAGAGAGAGAAAGAGAGAATTATTTAGAGCACCTCAGGAATAGGAAAGCGGAGACAGGGCAGTTTGTTGGGGTTTCATGGAAGAAACCTAAGGGATACTACGCTAGGACGAAGGGCTAGCAGGGGCGGGACCATTGTAGGAAATATGGTAGGTCACATGAGGGAGACTGTACTACCCCTGCCCCCACTGTTCAGATGTTAGACCTGATTTGCTTCCATTGCAATCGAAGGGGCCATAAAAAGGCCAACTGCCCTAGGTTGATAGCAGCAGTAGCGCCAGTGGTGGTGCCAACTCCAGTGGCGACACTAGTTACAAATGGCCGAAAGGTCAACCCAGAGGCTCTATTGGTGAGGAGTCGAGCTTTCCAGCTGACAGCTGAGGAGGCACACGTTGCACCCAATATGGTGACGGGTATGATATTTTCTATTTAATATTTTATGTTATGTCGCTATGATTTTGATATGTTATATGTGTGTTCTGTTTAGGATCGTTCCATGTCAATGGCATCCCAGTTCAGGTGTTGTTTGATTCGGGTGTTACCCGATCGTTTGTCTCTCTTAAGCTTAGCAAGAGGTTTCTTGAGTCTTTGTGCAATTTAGATTTCCCTCTAGAGGTCAAGATTGCAGACGACCAGTCTGTACGACCATTAGAAGTTTTCAGGGACTGTGTCCTGAGGTTGTACGAGGAGCTCTACTTGGTGGATTTAGTTCCCATACCTTTGCGGGGGAACAAGGTTATTATAGCTATGGATTGGCTAGGCCCCAATGGGGCGGTGATCGACTGTGCACAACAGTTGCTGCGGATTAGAACCCTAAGTGGGGTAGAGCTGGAGATTCTGGGCAAGAGGCCACATCGAGGACCAGTCATGTGCTCAGCAGCAAGGGCTAGGCGCTACCTTCAGTAGGGTTGCGCAGGATATGTCGCCTATGTGATGGATCGGTCTATGATAGTTTTCATCGACAACATCTTGGTTTATTCCAAGATGCGAGAACAACATGATGAGCACTTGCGAGAGGTTCTGGATACTCTAAGGAGGGAGAGCTTGTATGCTAAGTTCTCCATGTGTGAGTTATGGTTGCGCGAGGTGCAGTTTCTAGGGCACCTTGTCAACCAGAACGAGAATTCGGTTGACCCGGCCAAGGTGGAAGCCTTGATGAGGTGGGAGGTTCCAAGGTCTCCATCTGAGATTCAGACCTTTCTGGGATTGGCAGGTTACTATCGGAGATTCATTCAGGACTTCTCCAAGATAGTTGTACCCCTGATCCGGTTGACAAGGAAACTCGTGGTCTTTTGCTGGGGGCCTGAGCAGCAGGCTGTGTTTGAGACGTTGTGACAGAGATTGTGCGTAGGTGCCAATCTTAGCCCTGCCGGAGGGCATGGAAGATTCTTTAGTATATTGTGATGCGTCCATCTCAGGTTTGGGCATGGTACAGATGCAGAGAGGGAATGTTATTGCTTATGCTTCGAGGCAGCTAAAACCTCACGAGGCGAACTATCCGACACATGACTTGGAGCTGGGGGGCTGTTGTTTTCCCCCTCAAGATTTGGTGTCATTACCTCTATGGGTTTCGTTGTACCATTTACACGGACCATAAGAGCATGAGGTATTTCATGGACAAGACAATCTGAACATGAGGCAACGTTGGTGGCTGGATGTGGTAAAGGATTATGATTGAGAGATCCTCTACCACCCAGGGAAGGCCAATGTCGTGGCCGATGCGCTTAGCCGCAAGGTGGTGCCGATTAGAGACATTTGTATGAGAATGAGAGTTATGACACCGCTGATGGAGTAGATTCGGGAGGCCCAGCAGGAGGCCATGAAGGAGGAACATTGAAAGAGCAATTGAATTATGGGTCAGGTTTCCTCCTTCAACTATGACAACCGTGGATTGTTGACCCTTCACTGTAGGGTATGGGTCCCATATTATAGAGGTGTGCGCCAAGTATTGATAGAGGAGGCACACTAATCCAGGTTCTTTATCCATCCCGGGGTGATGGAGATGTACGTGGATCTTCGTCTATATTATTGGTGGCCCTATATGAAGAGAGACATAGCTTGGTTCGTGGAGCGGTGCCTGACCTGCAGGAATGTCAAGGCTGAACACTAGAGACCTTACGGTAAGGTCCAACCGTTGGATATCCCGCTGTGGTAGTGGGAGGATATTACTATAGATTTTATCACGAAGCTTCCAGGACCACGCGTGGAGTCGATTCGGTTTGGGTCATCGTTGATTGGTTGACCAAAAGCACCCATTTTATTCTGATTCAGGAGAGCGTTTCGACAGAAAATTTGGACGACATCTATATCAGGGAGGTAGTGGCGCGACACGGGGTGCCAATTTTAGTGATTTCCGACAGGGATGTGCGGTTCACTTCCAGGTTTTGGAAGAAGTTTCATGACGAGCTGGGTACTTGCCTGCATTTTAGCACTGCCTTTCACCCGTAGAAAGATGGTTAGAGCGAGTGGACCATCCAAACTCTGGAGGATATGTTGTGGGCGAGTGTTTTAGATTTCGGAGGTAGTTGGGATACTTACCTTCCCTTGGCGGAGTTCTCTTATAATAACAGCTATCGTGCGAGTATCGCCCAACCTCCTTTCGAGATGTTGTATGGGAGGAAGTGCAGGACCCCGATATGTTGGGGTGAAGTTGGTCAAAGGCTCATGGGGAGTACCGAGGTGGTACTCAAGACGACAGATAGGATCCAATAGGTTTGGAGCAGACTTCAGATTCCTTAGAGTCGGCAGAAAAGTTATGCCGACAAGCGTCGATCGGACCTAGAGTTCCTGGTCGGGGATATGGTGCTCCTGAAAGTGTCGCCTTGGAAGGGCGTCATTCGATTCAGGAAGCGGGGAAAGCTGGGCCCCAGGTATATTGGACCCTTCATGGTTGTAGCCTAAGGAGTACTACCTCGAGTTGTTTCCGGATCCATCATAAGACTTCAAGGATGAAGCTTAAAATAAGTCGGGGAGATTTGTAGCACCCATTTCCTGATACGTATTTTAGTCAAGTAATTATCACATTTTGGCCTGGGACTCGGCGAGTTGGAGGCCCAACTCGTCGAGTAGAATTATTTTGGACGCGGGGGTTTAGTGACCTACCCGACGAGTCGGAAGACCGACTCGACGAGTAGGAGCTGCCTGGACAAAACCCTAATGTTTAGGGTTTGCACCCTATTTAAACAACTTACCTCCTCCACAACCAGCCTCCATCATCCCTCTTACTTCCAGAAGGCCCTAAATCAAAATACTAGCTGTGTTTGAGTATTATTAAGCCATTTTCTTGTGCATTTTGGTGGTTGTGAAGCTCGAGAAGAAGGAAGGAGCTTGACCGATCGAGTTGAGGCTAGTGGCTCTAGAGGTTGTGTTCCATTTCCAGTTTATATAAGGTAAAAAGCTCCAACCATGGTCTTACATTTGATAGATCCATTTCAGGACATGGAACTTGTCATCTTTGGGACATTTCTAAGCTATTTCGGGTTCCAGAACTTATTGAGGGGTGAAGGCTTCAGCTCTTGGGTCTTGAAGGGTCCTCATAGCATAAAGGTGCCAACTTTATGGCCATGAGAGCCCCATGCACATTGTAGATTCTGAGCTTAAAGACCCATGCATGGACATCAAGTTTTTACCTTTACATGAAAAAGGGCCCTATGAGGCCAGATCTATAGTTTTGATGTGTTAAGACCCATTATAATCGGCTGTATAGTGGTGGACAAAGAGGGACTCGGCGAGTCGGGACACTTTTTCCCCAAGAACCATCTTCTGAAAATGGTTTGGTTGAGTGGAAGGAACACTCAGCCTGATAAGGACTTGTTTTGAACCTGGGAATCATGGTACTGGACGAGTGTTAGAATAAACTCGGTGAGTCCAAGACAATCTTCCAATCTTTGAAGATGGACTCGACGAGTTGTTCTTATAACTCAGCGAATCATAGACCGGATACATTCATATGCTGAAGATGAACTCGACGAGTTCAAGGAAGAACTCAGCGAGCCAGATGAAGAATTGACTAAAGTGTTGTTGATGGTGAACTCGTCGAGCTCCTGCTAGACGAGATGAGTGGGGATGGGTTTGTAGTATTTTGTGGAAGAAGGGACTCGACGAGTTGACCGACCAACTCGGTGAGTCTGGTCGACCAAAAGATGACTTGACTAGGGTTTTACTTTGACTTTGCCTTTGACTTGGATTCAAGTTGGCCCTTGTAGGGGTTGTGAGTACAAGTTAATAACTTAGAGGGGTTATTGTGTATGGATTGAGGAGTCGAGGAGAGTTAACTTTCACACCGAGGACAGTGCAGACACTAAACGACTTGGAGGTGAGTTTCGTTCTAGTAGGGGTGGGTCTCCAACCACAATGCCGACCCACCAGCAAGGGCATTGTGTAGATGGCTGTCTTTGTGATAATCATCTCGGATTGATGTGCGATATGATTACTATGCTTGATATGTTCATTGTATTTGATTTGCTTGTTGTGATTGATATGTATTAGTAATAGCAGGGGTGGAATAGTCCCCGGATACCAGTTGAAAGATACCGAAGGGGAGGGTAGCTCCCGGTTACCGGTTGAAAGATACCGAAGGTGAGGGTAGTTCTCAGTTACCGGTTGAAAGATACTGAAGGGGAGGGTAGCTCCCAGTTACCGGTTGAAAGATACCGATGGGGAGAGCAATTCCCAGTTACCGGTTGAAAGATACCGACGATTATGCATTATTTGGTATGGGTATGATGGGGGAACTCACTAAGGTTTTTACTTATAGTTTCAGTTTTGGTTTCAGGTACCTCTTCGTCAAAAGGAAACGAGTCGGCGGTGTAGCAGCGTATCACACACACACACACACACACACACTCATATGGATTCCGCGTGGAGATTCCTGGGATTGTACTCTGATTTTTATTACTTTTGATGATATGGCCTTAAGACATGTTGTTATGATTTTTATAAATTGATATGACATTGACAATGTTTGGCAAACTATGTTATCAATCTCGTAAATAAAAATGAAATTTTTGTCCTCGAAAATTTGGATGTTTCAATAGAATACTTTGATTTTTGTTAGAATTTCAGGGTAATAAAGGCACCTGGATATACTGAGAATTGTGATTTCACTATCAAATCAAAGTATTGTGTGGTACTCCCTAATCTTTGATTGGATAAGACTCAGAAGAGAAAAGAACAAAGAATGAGACATATGAAGTTTTTAAGTACTAGAAAAAAACTGACCAAATTGGTAAACACCTCCTTGCACCCCGCCAGGGGCTGCCGCCCCTTGGACCCCGCTCGCAGGGGCACTGCCCCCGGACCCCCGTTCCTTCAGGGGCTTCACCCTAAATGACAATCTAAGTTTAATCTTGAATAAACTTAAACAAATGTGTACTCCACACCTTCCTTACTTGTTTAATATTTATCAATGTCACTTTTGGTCAACAAAATAATCTTATTACACTTAAATCACATCAGTGAAACAAATCACCAACAAGGTCTCATTCGAGTTTGTGCTCATACTAACCTTAATTGTAATATATGGATTAGATCTTATCAAACTTATGCATAGTCAGACTCTAGGATACCGATCACTCAGTCTAGGAGACATTTCCTAGCACCTAAATTTAAAACACTTTTACCGAGACACTTCACAATGAAATTTGTTTTGTTTCATACCTTGTATATCTTTAGGTTTAAAGTTTGGTTTCCTAATCAAGTCTCTTAAAAATTATCTTGCAATCCATGTTGCGTTCATGATGGAAGCATTGCTAAATTGGCTAACTTACTATTGAACATCAAGATTTTTTTTTAATTGGAAATACCCCTTTGTAGCCATCCAAGAGGCCCATATTTGAAACGGACAAAGTTTTTTTTGTCAATTTTCTTCCCACATCTAACAACCATTCTAACACTATCTCATTTATTGAATCTCAATTATGCATATTGATGATGGTATAGTTTATTAACCAAGGTTTGAGTTGTTGATGTGAATCATACCTTTCTTAGCATAAAGGCTTCATTTTATTCTGCTTCATAGAGGGAACGTCGGTTTAATATCCAACCTCAAGTGGATCTTCCTCCTACTAATGGCTTTTTCAATGGTGTTGGCTTCAATATCCAAACCCTAATCCTCATCACCAGTGTCCTCCATGCTAGGAATGTACTCATCAAAATCTCCAAGTAGTGTGTTTAGGAACATGTCTTTGTATCTAGAAGGTGGTTTGTTTTTGAAATTGTCTTCCTGTTCAACATCTATATATTTGAAATCCAGTTTTAACTCATGTTGGTCATCGTCAATGAAATAGTTGTCCAGTTTGTCAACATTTGGCTTCATTACAAAAAAAGTTTCTACAAACGTGGATCAATTTCTTGATTTGCGGAAAATAAATACTTTCCATCACAATTAAACCCTCATTGAATGAAGACGGCTCACTGTAAAAACCCAAATTAAAGCCGTGGTTCGTAACTTATGAGTCATGTCAGCCAAGGCATCCGATTATGTAAATGATAACTGCGCATTAAAAAGAAATCTGGTGTGATAACCGGTCTCGTTAAATGGTGATCGGGCATTCGAACATTATGCAAACATAACCCAATATCTTAGGAGTGATCAATAAAAAAAATCAGATGTGACTTTTCGTTAATAAACTCAAGGTTTAGGGATTTTTTTGGATATTTTCTTCTATAAATAACATGGTTTGTAAAAGCATAAATGTCATGTAAATGCATTGAATAAAAACTCTAAAAATGCATAAAATGCATCTAACAAAATCTTAAATGTTTTGTAAATGTATGTAAATCTTTTATTTAAAAGAATTAAATCATAAAATAAATAACTATTTCAATTTTTTAATATAAGGTGTTTCAACTATTTTCTGGGAGAAGGTGGAAGAGAAAGAATATGTCGAGATGAGTTGAAGTTGGAGTTATCCCCACTATCATCATCATTGTTGCTAGATTTTTAGACTGTTTTAATTTTTATTGTAATCAAATTGATTGAATACGATATAAAGTTAGGATTAATTTAAAAGAAAATAAGATAAGGCCAAAGTATCATTTATATGAACTTGACAGATGGGTAGTTACAAAAAATGACTTAGGGGTGAAAAAAAGTAAAATATGACTTTTTTGATAATTTTGGATAACCGTATAAAACTAAATCAGAGTTATCCAAAACAATTAACAAATAGATGAAAAATCTATTTTATACAAAAAAAATGTTTATAAATATCTAAATGAAATGGTAGAAAAACATATTTTCAAATACACAAAATTATATCCTAACTTTGAACTGTTTGATAATGTTTGAGTAAAAAACGGTGATAAAGAAGACATAAGCAAGCCAACAATGGATTGGTGGAAACCAAAAGCACTCAATCACTATAACCCCAAGCATAGACTAGTAACCCTACATAATCAAATTATATATATATATATATATATATATATATATATATATATATATATATATATATATATATATATATATATATATATATATATATATATATATATATATATATATATATATATAATTAGGATAATGGGTAACCTAAAAATATTGTGTGAATGTATTACTTGATGTGGATCAATCATTTGATAATAGCATGATAGTAATTCAGTTAATTAAATCAATTATAATAAAATTAATTACTCTAATTTTGGAAACTTAATCAATAGATTATAAACAAAATCCATAATTTTAGGATTAACCCTTATTAATCTCCATATCATCACCGATCATTAGCATACCTCTCTTTATCGATAACCCTACAATTCGATTCCCATGCCCCCTCGTTACCGCAATTTCATTGTGATTGTGGCGAAGACCGAGATTCTATGACTCTATGACCAAGAAATTTTGTTCAACCAAGCAGTGACGTAAAGATGATGTGGGCAACATTATCTCTGACAATTTCGTGAATTTTCAAGGATGTATTTACAACTCTATAAGTTTCTTAAATATTGTTTCACTTTTAGATTGTTATTGATTCACAAATTTACTTTTTGGCAATTTAATATTGTTATATTAGAATCACAAATCTAGTTTACAGTAAATTTAACTTTTGACAATGGATTCTTGATTTCATTGTTCAACTATGGAGATAACGCGTATGTGAGATTATTATGAACAATAGTCTAAAATTTTAGTTTTTATTATCATTTTCATGTCATGACAATTAAATTTTCAAACCTATTTTGCAGTTGTTTGAAGTTGAACCGCATGAGGTACAATTCAATAATCAAAAGGAAGGGTTGTTATTCTACGATATTCTATAAGAATGCATATTCTTTTGTGATGTTTCTATATTTTTTAGAGTCATGCTTAAGCTATATAAAGAAATAAATAAACAAAAGTTGTCATTTTGTTCTTCCTTTTTTTGTTCATTGTTGTTATATTCTTTCACATGTTATAAAGAAACCTCATTCTTTTAGAATGTACATTATTTCAGCATGTATTTGTAATGTTTTAGAATGCATGAACAAATTATATTCTTATTTGTATTAATTTTTGCATAATTATCAGGAGAATGTGTCAATTTTGCAATTACAATAACTATTATTTTGCTGCAAATTCTTATTATTTAGAAAATATGCAATCCTCTTCTTTAAAAATGCTTAAGTCATATGAAATATTTTTTATGATCTTGTATTATTTAAAAATGGTTAATTCTAAAAGAATGCAGACACAATAATAAAAAAAGATTAACCAAAATAATGAAGGTATACTTAAAGAATGTTCAATATTCAAAATTTAGTATACAATATTCTTAAAGAATGCATGAACAATAATCAACATTAAAAAAATCTTCAAACAACTTTACTAATCATATAAAAGATATGGTTGTTATTAAAATGTAAAAGACATAACTTTATTTTTCGGAAATCTAATTTAAATAGCATCTCATAATATTCTTACTTTCTATAAATATTTATTAACCAATTTTACTAATTTATTCCTACAATTAATTAAGTTAATTAAGTGTAATTATCTATTAATGATATCCCTTGTTAATAACATGTACCCTGCGATCAAAACACTTAATTTTTTTTTTTTCAATCAAACACACAAGAAATGGTCATATATTCATACAATAATTGTTGTTCATGTTTGATCCTAACCCTATATATATATATATATATATATATATATATATATATATATATATATATATATATATATATATATATATATATATATATATATATATATATATATATATATAAAGTATAAGGACTCTAAGAGCTTATATTTTTACCTTATAATTAAAGGTATACATTTATTTTAGTAAAATATCTGGTAGCAAATTATATGAAGGGCATTTTTGTCTATCGATAAAAAGAATGACACAATGGTAACTCAAAACTCTCTAAAACATCTCTTATCTCCTACATATACAAGGCCATCACGTCCAGCAGACGACCATCACCGGTAGATCGTCGGTGCCGCCGTTAGCAGCCCAACTTCAGTCACCTCTTGACCACGTCACTGACATATCACCAATTCCTTCCTCTTCTGTGCACATTAGATCAATAAAATGCAACATCTCCAACGTCAAACCACTGACCGCCATTGATTTGCGGGCAATAAAAACCATTAATAAGCTTGAGATGACGAGGTCCTCATATCTGATTAGATCTTATGTGTGGTCTGGTCTAGATCTTCGTCTCCAGGCCTATGGCTTTCAGATCTGATGGAGCATGAAAACCTTCTTTGGTCTTCTTTATTCAGCCGAAAACCTCTACAATTTAATATCTCCATAAATAGTAATACGATCTTCGGTGCTACATAAACAATTTATGACAACAATTCTACACTTTTTTCCCCTAGATCTACGATTTATGCCACTTGATCTATGAGCTTCAGCTAGATTGATGAACCGATCTTACACTGTCGTCAACGACCACCATCGATGAGGCCTTGCTGCTATACTGACACACTATTAACTCACACGCATTTTTTCTCTCTGGTATCTCTGGTGAAATACATTAGGTTTGACGATTTTTTACTGTTTTTATTTCTATTAGACTGTGAATTTAATGTTTTAATCTCCCATTTTTATTTACTTTGTTAAACATTTTTGAACTCTTTTTAAGTTATGAATCCAAGTTTGGTTTTTTATTTGTTATGATATTTGCCTAATATATGTTACTCATAGTGTTAAATGTGTCTCGAGCATTTGGATAATGTTCATGGAGCATTTGGAGCGCTTGGAACTAAATGGAGCGCATGGGTTCATGAAGCATGTATCAAAGGAACGGATCATCTAAGAAAGGAATGGATCATCTGATAAAGGAACGGATCCAGCGTCAAAGGAACATATCATATAGAAGCGGGTTTGGAGCACCTTGAAGAGGTTTGTAGCACTTGGGAGTGATTTGGAGCAACAATGGGGCCTTGTTGCGCCATTTGTTGAAAACTTAGGCCAAGAAGGATATTGAAAGGTTAGGCTAAGAATGTTGGACCAAGCAACACCAATGCTTCTATGGTTCATGAAAGTTCTGATGAAGGGGATGATGGTAAAGTTTTGATAGTATGTACATCTACTTTTGTTGATGCTTGGGATTTATATTCTAGATGATTGTATGATTGGGATAAGGGGTGACTATATCTGAATCCTTGGATCAATATGATGATGAAAGAAAGTTGTGGCATCATAAGTTGGGACATTTGAGAAAGAAGGGGTTATTTGGTGGAGATGCAACTAGAAATGCTAAACTTGGTGAAGCTTGTGTTCACGAGATACAAATTAGGGTGAAGTTTAGTTCAGTTCAACACTCAAGCAAGGAGACTCTCGAGTGTGTTCACTCAGATCTTTGGGGTCCCTCTAATGTGAAGTCTCATGGTGGATGTCTATACTTTGTGACTTTTATTGATAATTACTCAAGGAAGACATGAGTGCAATTTCTGAAGACAAAGGATGAAGATGAAGTGTTTGGGACGTTCAAGGAGCGGAAAAAATGGTTGAGAAATAGACCGGGAACCATGTCGAGTCACTCAGAACAAAAAATAGATTGGAGTTCTACATAGCTTTATTTGACAACTTCTATAAAACAAAAGGTATAGTGAGGCATCGCACTGTACCGCTAACATCATAACAAAGAAGAGTGGCCGAATGAATGAACCAAACACAGGTGGAGCATGCTCAATACATCTGATTATCTGTTGATTTATCAAAGTAGTTTACGGCAAAAGTGATCAATAATACTTGCTATACGACGAATATGTGACAACCTGAAATTTCTATTCTATACGAACATATCATGCCAATAGAAGTCAGAACGGTAGCTGCTAATTTTCAAACTTTTTAGAATAAGGGTGAGTGTTTCAGGATTTACATTTGAAGAGTTATCAGGAGAGAGGATGCCCTAGAGTATTTTGTGCATCTTAAAAGTTTCAAAACTCCATGAGTTTGGAGTTTAAGGCTCGAATCATATTTTTGACCAAAAACTCCATGGACTATATATATGACACATTAGGCATTTTTCGTCATTTGTTCCATTTTCGACTACAGAAAAACCCGATTCTCTCCCAAGGATCTTCCATCTTTCATCCAGAATTGTAAGTACTTCTACCCTAGAGTGTTTTAAAGCTTACTACATGTTTAGATATGTTAGAAATCACTCAAAAATCACAAGAAGAAGGACTTCACGGCCCAAGATCTTCTTGGACTGTAAACTCTATTTTGGGTGCCAAAGTGCCCTCAACTTTTCCCTTATGCTTAGGAACTAGTATGGAACCCTTCCCTGATGGCTTTAGCACAAGAAAACACCAAGATTAAAGGTGTTTACGGTCCAAGAAAACCTTAGGCCGTAAACCCTTCTTAAGGGGTCAAAAATGGCCCTCGTCCCTTCATTTGCTTAGGAAACTAGTCTAGATTTATTCCTTGATATGTATGGGACTTGAAAACACCAAAAGAACATAAATAATATGTGTTTACGACCACAAACATATGGAGAAGTGGTCCATGGGCCGTAAACTACATATAGGGGTGTTTTGATGCCACAAACACTTCCATAGGCTTATACTTCAATGTAGAAATGCTTCAAGGGACTTACAAGGCTTCGAAACAACTCATGGTCAAGAAGACATGAGTTTACGGCCATAAACCCATGAGTTTACGACCATAACTCAATGGGTTCCCTTGAACCCTAAGCTCAATAGCTTTGTCCTACAACACTTAGATATAATCCTTATCACTTATAACACTTATATAAAGTGTTTAACATGTTTTAGGATGTCTTAACCTTGTTAGTTAATTGTTTAAAGGCTAATTGGTTACATATATGCGATACTATATGTTAACTAGGATCATAGAGTGTGTACAAGTCTTCACTTGACACCTAGCATCCTATGAAGTCCGTTCAATCCCAACCACTCGCTACAGGTGAGTTTATACCCTTTATCTATCTTTTAAATGTTTTTAAATGCTTTTATGGGGGGGAGGGGGGGATACAAGTTGAATCATGCTAGTTATTATATCAATCACATGTGATTGATAACTAGCATCCAAATAGAATTGCTACACTTTTAGCTGTTTTATCAAACAGATTACTTCAAATGACTTTCCAAAACATTTTTACTACTTTAAAATTCTTTATCAAACTGTCTTACATACGGAATGTTTCTTTTCAAAACTATGTTACAATTGTGTTTCCAAAACAAAGGATTCATTATACTTTAAACTGTTCTTATCAAATAAACTATTTTCAAACTGTTTTACAAACTGACATCAAATCATCTTTTCTTAGTTCTTAAACTCTTCAAAGGTTTTACAAAACTTCTTTTATACTTTTATATTGCCAATTGCATGCCTAGATATGTATAGTTATATAATTAATGTTTGAGGGCCTTAGGAAGGCTAACCCGCCTTATTTGCTTTTCCCTATTGGAATGTGGTCTTGTAGGGTATCGGGTATCTATCCGAAGGTCATTTAACTATTAGTTATATATCATGTGTACATATATAGTCATAAAGGTTCTTCTAGTCAATTCAATACCCTTGGGTAGCAAGGGTATACTTCCATGTTCGTACGTACAAGTTATATTACTAGTAAACTACAATAGGCGTAGTTTAGGGTTTTACTAATTCTAATACTAAAACAATGAATCATACAAAGAGTCAATTCATAAATGAGTCATAACTTATAGTGATGAGAAACAAACATAATACATAGTGATGAGAAACAAACATAATACATAGTGATGAGAAACAAACATAATACATAGTGAAGAGAGACAAACATAATCCATAGTGATGAGAAAGAAACATAATACATAGTGATGAGAAACAAGCATAATACATAGTGATGAAAAACAAACATAATACATAGTGATGAGGAACAAATATACAGGCTAGACAGAGGAAGAACACACAATACAGCTAGCACATACATTACATATACATTACATTCAGTTATGTGAGCCATTAAACGGGTAATGGCACTATCTACCATGACCGTTTTTGTATCCAGAATCTCCTTAATTAGGGAGCATATGAGTTTGCGTATAGATCTATACTGGATTGACTATCCTACACCTTGCTGCTCGCTACAGTGGGACTTACAAGTGTACGGGTGCCAAATGTCATTTCTTACGGCGTCTTACATCGTTGTTTTACTATTGAGTCGGTAGTAGGATACAGGCCGATCACATGATACTTTCAATCTCATTTGGTTTAAGGTAGTTAGTACAACAGTAACTTATTATAAAACTACAGTACATTATTATTTCCCCATTACATTCACTTCGTGAACATTCACATGATGCACGGTAATGTAAATACTACATTTTTGGTTAATGATAGTTACATTTGGGAAAATACACACTCTTACAAGAGACACAGTCAGATACTAGATGCCTTGGTAGAAGGCTACTTTCAGTAGGAAGCATAGGGTTTTCGAGGTTATTTAAAACTTTTACATACTTATACTTACAAATACAGTCTTACAAATACATTCTTACAAATACATTCTTACAAATACAGTCTTACAAATACATTATTACAAATACAGACACTAAAATACTTATGATCTCACCAGCTTTAAAGCTGATACTCTTTTTCAAAATAACTTGTATCCTCAGGTAAACAGTAGACAGGTATCGATGAAAGGTTTAGAGAAGATGGAGCTTGTTCAAGACTCATCTTTCATTTTTTATTCATAATTTAGTGTCTATTAAACATGTCAGAACACTTGTATTAAAATTATATTATTAACGCAATGGATGATGTTGTTGTTTATTTACTACTATTCGCTGTTGTGATATTGTACATGACGTCCTCCGCCCTAGAATGTTTCCGCTATTCCTGGTTTTGGGGCTGAGAGAATATATCTCCATCAACTGTAATTGATTATAAGTCTCCTCAATTGGTGTGGTTTGGGAAAATCTCTAGGAACACTGGTTTATAAATGTTTGGATGCTCTGATTATGCTCGTATGAATGATGGTAAACTGGAGCGTAGGGAAATGAAGGGAATATTTATAGGATATCCATCTGGAGGGAAATTTCATCGTTTGTGGTATACAAAAAACAAACTCCAAAATTCATTATTAGTAGAGATATGACCTTTGAATATTTTGTGTAACCAAAGAGGAGATTGTACAATTGTTGCAGGGAATGATCAGGATACTAGCCATAAGGTGGAGTTTGAATGAAAAACCCCATAAAGTTTTGTGACAAATAAGGAATAGCAGGGTGGCATGAAACAACATAGACATGAGGAATCCCTTTTTTAACCTAAGGAAGAAGTGTTTGATGATACTGATGCCTAGAAACTCAACTTGAAGGAGCTTCTGGATAGAAAGAGTTTGAGATGAACGATTTAGTAGCTGAAAAGGAGATAGGAAGGATGGAGATTTGGAGTTATAAAAAAGAAGGATGGTTATACATTTCTCACTACATTGAGAGAGCCGTGTGTTCATTCTATTCTGATCGGTCCAAACTTGTTTGTTCTTCTTTGTTGGTTCGATGAAATCAGTGAATTGCTCATTGGTAAGTAGTCAAGTGAATCTTACGATACTTAAAGGGAACGGTTGATGTTTTTGTTGTATGGTGCAAATTCATATCATACGAACTTGGTTGAATTCATAGACTTGGACTATGAAAGTGATCAGTGTTGGATTAGGTGTCTAAGCCCATAACTATAGTTGGTATATATTTGAATTGATAGTAGCACAATCATTTTGGGTTGCCTTCACACTAGCAACTAAATAGGATGATTAATTGAGGAAGCTGTTGAATTTATTATTTGTAATAATAAATTAGTATATATAATGATTTATTAATATGTTATGAAAATAATATATTAATTAGAAATCATGTTGTTTAATTAATATCTAATCAGAAATTAGTATGGAATTAGTTTTGGGATTAAATAAATTACCAGAAAGTATAGGGGTTGTTTTGTAATTAATTAATAGTTGTGGTTTGGGATCTTGGATCACCCTAAGTGGGGTTGGCCAAAATTTCTAAAGGATGCCCTTAGAATTCTGTCCAAAGCCTTAAGGAGGTGGATCAATGGATTGCTTGGGGCCTAAGATGGAAATTAGGGTTTCCACCTAGAAACCATAGCTTTGAGGCTAAGCAACCTAACTATATAACGAGAATCACCCCCATCAAGTTTCATCTACTCCTATGAAACCCTATAAGAGCCAAATTTTTAAGCAAGTTCCTCATATCTTCTCTCTCTCTCATAATCATCCTCTTGCCTTGGTGTGTTTGTGAGTCATTAAAGGTACTACACTTGTGGTACTTGTTCTCAAAGTCAATATCTTCAAAGGAAATCAGTGTTATTACTAAATAAAAATAAATTTATGTTTCTAATCCTTCTTATGTTGATTTCGAAAATACTAGAACCATATTATGGTTTCCAGTTTTTGTGTTTAATACTTATATGTCTAAAAGTGAAAACATATATCCTTCAACTAGGGTTGCATGCACATATAAGATTGTTTGCTATGTATAAAACCCATAAGTAGTATCAGAGAGTATGGTTTTTATAGTGACATAAGAACATGGTTTGGCTTGCAGAATTAAAGTTTACACAATTGAACATAGTGATTTGGGTGCTAAAAGATATATCTGATCATAGTAAATGAGTACAAAAGGGATCTAGTCTAGAACTTCATAAATATCTCACTCACTAATCACTATGACTACATCTCTCAAGCACACCTCTACAAGTAGTATGAACTCACCTTATATAGAGGTGTTTACATGTCTCTCTCTTACTCTCAAATACTCATTAGTCATAAGGCTAATGCAACACATGCAACTGGATCTAAAAAAATCAAACCATCTACAATGTCATACATGAGAACTTTGCACCCCAATATTCTGCCCCTCAAAGTTATGAATGGATGACCCACTTCAAATCTTCCAAAAATCGAGCAACTACGCAGTTTGAGCCTCAAAGGTGACATATATTGAAACGCACTTTAATCTTCAATTCTTCCATGATTCTCAATTTGGGCTCTAGGATGTGAGACCATACAATCTGAGCATCAACGAAAGATCACGAGCTTCTCAAACTCTAAATCGATCACCCTAAAGTTGAGCCTAAAAACACACCCCAATAATCTTCAATAATTCCAAATCCATTTCTAAAATAAATCATTTCCGAACTTCCAATTGCATAATTCTGTAAGCTTCAAAACTTTAAGATCACTTCGGTCTTTAAATCCGTGTAATATTAAAAATTCAAGTTTGAATTTCCATATAAACTTCTCTCCCTTTTTATAATCGAAATTTGATTATAAAACCTTCAAGGAAAAAGAACGTGCTCTATTCGGAATTTTTTGTGTCAAAACTCTCCCTTAACATGTGGCATAAACTTTGTGCTTCAATCCGGAAAATCCAAAAAATATTCAATTTTTAGCTTCATTCACGGATCGCCTTTGATAAAATTTCTCAAAAATGGGTAGAAATTGTCAATTTCAAAATTTTGTAGTGATCCGTTGTGCCCAAAACAGCAAAGTATGAAAAACTCTCCCCCTTTTTCCAAAGTAGGGTAGAAATCATCAATTTGCACAAAATGCAGGGGGCTGAAATACGCTTTCTTCAACTTTCAGAAAAAACAGTCCTTTTTCGAATTTGGGTACGAAATGCCAAACATTCGAAACCTCAGGGACTGTTTTCGAAAAACTGCCCTTTGTTCTCAAATCATACGAAGAATCCCTTCAAACATACGAAGCTCCAAATAATTTTCGAAATTGGGTGATAAATATCAAACATTCGAAACTTCAATTACTTTTCGAAGTGTCCAATATTCGAAGGTTCAGGGGTTAAATTCGAAACTTTTTGCCATTTGATCAAATCATACAAAATGTTGATCAATAAGAGGAAGGGCTTTGAAAAGGTGCCAAACAGTCGAAATTTCGAGGGCAAATTTCGTAACTTTTGTCAAATCCTACCCCAATTTTGTTTAAATGAAAAACGTATGAAACTTTTTCTTTTCTCTCTCCCCTTCGTATGAAACTACATCTCCACACTTTCGTGAACCAATAACGAAAAATTACACACAATGTCGAAAGCGAAGGCATACGAAGCCACTGAATAATGTCTTAACCATTCACTCACTGAATCATTATGCTCTTCCAAAATCATCGACATAAAAAAAAATCTGCTTCGCACATCCAAAACCCTTCATTTGTTAATCAAACTCATTTATCGACCTTCCCAAAAAGCTTTGTCATCAACAATTGAACCACATGGAAAGCCATAACTTCGACTATTAGTTGTATCATTCGATTTCAATTCCTTTCACTCTCGAAATTTCAAATAAACCCAACATCGATTTATTTGTGTTTCTTAATCGACATCGACATCCTGCTGTCACTTTTCCAAATTTATCTTGACAATCAAATTGAAATACGAACAAACAACATAATCAATTTATCAATTTAATTTTCAAATCAAATCCATTGATTCATTGATAATCAATCTGTTCTTCATCGTTATTCATCTGTTCTTCATCAGTTCTTCATTATGTTCTTCAAGTTTTGAATGAAACCCAATTTCATCAAAAATTGCTTCAATTGTGATAAATGTTGCCAAATCAAGAATCGTTCTTCAAAAATCATCTCGATCTTGAAGACCCGCTCTGATACCAATTGTAGAGACATAAGAACATGTTTTGGCATGCAGAATTAAGGTTTGCACAATTGAACATGGTGATTTGGGTGCTAAAAGATATATTCAATCATAGTAAATGAGTACAAAAAGGGATCTAGTCTAGAACATCATAAATATATAACTCACTAATCACTATGACTACATCTCTCAAGCACACCTCTACAAGTGGTATGAACTCACCTTATATAGAGGTGTTTTCATGTCTCTCTCCCACTCTCAAATACTCATTAGTCACAAGGCTAATGCACCACATACAAGTGGGTCTACAAAAGTCAATCCATCTACAAAGTTATACATGAGAATTTTTCACTCTAACAGTTTCTGTTTTCCATTAGAATTGGTACAATTGATTAAACGTGACAAAATTAGGGTTTATGGAAATTAAACCCTAAACCTTGCAATTTTCACAATTAGGGTTTGTAACCATAGTATTTTCGAAAATTGTAAAGGGTTTTCAAACCCTTTCCTTTGACCACCTTAGAATCGAAATGTAGGGTTTCCAAATCCTAGGTTTTCGAAAAATTAGGCAATGCTGAAAGCCTTGCCTTCCCCCTGTAACAGCCCAAAATCCAGGTACCCTTTTCTTTGGCCCTTTATCTTATATTTGTGTCATTTTAGGGTTTGCATGTTGGGCGAGTACGTTGGGCGTACAAGGAGTACGCTGCGCGTACTCGCGCGCTCCATTTAAATGTGTTCTCCATTTGGTACGCTGGGCGTAACCGGCCTAGAATCAAAAATGCTAATTGTTGTGGTTGGCTATAAAACGAATGTGTTGGCTTGACTCCTCAGCCACCATCCCTCAGAAAGAAACCCTAAGAGAGTGTCCCTTCATTCCTAGCTCTTTGGTGAGTGTTCTAAGCTAGCTGGTGTCATTTCAACGTAGCAAAGGAGAAGAGGATTCCATTTTGAAGGCTAGAAGTTGGTTTTCAAGTGTAGATCCATGATTAGCAAAGGTTGGAGCTTTATTCTAAGGTAAAAAGTTCGGATCTTGACTTGTAGTTCATGTGGTATGCTTTATGGACCATATTCTAGGGTTTTGTTCCAATGGTGGAGACTTTATGAGCAAATGGTCTCCATTAGCTTAGATCCGTCATATTTCTGGTCTATTTGAGTTGTAGATTCATAAAAATGTAATCTTGGACGTGAATGTTTAACCATGCATGAGATCTAGATCCTTGAGTTGATATAGAAAGATGTTAAGGAGTGTAGGAGCCTTTACAGCCATGCCAAGGCTTAAAGGTTTCGACTTTATGAGTAAGGATGCTTAAATAAAGCCAGATCTAGAAGTTGAAGTTATGGCTTAATCGATTAAGACCAGAAATGAGGAATGTTTAGGTCTGATGGTTACGCTGGGCGTAACTCCCAGTACGCGCAGCGTACTAGGTGGAGACCCCGACTCTTGGGTTGGCAATGTACGCCCCGCGTACATCAAGCTTACGCCCTGCGTACTGCAGGGTTGTCTTTTGTTGACTTTTAGGGTTTTGGTCAACATGTGGACTTTCAGTCAAGGAAGGGTAAGATGGTCTTTTACCCTCTAAGGAATGATGATAAGGGGTAAAGTCTAGTTGTGGAAGTCTATATTAATTGAAATGATATTTGTTATGATTAGGCGAGGTTGAGCCTTCGTTGGGATTTGGAGATAACGAGTACGCGAGATTCTAGACTTTCCACTAGGTGAGTTTTCTCACTATACTGTACCTGGAAGGGTTTTTATTGTGTGACAAGAAGGTAGGATATGTTATGAGTTATATGCATTGTATATGATAAGTTAATCGTTTGTATGTGCTATGTATGTTATGCTTGAGATGGGCCAGAAGGCATTATGTTATGGGCAGGAAGGCATATATGTTATGGGCCGGAAGGCGTTGTGATGTGGACCGTAAGGTTGACACAGGTAGGACCGGAAGGTTTACCGAGTCGGGACGGAAGTCCCCTGAGACACATGGACCGGAAGGTCAGGTCCTGGAAAGGCGTATGTGCGTAAGTAGTATTTTGGGGAACTCACTAAGCATTTATGCTTACAGTTGTTATGTTATGTGTTTCAAGTACTAGCGAGGACCGTGGGAAGGCACCGGCGTGATCTGTACACACTGACGAATGAACTGTTTTATGATCATGGGATGTATTTTGTTACAATGACATTTGTTACATATGTGATTCCAAAATATTAAATGATGGTTTTTGATCTTTGCAAAAAATGAAAAATTGTTTTGAAAATTCACGTTGTTACACCCCCCTCCCCCCCCCCCCCCCCCCAGCCACCCAAGTCATGGATTTCAAAATTAAGGCTTTGGATAAGATAGTTATATTTGGTAATTATCTTTTAATAGTTTACTAGATAATTATAAAATCTTGTAATTATCATTCCCTATTTTCGAAATCTAGGGAGTAAGGATTAGGTTAAATTAATTTGTTTAATTTAATATATAATTCTTAATTGGTTTAATAATTTAATTAACTAAAGGATAATTATTAAATCAAGGTTTTTAAATTCCAAATTTTAAATTAAAATGGGTTTTAATTTTCGAAATTTTAAATAAATTTAAAAACCTTCGTACTTTAAAATGTCTAAAATACACCCTTATACTACACATAATATTAAAAGTTTAAATATTTACTACACATATAAGACAAGTCAGTCAAACCGCTAGTACGTCTCATTCACAAAGCCAATAAATAAGGGGGTATAAGGAAAATGTGTATAAAATGGTAGTTGAATGAGTGTCCACTCTCACCTAGTGCTTTCTTGATTGGTGGAGGGTCGTTAGCCGAAAGGGTTTGATAGGACACTTAATTCTTATTAATAAGTGTAATGGAAAAAATAAAGTAACTAAATGTTTTTATTAAATTCTCAATCTTAGTTACTTTAGGAAAATGTATATTTCATGCAAATCCGTGAAATTGCACATTCCACTTTATGAACGTCGTTCGTAGAGCGTGTGTGGTTAAACGACACACTAATATAGAATTATAAAGGGTGGCAATGGGTATCTTGTAAATTATCATTGATTAATGGAGCATGTGTGGTTAATCAGCACATTAATTGGGTGATAAATAACATCGAGAGTACCAAGCTAATTTGCATGGTTATTCACACCTTGATTGTGATCCTCGGTATCCTAGTAAAATATGGAAAAGGCATAATCAAGATTAAACATGCCATTTAATAGTTCAATAAATCTTAAAAGATCTTGGAATTTCAATTAAAACATAATTCTTTTAAGTTTTGTTTTTCCTGGTGAAATTAGTAAATTGTCATTTCCCTACCTTTAAATAATTTTCAATTAGATTACAACGTCCCTCTTTTGAATTGTGATTTATTTAGTTGGATCCTAGCCTTGATATTTCATTTGAGTGTTATGTCGAGGATTTTTATCTAATAAAAAAATTTCTTTCTTCTTTTGTAGATGTCAAATTACAACAACCCTTTTGGCTCCTCCAACCACTTCTTGCTCTTAAGCATATGCTCAAAAGTCACCTTTGATGGATCTAATTATAATGATTGGATTCAGAATGTCAATATGGATTTGAGATTCAAGGGCAAGGAATATGTTCTCGAAAAGGAGCAGAATGAGATCAATGAATCTAAAGCTACTCCTGAAGAAATAGTTAAGTATTGAAGACACTGTAATGATGTGACCAAAGTGTCTTGCATCATGGTGGCTACTATGACTCCTGAGCTACAAATGTTCTATGAGGACTTATGGCCATACGAGATGAACAAAGAGTTGATAGAAAAGTATCTTCAACGAGCTCGTCAAGAGAGGTATGAAATTATGACGTCTTTCATTACCATCAAGATGAAGGACAGAGAGTCTGTCACGACCCACTTGCAATGCATGCAACGATATATGGATCTTCTGTTGAAGCTCAATGTGAACTTTGATGAGGAATTGGCTATTGACGTAGTCTTGCACTCATTGCCTAACTGTTATTATTAGTTTGTAATGACCTATCATCTGAACATGGAGGAAACCACATTGATTCAACTCCAAAGCTTGCTGAGAACCGCCAAGAGGAAATGAATGGAAAGAGTATTGCCTCCACTCATACTGCTGTTGCTCGCATCTTGGCCATTATACAAGGGAAAGGGAAGAAGAGGAAAATCCCTCGAAACAGAACTGGAAGGGAAAGTATCAAGTCAGGTCGTCAAGCAATGGCTCTAATGGCATGTCTATTCCTGAAGCTCCCCCCGCCTCTGACCCCAAAGAGGCTACTCGCTTCTACTGTTACACCCCCGAACCAGAATGGCGTAAACGTCCGAGGGTAGACGACTTAATGTATAGTATCATAACAATTGTATGTAAATGAAACCAACATCACAACCATTACATTGAATATAAATAAATTACATGGTGTCTAAAGTTTTGTTTACATGGCATCAAATGCATGTTACAAAAGTAAAAGACGTGTTGTGACGTCGTCCCATTTCCCAAAAGATAGTCACTTGAGGTTACATGTTACTGATTTCCTAAGAATACAAGTTATTTTGAAAAGTGTCAACATTTAAGTTGGTGAGTTCATAAGCATTTTGTATAAAAATGGTTTGCAACTGTTTTCCTAAAAATGTTAGAGTACACTTCCATAAAATCTATTATTTTCTTTAAGATGAATTGTAAGTCGTAATCCAAAGACTAAAATGTAAGAAATGTTGTACTGAAAAGTAATGCTCATGAAGTTTTATCTTTATCTAAAACTTATTGTATGAATGTTAACCAGTAAATCAAATGTTATATTGATACCCTATGTGAGTTGCTATAACCATACTAATACGACTAGTGGCCTAAATGACGTGCTTCGGGCATCGGAAGTGTTTTGACGTTTGTCGCCCCAGACCTGCCAGTCTAACTGTAGCGAACTGTTTAGGTGCGCGGTTGTCAATCTCATATAGATCTATACACAAGTGTTGCGCTCTCCCTACAAGAGACTCTAGTTATAACTGAAGACTTAACGTGTACTCTGGTGGGTACGGTGAAGCTAAATGTCTCACAACAAAATAAATATTTGATTTTTTATCCTTTTTAACGATATTTACCATTAACTAGTAAAATATAATCTAGCAAAACTTATTGTTT
The DNA here is from genome assembly GCF_052625555.1 of Lactuca saligna. Taxonomy (NCBI): domain Eukaryota; kingdom Viridiplantae; phylum Streptophyta; class Magnoliopsida; order Asterales; family Asteraceae; genus Lactuca; species Lactuca saligna. The sequence continues at coordinate 43,348,935 of NC_136423.1, forward strand.
TGTTTTTGGGGGGTTTTTAACCTAGATTAAAATCATGTGGTTTAAATCATATATTTTAGTAAAAAATCCATAAAAATAATGTTATAAACTTATTATGACCACTTTTGTTTACAAATCCATTTTTACATAGAATAATAGATTTTTTTAGTTTCTTTTTGTAAGGCTAATTTCTAGTTATTTTTGTCTAGTTTTAAAAACAAAGGTTCAAACAAAACGCAATTTGGCTTATAACACTCAAGATGGTAAAATAACTAGTTTATATCTATATATATCAAAACAATGTTTTCTCCAATAAATCTTAGCTTTTTTGTTTTTGAAGTAAAAGTTTTTCTAATGCACATAACACATAGTTATGCTAGTTTATCATAGTTTTGCATGTCCAGATTTACATACCACAAATAAGGGTTTTAAAATCTAGTTATATTCACATTTCATGAACAAATATGGATTAACCAACAAAATCATGCAACATGAAAACACTTGTGTCAACAACTAAACTTTTCTGGTATCCTCCCCCCCCCCCTAAAAACATGAAAAATCACGAAAATGGGGGGGGGGGTATGAACTCACCTTGCGTGGATTTTTGTAGATAGTTGGGACGTTTGAGATCAAGATTTCGAGCCTAAAATGTGGATGGTGTTGATGATCTTCATGGAAATGTTAGTATCCTAAGGTTTAACACATAATAATGCGTGTAAGGGTGATGAAACTAACAAAAACATGAATAAATTACTAGGGTGTCATGAAAGCACTTGGATTGTTTTTGAGAGATAGAGATAAGAGAAAATGAGAGAAGAACATTTTAGTGTTGGTTTAGTGATATTAAGCCGTTAGTTCTTAAAATAAGTAAGGGGTTAGATGGTGCATGGTTGTCTCAGGGTTAGTTGCATGTTTCGCATGGAGGCTTGGTGGATAAAAGAGTGTAAAGTTGGGAGGTCAAGTCACTTGGTCAAAGTTTCGGTTTCCCACCCAACCGAAATCCTAAATACTGAGGAGGAGGTTTTCAGTTCTTAGTACCACCGACATTTCAGTCCCATGAGGCCGAGAACTACGTTCTCATTTCCAACCGAGAACCCTAGGTGTGAGGTTTTCGGGCGAGGGAGGGGAGTTCTCGGTTGCGAGCCTTCTCTCTTTTAGGGCATCTTTGTCCAACTTAAACACTTTCAAAGAAACTCAAGACATTCTTCATGCAAATTAAATTTCAATATAAAATATTTAGATGTTTATTAGAATAATGTTGTGATGTGATTTCTACATTACACATAGCTATACTTCACTTGATCCGAATTTCTCTAGTTGTCGCATCATCCCCCCATTAAAGAGAATTTCGTCCCGAAATTAGTTTTAGAGTAAGCACTCATGAATTAAGGAAGAGATGTGGATACTTCTGTTTCATTTGATATTCACACTCCCAAGTGACTTCGGGTCCTCTCTTGACGTTCCAGTAGACCTTCACTATTGGTATACGTCTTTGCTTTATCTAGTATATTTCCCTGTCCATTACCTCTACAGGCTCCTCGATGAAGTGGAGATGCTCATTTACTTAAATCTCATAGAGTGGGTTTACAACGATCTCATCATACCGACATTTCTTTAGGTTGGACACATGGAAGACATGATCAACATTGTTGAGCTCCTGTGGTAGTCGAAGCTTTTAAGCCACCAGGTAGATCCTAGCTAGGACCTCGAATGGCCTGATATACTGTGGGTTTAGCTTTCGACATTTGCCAAAGCGTATAATTCCCTTCTAGGGCGAGACCTTTAACAATACATGGTCGCCGACCTGGAACTCTAAAGGTTTGCGTTGCTTATCTGCATAACTCTTTTCTGGGATGCTTTTCAGCGCTCACAGACTTGAGCGATTTTCTCTATGGTTTCCCATATGATTTTCGGGCATGTGAGCGTGCTATCAGGATCTTTTCCCTTTACAAGCTGCATGTTACTCACCTCGTCCTAGCACAAGGGTGATCTGCACTTGTGTCCATAAAGGGCTTTGAATGGAGCGACCTTAATGTTGGTGTGATATTTATTATTGTAGGAGAATTCAAAAAGTGGTAAGTGTGCATCCCACTCTTTACCAAAGACTATCACACATGCCCTCAACATATCTTCTAGTGTCTGTATGGTCGTCATGCTCTGCCCGTCAGTTTGAGGATGATAGGCAGTGGTCATATCAAGTTGGGTTCTCAAAGACTTTTGTAGGGACCTACAGAACCCTAAGGTGAATCTACTATCTCTATAGGAGATAATAGGTATTGGCACACCATGTAGTCGCACTATTTCTTTAATGTACGTCATTGTCAATTTCTCCATTTTCTCTCTCTCCTTTATCGGTAAGAAGTGTGTGGATTTGGTTAACCAAGCAAGGATCACCCAGATGGTATCATGCCCACCCTTCGTCTTGGGTAGCTTGGTGATGAAGTCCATGGTTATCAGCTACTAATTCAACTCGGGTATGTCTGGTTGCTGGAGCAAACACGAGGGCTTTTCATATTCGACCTTGACCTTGGCACAAGTTAGGCACCTGCCCATATAGGTAGCGATCTCAGCTTTCATGTTCGACTACCAATACTCTTTCTTGAGATCCTTATACATTTTATCAGAACCAGGATGAACGAAGTATTTTGTCATGTTCGCTTCGTTCATGAAAGGTCCCTATACCCACCAAACTTCGATGTCCATATTTGATTCATGAGTTAGTAAGCTCCGTCATCCTTGATCGTAAGATTCTTCTCTATACCATGCAAAGCTTCATTGATGATGTTTTTAGGTTTTAACGCTTCCAGATGTGCCTCCTTGATTTGTGCGGATAGGTGGGAATGGATGGTCATAGTCAATGACTTCACACGGTGACCTGAGTAGTCCTTCTAGATTAGGGCATCTGCTACTACATTAGCTTTGCTCATGTGGTAACGGATTTCGAGATCATAGTCACTTAGCAGTTCAAGCAATCGTTATTGCATCATATTGAGCTCCTTTTCATTTAGGATGTGTTAAAGACTCTTATGATCTGTGAAGATGGTGCATTTAGTTTCGTACAAGTAATGTCTCTAGATCCTTAGGGCAAACACCACTGCTCCTAATTTGAGGTCATGTGAGGTGTAATTGACCTCATGCGTTTTTAGTTGTCTTGAGGCATAGGCGATGACCTTTCCTCGTTGCATAAGTACACATCCCAGACCCTAATTGGATGCATCACAACAGACCACAAAGTCTTCGGTCCCATCTAGGAGGGACATGATTGGAGCACTGCATAGAGCTTAGTTAAGTGTTTGGAATGCGGCCTCTTTTTCTTTTCCCCAGTTGAAAGTTACTCCCTTTTGTGTTAAAGTTGTGAGTGGCTTTGTGATCTTAGAGAAGCTTTGTATAAATCTCTAGTAGCAACCAAGGATACACATGCATCCTTTCCTCACTAACCACATGCCCCAAGAAATTTACTTTCCGGATCCAAAATTCTCATTTCAACAACTTAGCGTATAGCTTCTCTTCCTTAGTGTCTCCAAGACTTGTCGTAGATGTTGATGATGTTCCTCCCCGCTTGATGAATAAACTAGCATATCATCGATGAATACTATCACGAATTTATCTAGATAAGGCTGGTACACACGATTCATCACGTCCATGAATAATACGGGTGCATTCGTTAGATGAAAGGGCATCATTACAAACTTGTAGTGACCATAGGGGGTTCTGAATGTTGTCTTTGGAATATCTTCCTCCTGGATTCGTAGTTGATGCTACCCCGACCTTAGATCATTTTTTTGAGAAGTAGCTTGATCTTTGTAGTTGATCAAACAAGTCGTCGATTAGAGTTAAGGGGTAACGATTATTGATAATGAGCTTGTTTAGTTCTCAATAATCTACGCACATGCGGAATGATTCATCCTTCTTCTTTGTGAATAAGACCGATGCTCCCCAAGGTGAGAAGCTCGGTTGTATGAATCCTTTGCTCAACAATTCGTTCAGTTGGCTGCATAATTCCTGTATTTTGGCAAGTGTTGGGCGGTATGGGGATTTAGCTATAGGGGTAGCTATAGGAATCATTTGACTTGGCGTACTAGTCGGATTCCCGAAAGGTCTTCTGGGAATACATTAGGAAAGTTGCAGACCTTGGGAATATGCTTGAGGTCGTTTGTTTCTTGCTTCTAATCAACGACATGGGCTAACAAGGCATGGTATTCTTTTCTTAGATACTTTTGTGCTTTGATGTAGGAGATGATTTGTAAATTTTTTTTCGGGTTTATCGCCATAAATGCCCAGGGTTTTGTTGTTTGGTAGGTTAAGGAGAACGGTCTTTTGTAACATACATTACCAGCATGATGGGGATTTAACCAATCCATAACGATGATGACATCAAAGCTAGTTATTGTGACCGACATCAAGTTGATTTAGAAGGAATAATTGTTCTGTGTTAATGTGCACCCAACAAATATTTCATTAGTGTTTTCTATTTTTCCATTGGCCATGTCTATGGTGAATGTCTTATTTAGTCATTGTGGTTTGTGTTTGAGTAAATTCTTAAACTGGTGGCTCACGAAGCTTTTCTCCGCACCACTATCAAATAATATGCATGTGTATAAGTTGTTTAGGTGGAACGTACATGTAACCACGATGGGATCCCTCACTGCCTCTTCATGACCCATTGTTAGAACCATTCCTAAACCTCCATCATTCCTATTTTGTAACTTCGGGTAGTCCCTTTTGAAATGCCCTGTGTCACCGCAGCCGTAGCAGGCATGGCTCACCCCAGAATTTGCGACCTGGGTGGTTGGTTGTGCTGGTCTCTTGCAGAAATTGGCCGTGTTGCAGTTAGTACCTTGTAATTCTTGGCAAGTGCCGAGGTGGTGGAAACCGTACTTGTCGCATTTCAGAAGGTTTCCAGCATATTCCTTGGCTGGAGCAGGGGAGGTAGGAGTAGTAGGGGCGGTGATGGCATAAATAGCCACAATTTGTCGCTTCTTGGTTGGGTCTTGATCGGGTTGGCCTTTCTTTTTGTTCCTAAACTTTGTATTTTTGTCACATCCCTTTGGGTGTTCGGCCGTGGGGGTTATGATGCATTGACGAACCCCCTAGTCGAAAAAAGTTTGTGCCAGGCGTTTGGCATCGTCGAGGGTGCTCCGGTTAGCAGATATCACCTTCCCTTGGATCTGAGGGGATAGCCCCCATATGTAACACTCCGCCTTTTTGGACTCCGAAGTGACCATTCTCGAGTAAAGAGTCGCCAATTCGTTGAATCGGAAAGTGAAAGTAGCAATGTCGAAGCCCTTCATAGGGTGTTCCCATAATTCCTGTTCAAGCTTTTGCATCTCGCTTCTTGGACAGTATTCCCGCGAGCATCATTGTTTTTAGGTCCTCCCAACTCATGGAGTTGGAAACAACTAAGGTCAAAGTTTTAACATGGCCTTTCCAACATAAAAATGCTGAGTCTACAAATATGCATGCAACATACTTGACCTTGAACTCATTAGGCCAGGCGCAGATCTCAAAGATGGAATCAATTTTCTAGAAACACCTTATCATGGTTACAACACCACCGTCACCATGGTATGTTCTAGGTTTACAGTTCATATACTTTTTGTATGAGCATGGCCGTTGGTGCCCTTGATTCTCGATTTGGTTGGAACGGTTGGTTCCATTTCTGCCTCTAATGTTGTTGTTTCTCATTTAGGCTACAGTATCTATCACTACAGCCTAAAACACTATAAAGTCCATTGGTGGTGGTGGGGGGGGGGGTGGCGGTTGCAGCACTGATGGAGCGATTAATGTGTTGTTCTTGCATCGGTTTACTTCCTTTGTGGCATTTTTCTACCATAAATGTCAATGGGGGAAGTACGATAAGTTTGTGTTAAGACTTATGGTTCGGACACTATTGTAATGGAACACCTTGTTTGTATCAAATCTAGTTGTTATTGAGAGATCCTTGTGCTTTACAATTGAAACATTACTATACGAAATAAGAATGAAAATAAAATACATCGTAGATAACAACATCCAATAAATGAAATACATATCCATTTCATTGAAGGTAAGGTACTAGTACATTGGGAAAATTAACCTCAAAGAAGGTCTATAGTACATCAAAAGATAATAAAAGTTTGGCAGCATAACGACGCTCCAAATAATGTAATCACTTATTCGCATGGTCGTACCTACATATAGAAAAGGGTAGCACCAATGCATCCCATAAACCTAATCTATAACAAATCGTGAGTAGGATAAACCCTACTCACGGCAAGTAGTCTCTTGCAGTCCCTGAGATGAAGTCGAGGCGCCCTGCAGCTCTGTTATCTGATACTCAGCTACGATCACTCTCTCCTCGAGAGCAGAGTGCCTCTCGTGATACTGTCTAACCTCTGCTTGAGTGGTAATAAGGTCCTCATAGAGATGGTCATTGGAATGGTGGTCTCTCTCCAGACCTCGATTTCGTGCATCAGTGACTTTCGCAATAGCTCCCAACTACATAACTCAGTTTGTTGTGGCCTTAGTATGATTTCCAAGGTCCGTGATTCGTTGAATCATGACTGGGAGGGCACTGTCATCTCCACCTCTTTAGATCTTCCGCCTAACAAGGCATAGATCCCTGGTAGCCAAGTCGATTCGTAGGAACCCTACAAACATAAAGAGGGTTGATGACCTCCGATTCCGCATCTGACTCTTATTTCGGATCCTCTTCATCATCTTCTTCCTCTAGCTCCTCTTCAAGCTCTTCTTCTTCGGGCTCCTCCTCTATGATCTCCTCAGGATCCACTTCTGGATCCTCTTCAATCCATCCTCCATTTCCCTGGTTAGTGAAATAGGGATCTCCTGGAATGTGGAATCTTTCCATCAATTCTGTCTGAGAATATAGGTACGAGAAATAAATGAAAGGTTTATAACATGATAAAATACTCCTATAGTATTTTAATTCATTATGTTTGATTTCTAGAGCTTATTGGTATATAGGATTGGTAAGTTTTAGATTTGTTGTCCTACACGACCATTCCTAAACAAATGTTGGGCATATCTCGAATAAATTTAGTTGATCAGGCTATATTTATCCCATATATGATTACATAACCATATAGGCTTAATCGCAATGTCCAACTCTTCTGAAAAGTTTTTATTTATTTCTTATTATGCCACTATTCCTAATATGCATGCACGTATGTATACTTTTATATAATACTTCTAATTTTAAAGTATACTTTTTAGTCAGAGTGTGTTAGCCCAATTGTATTTATAATTGTATATCTTAAATGGTTTGATATACTTAGTTGACTATAAACAATGCTCTGATACCGATCTATCCCACCCCCGAACCGGAATGGCGGAAATGTCCAAGGGTGGATGACTTAATGTACAATATCATAATAATTGTATATAAATGAAACCAGCATCACAACCATTACATTGAATATAAATAAATTACATGATGTTCAAAGTGTTGTTTAAATAGCATCAAACGCATGTGACAAAAGTAAGAGACGTGTTGTGACGCCGTCCCATTTCCCAAAAGATAGCCACTTGAAGTTACATGTTACTGACTTCCTGAAAATACAAGTGATTTTGAAAAGCATCAGCATTTAAGTTGGTGAATTCATAAGAATTTTGTATGAAAAGGGTCTGTAACTGCTTTCGTGAAAATGTTAGATTATACTTCCAGAAAAACCAATATTTTCTTTAAGATGAATTATAAGTCTTAATCCAAACACTAAAATGTAACAAATGTTGTACTGAAAGTAATGTTCATGAAGTTTTATATTTATCAAAAACTTAGGGTATGAATGTTAACCAGTAAATCAAACGTTATGATGATACCCTATGTGTGTTACTATAACAAAACTAATACGACTAGTGGCCTGAATGATGTGATTCGAGTGTCGGGACTGATTCGACATTTGTCACACCAGACCTACCAATCTAACTGTAGCAAACAATTTAGATGTGGGGTTTTCAATCCCGTATATATATCTATACACAAGTGTTGCGATCTCCCTACATGAGACTCTGGTTATAACTCATGACTTAACGTGTACTCTGGTGGGTACGGTGAAGCTAAATGTCTTACAACTAGTATCAGTCAATTTATTTGGACTAAAAATTCTTTTTATTGTAAATGAAATAATTATGCCTTTAAATAATTATTTGTTTACTCTGAAAATATAGTGTAGTTTTTGTAATTTCCAAACTATATCAATTATAGTTTTTTAGGAATGCTTTGTTATGCCCATTTATATAATCATACTTATATAAATATGTATAAGTTGAGAGGTCTAGGTGTTTCAAAAGATTATTTCATATAAACATAAACCCTTGACAAATTTGAAAACATCTAGTACAACAAAATAAATATTTGGTTTTTGATCATTTTTAATGATATTTACCGGTAACTAGTAAAAATATAATCTAGCAAAACTTATTGTTATGTTTTTGGGGGTTTTTAACCTAGTTTAACCTCATGTGGTTTAAATCATATATTTTAGTAAAAAATCCATTAAAATGATGTCATAAACTTATTATGACCACTTTTGTTTACAAATCCATTTTTACATAGAATAATAGATTTTTTAGTTTCTTTTTGTAAGGCTCATTTCTAGTTATTTTTGTCTAGTTTTAAAAACACAGGTCCAAACACAACACAATTTGGGTTATAATACTCAAGATGGTAAAATAACTAGTTCATATCCATATTTATCAAAACAATGTTTTGTCTAATAAAGCTTAGCTTTTGTGTTTTTGAAGTAAAACTTTTTCTAATGAGCATAACACATCGTTATGCTAGTTTATCATAGTTTTGCATCTCCAGATTCACATACCACAAAGAAGGGTTCTAAAATCTAATTGGATTAACCAACAAAATCATGAAACATGCAAACATTTGTGTCAAAAACTAAACTTTTCTTGTATCCCCCCCTCCCCCAACTTAAAAGCATGAAAAATCTCGAAAATAGGGGTATAAACTCACATTGAATGGATTTTTGTGGATAGGTGGAAGGGTTGAGATGAAGATTTCGAGCCTAACACTTGGATGGTGTTGATGATGTTCTTGGAAATGCTAGTATCCTAAGGTTTAATACATGATAATGTGTATAAGGATGATGAAACTAACAAAAACATGTATAAAAATACTAGGCTATCATGAAATCGTTACCAAAAATCTGAAAATCACTTGAGGAAGATGATTTCTTGGAAGCACTTGGCTCGTTTTGGAGAGAAACAGATGAGGGAAAATGAGAGAACAACTTTTTAGTGGTGGTTTAGTGATCTTCGGCTATCAGTTCCTAAAAGAAGGAGGGGTGAGATGGCGCACGGTTGTATGGCGGTTAGTTACATGTTTTGCATGGAGGCTTGGTAGAAAAAAGAGTGTAAAGTTGGGAGGTCAAGTCACTAGGTCAAATTTTTGGTTTTCCCACCCAACCGAAATCCCAAATACTGAGGAGGAGGTTTTTGGTTCTTAGTGCCACAGAGATTTCGGTCCCATGAGGCCAAGAACCCTAGGTGCAAGGTTTTTGGTTCGAGGGAGGGGAGTTCTCGGTTGCGAGGCATCTCTCCTTTAGGGCATCGTTTTCCAACTTAAACACTTCCAAAGCAACTCAAGACATTCTTCATGCAAGTTAAATTTCACTATAGACTTTTCAAATGTTTATTACAACAATGTTGTGATGTGATTTCTACATTACACATAGCTATACTTTGCTTGATCCAAATTTCTCCAGTTGTCACATCTATTTCCATGACAAGGGGCATTGAAAGAGAATCTGCGATAAATACTTGCAAGATATGGATATATCTACTAAATCATACACACGGATGTATATGGGCCCTTCAGATCCACCACAAGGGATGCAAATCAATTTTCTGTGACTTTTATCGATGATTATAGCAGATATGGATATATCTACTTAGTGAAGCATAAGTTAGAAACTTTTTAAAAGTTCAAAGAATTCAAACATTATGTCAAAACTAAATTGGACAGGAAGATCAAGATGCTCAAATCTGATAGAGGTGGTGAATATCTTAGTATTGAGTTCCACGCTACCTCAAGGAATGTGGAATTGTTTCATAACTCACACCTCCTAGGACACCGTAGCTTAACGGTGTGGCTGAGAGGCGTAATCGAAACTTTTTGGACAAGGTTTGTTCCATGACGAGTCAATTTTTGCTTCCAAAATCGTTCTAGGTGTATGCCTTAGAGACTGCCACCCATATCTTTAATCTAGTCCTGACAAAGTAGGTAGCTGAAGCACCTCACAAGATGTGGACAAGGAAGGTTCCCTTGTTGGCACATATCAAGGTTTGGGTTTATGAAGCTTTCAGTAGACAAGAGACTCACGACAAGCTTTAATCATGAATTGAGAGGTGTATTTTCATCGGCTACCCACAAAAGTCCTTTGGATACTTGTTCTACATACCTATTGAGAACGTCGTCTTCGTAGCATGAAGGGGAGTTTTCCACGAGAGTGAGTCTTATGCTAAGTGGACAGTGGGAATATAATTGATCTTGAAGAAATTCAAGAGTCAAGCGATGAAGGAACATCTAACAATAGTGCTCAACCCAAAGAAGAAATTATTGTTGAACCAATTGACGAGTCATTACCTCTTAGACGTTCCTCTCGTGTTAGAATGGCACCGGGGTTTTATGGTTTTCATCTTACTTTGGATGGCGATACGTTTATCTCTGATAGGACACTGGTAAATTTGGATGAGCCTACTAAATACAAGGAAGCCATGGTGGGCCCAATGTTTGCTAAATGAAAAGAGGCAATGGACAGCGATATCTAGTCCATGTATGACAATGAAGTATGGAACTTGGTTGATAATGTACCTGGTCGTAAGACAGTTGGGTGCAAATGGATCTTCAAGAAGAAGATCAACATGGATGGAAAGGTACACACATTCAAGGAACGGATGGTTGCAAAGGGCTTTACTCAAACCCCAACTGTTGACTATGATGAGACCTTCTCATGGGTGGCTAAGATCAAATCTATTAGGGTTACGCTATCCATAGTTGCGTTTCATGATTATTAAATATAGCAGATGGATGTCAAAATCTCTTTCCTTAATGGAAAATTGGTTGATGATGTTTACATGAGTCGGCAAGAGGGTTTTGTGGATGCTAAGTACCCCAATAGAGTGTGTAAGCCTGAAAATTCAATCTATGGATTGAAGCAAGCTTCTCGCAGATGGAATCTTTGCTTTGATGAGAAGATCAAAGAATTTGGCTTCTCTGTAACGACCCAAAAATCAGTGGTAAAAATTTCATTTTTAATATAACCCAAACATGGATACCATTTATTCCAAATACTCCAAAATATTTTTAATTAAAACATTTATCACAATTCGCCGTATAATCATTCGTTGCGGAAATCATGGGTGTGTGCATTGCGATCAAGCTAAGCCCTTCCATTCCAACACCATGATACCTGAAACCATAAAAAAAAGTTGTAAGCATGAAGCTTAGTGAGTTCCCAAGAGCATACCCCAAACAAACCACATAATACATACCATTTATAACAACTACATAAACCATAACATACACATAAGCATGCATATACACATTTAAAGAAGCCATGGAAACCCTCCAAGGTGTTATTCACATACTCACATAAATCATATCAAATACACAAGCCATGCATACAAACATATAGGAAAGCCATGGAAACCCTCCAAGGTCTTACATCGGGTGCCACTGGAACCCCCACATGGTCTTAGCCCACTACCATGGAACCCCCTTATGGTCTTAACCAGGAAATCCATGGGAACCCCCACATGGTCTTATATCTGACTGTCGCGGTAACCTCCTGGGGTCTTCCATACCACAATCATATCAACATAACACATAATCAATTAGCAGTACACATACACAAACCCTATAAGCCAAACATACAACATATAAAGGTGTCATGGAAACCCTCGATGGTCTTACCACGGATGCCATGGAAACCCCCACATGGTCTTAGATCACTGCCATGGGAACCCCCAAAAGGTCTTAGATCATTCCCATGGGAACCCCCAAATGGTCTTAGCCTGGAATGATATGGGAACCCCCAAATGGTATTATATCCCACTGCCTCGGGAACCCCCCCCCCCCCCCGCCCGAGGTCTTCTATGTAAGCAACACATAGTCAACTAGCACACCGCATATCACAGAAATATCTAGAATACCACATATCATATAATAGCTAGCATACCGCATAACACATATAACTAATTGCCATTGGAACCCGGCATGGTCTTAGTATACTGCCTCGGGAACCCCCTAAGGTCTTCATTGCAAATGTCATACCAACATGACACATAACCAACCGACAATCCACATATCGTAAAATGGGCCAGCCTTGGTGACTTGGACCCATCGGTACGGTGAGAAGACTGACCCCGTACTGTTGAAGTTTCGCGGATAAACTTTAGCTACTGGTTAATAGGTTCCCGAACTGTCAATCATCAAAACGACATCCAATTACTAATTGGGTTCCAATACATAACCATAATCTACACTTGGGGTAAATGGACCATTTTACCCCTAACTTAGCTTGGTTTAAAACCAAGGCCCGAACTCACAACCTGAAGGCCTAAAAGCCCAATAGTCAATTAATGGCCAACATATGGCCCAATTTTGAAAATTAGGCCCAAACTTCTACATTGAGTTATTTTAAAGCCCAACCAATTATTGTAGTCCAAACAATTGGCATTCTGATGGCCTAATAGCTAATAATCCTTGAGGCCTAATTATCGCCCACTTATGGCCCAATTATCCAAATTGTGCCCAAGCCTCTCTAATGGGTATTATCCTGAAGCCCAATATTTTCCCTTAGTCCACGAATATATTCCCAATTGGCCCACAAAGGCCCACAACATCTTAGTCCAATAAATGGCCGAACAAGCATCCAAACCTAATTATGGTTTTTCACATAAAATGATTATTAGGGTTAAGTGTTCCTACTTAAACCATTAAGGACTTAATCTATTAAGTCCAAACATACAATGAAAATGGGTTTGAGTCATAACTCCACTCTAATGGTCCAAAATTTAGGTACCGATAAGTCCAAATCAATAATCCCAAAACTAGGGTTTTCTAAACCCTAATTAGGGTTTTAAACCCAATGATAACCTAATAGACCCAAAACTAAGTCCTTAGATCAACTAGGGCTTCATTAGGCCCACTAACGTCTCATAAGGTGGGCACCACCAACTACCACCTCGAGTAGTGGCGGTTAATGGTGGCTCACGGTGGTGGTTACGAGTTTCGTTTATTATTTTCACATCGGTTAGAATATTACAAAGCAAAAACTAAATAACACACACACTCACACATATAGCCACCCTAGTGGTGGTCGGCAATAGCATATGGTTGTAGCCACCACCTCACGGTGCTGGTGGTAGCTTTTCTTTATGTTTTCCATCCAAACCAAAGCACACACACCCTAGCTGTTCACAAAACAACTCCAACCACCCACCTAGTAGCAGATGGTGGAGGCAGCGAAACGAAAAGGCGGCAACAATAGCGGTTTGCGACGATAGCCACCACCTACCGGTGGTGGCGAGTTTCTTGAGTCTTTACCAAGTATCATACATCCACAAGAACACCTACTCGTCGAGAGCTCCGCACTGAAGTGCATACCGATCTCAGCCACTTCCGTGGTGGTTCAAGGTAGTTAGCGAATGACACCAACCGCAATAGCTGCCCGGAGTGACGAATATGGTGACCGTGCAACGGCAGAAGGAGGTGGGGAATACCACTATAGATCGACCAGTCAGTGGCAGAACTAGAGTTCTTTGGTCTTCGCGGTTCACAGCTTCATTAGCGGCCTAGACCAACAACATTGGATATTGTGGTGCTTCTCCTGTGGTTTGTGTCCTCGACAACGGGGTAGAGAGCGGCAAAAGTTGGTGACCAATTTTGGATGATGCAACGACAAATAAGGAACTCTCACATGGTGGTGGCGTTGGGGGATGAGAGATATAAGGAGGGTGAAGGCTATAGAGGGTTAGTTAGGGTTAGGGTTTCGTTAGCTTTATATACCCGACAATGAAGCATATTGTCGTAATGTCACAAATGGTCCCTCCCTTCACCATTTCTTTCAAATTCAGCCCATAATTTAACCTTTTAACGCTACCTCCTAAAATCACTTTCAAAACCAGTCCAATACTTACCAAACACACCCTAACTTCTAAAAATCTTTACAAAATACATCCTGAAATTACACTTTGACCCCTGAAAGTCTAATATGTATCATTTGGCTCCCCAAAACCACTCTCAGCTAAATATTATTGGTTTTAGGGCGACTATTAGTTCATCCATTTTTATCTATTTATTTATTAAATAAACAGGTTGTTACAACTTTCCCCCACTTAAATTAGATTTCATCCTCGAAATCATTTCTTACCATCCGTTACACGCCTGACAACTTGGACGACATGGTCACAACCACAAGCATACCATAGCCTCTCCAAGGCAACCAAAATCGACCCCGCAGTGTTCTAAAACCAATGATGAATGAATTCCTTACATCATGGTCGCTTTTACTCTGTCTGAGTTCTATAGTCTCGAGATGTTCGGCCTTCTTGACCGACCGCCTACATCGAATCATTTTCGAGTTCACTGCACTTATCTCCCAACCGGATATTCAACTTCTAACATTATTTAGTCCGACTGTAACCAACTTAGTATATTCCCCGCCTGACAACAAATCAACACACGTATTACAAGTCACTGAACCCACTTTGACCCTTCTTGCTACCATTTGCTGCTTTTTGGAAGCAACCAAGACCTCTCGGATCTCACCTTATCTGTCAACTACACAAAACATCAGACATATAGATGATTTCTAGGCCAAAACACACGTAGCAATCCCATGTGACCTCCAAAAGATACCTTGTCTAACAAAACTGTCCTATCTAGACAGCCACTCTGGTTCCTTCAATCCATTTGATCCATCCAATCATGATAGGATGACAACTCGTCGCCACTAAATCCAACGCAAAAGGTGATTGCTACCAAAATAACCATAGTCTTACATCATACCCGGTCTCCTTCGACCTACCGTTCCTAGATTCCAATTATGTTGTGGCCTACAAACAACCTTGTGAATTAGACCGCACTTGCCTAAGTTGTCCAAACATATTTGTGAATGCTACAGCTACCCTGCAACCTTTCTGTATCTCCCACACTATCTGGCCGTGTGTGAATGCTATGGCTCCCCTATATTCTTACAACACTTTCAACACTATCTGACTACTAGTGAATGCTAAGGCTCCCCCGTAGTCTTACAACACTTTCACCCTACTGACCATGACTGAATGCTACGGCTCCCCTGTAGTCTTACAACACTTTCAACTCAACTGACCATTAGTGGATGCTACGGCTCCCCCGTACTCTTAAAACACTTTCATCCCAACACAACCCTAGCCCAATGCCTTACTCCTAATCTATCAATTTGAAACGCATGTAAAGCCGAGCACGCACTGGACTGAAGACCTGAACTGAACTGAATTCATGACTGAAACCCCAATCTAATTTCTCAAATTCTGCTATCAATCCCCAAGAAGATGCGACACACACACTGAGGAGTTTTACCGAACTCCAAACTCCTACAATCCTAAAAAAATAGCCACTTGGGCCGCCATTTTCCTCAATAAGGATGAGAAAATTATCCCGGTCTCATACCTATCCATGTCCCGAATACATGCGCGATTCTCCCCCTTTTAGACTCAACTAAGTCTTCGCAATACATGAGATTTGAAGGATTCCCAATCCTTTTTACTCTTTAATACCTATATTGTTGTCAACCTGCTACTTAACCGTGCTAGTGTTCCATTACTGACCCAAACCCCAAAATACCACACAACTCCCAAAGATCAGAAAAACACTTCCCAAATCATAGAGAAACTAATAACCTCAGACGCCTTGAAATGATGCCACACTAATATCCTGAAGTCCAACTAACATATGTCCATACCAAAGTCTCAACAATAGACCACTTCCCCTGGCGCTTCCAAAATCCAAGCCAAGCATAATGGCTGAGTCACCAATCCTGACCGTAGACCTTCTGCATCACGTCTCTTAACTGATCCCGACCATAGACCCGTATAACATAGAACACCCCAAATCAGCAAAGAAGGAAACGACCTTCACTAACCACCCCATAACTCATGGTATGCAAATGGTGTATGAAAATGTTTGAAGGTATAACCCAAATACAAGCAAGGAAACAAACCCAGAGATACACTTACTAAAAACCTTGAAATGAAAAACTCCCTCAAGCAGTTTCTCACAAGAACTGGACTGAATCCGGCCTGGGTAGCCTCTTAAAAATTGACCCGGACTCTTTGGTCTCCTTCTGGAACTGTCCAATATAGGCAACTGATATGGTCCCTTCTTCCCAATGTGCTCCAAATTAATCGTTTCTCTTGAGCTCTTGAAATCATATCATTCAGGGTCTCACACCCTGGTAGTCCTTCCACTAATTGGTTCACCACCAGAGTCAAGACCCAACCCTGGTCCCTCCTCATGTGTACTCATCCCTTTCTGGCAAAGCAGCTATCCCCACTATTAGAGCATAACTAAAAATTCTTCTTCCCGTAAGATTCTTAGATTCTCCAACACTCTCACCAATTCGAGTATGGATCTCGTGCTTTCAGTAGTACGGGCTCATACTACCTTCCACACTTATCCATACTTTCCTCAGCAATCCTCCCGTATCGTCTAAGTCACCTACTCAACTAGCGAGCCAAATATCTGCTAAATAGCAACACAATACTCACCAAAGCAACTCCTAGGCTCCCCTAGGTTCCCAACATCATTGAACCGCCCCACTAACTCACTGGAGCATATCCTAGGCTTTTCTATTCTCCTAACCTCACCCTACCATCAGCTGCTGAAGAACTCCCCATGATGCCAGCCATCCACCTCCTGGATATCGTCATATCCACTTAGTAGCTAACTCCCATCACTCAAGAGTTCCACAAAGCACTAAGTACACAGCATTCGTGCAATAGCACTCCAATAACTGCCATAGGTATTCAGCCCACTAACCCCAACTTGTGTTATCCATCTCCATCCATCCTCGTTGTCGGCTTCTTGATGCATGCAAAGTATACATAGAACAAGATCTAAAAGACTGTCGAATAATAGACTCTACCCTAGGACCACAAACAGAGAGGAACAGGAAATAAGGCCAAATCAACTGTTTTAACGCTATAAGATCCTAACCGTATACAACTTTAAAAGCATACACTTAGCAATTACTAATACCAATAACCATTTTCATTCTAGCATGGCATCCAATATTCTAAGGCTACAAGCATCACATATCAAGCGAATCTATCGCTGACTACTTAGCACTAGCATGCAATTCTACCAGCTAATACAACATATAAAGGCATATCTCATATCCCTAACTAGCATGCGATTCACAGATTCACAAACCAAGTAATAATAGATAACATATGTGGGTATTCTGGGGAAACTTAATTAAGCTCAGTTGATTGGATGCACCACACCCTTTCTTGTCTTAGAAAACCTTTTCCTTGAAAACATTTTTCTTTCGAGAAATTTTGAAAACTTTACAGATCCTCAGTTTGAGTTCAGACAAACCCGAAGGTATTCTCGAATCTCTCAAAGCAAGGCTCCGATGCCAACTTGTAAGGACCCAAAAGTAAGTGGTAAAATTTTCATTTTAATATAACCCAAACATGGATACCATTTATTCCAAACATTCCAAAACATTGTTAATTAGAAACAATTATCAATGTTTTTCCGAAAATCATTCGTTGTGGAAAACATGGGTGTGTGCACTGCGAATCAAGTTGAGCCCTTCCTTTCCAAAATAATTATACCTAAAATATTAGACAAAAATGTAAGAATGAAGCTTTGTAAGTTCCCAAGAGCATACCCGACAAAATCCGTATAACCACATAATCGATGTTAGCTATACCAGCTACATAAGCCATAACAATTGCATAAGCATGCATATACACATAAAGAGATGCCATGGAAACCCTCCAGGTTCTTATTCACATACTCACATAAATCATATCAAGTATACAAGCGATGCATACAAACATATAGGGAAGCCATGGAAACCCTCCAAGGTCTTACACCAGGTGCCATTGGAACCCCCACGTGGTCTTAGCCCACTGCCATGGGAACCCTCGAATGGTCTTAACCAGGAAAGCCATGGGAACCCTCACATAGTCTTATATCCAACTGCCTCGGGAACCCCCTGAGGTCTTCCATACGAATGTCATATCAACATAACACATAATTAATTAACAGTGCACATATATAAACCCTATAAGCCGTACATACAACATATAAAGTTTCCATGGAAAGCCTCCATGGTCTTACACCGCATGCCATGGAAACCCCTACATTGTCTTTGATAATTGCCACGGGAACCCCCTCATGGTCTTTGCCTGGAATGCCATGGGAACCCCCACATGATCTTATATCCCACTGCCTCGAGAAGCCCCCCCCCTGAGGAATTCCATGCAAGCAACACAAAGTCAACTAGCACATCGCATATCACAGAAATATCTAGCATACAATATATCACATAATAGCTAGCATACCACATAACACATATAACTAATTGCCCGAGGTCTTCCATGAAAATGTCATAGAAAATAACACATAATCAACTGAAAATCCACATATCGTAAAATGGGTTGGCCTTGGTGCCTTGGACCCATTGGTATGGTAAGAATACTCACCCTGCGCTGCTGAAGTCACACGGATAAACTCTAGCTATTGGTTGACAGGTTCCCAAACTGTCAATCATCAAAACAACACCCTATTAATAATTAGGTTCCAATACACAACCATAATCTACACTTGGGGTAAATAGACCAATTTACCCCAAACCTAGCTTGGTTCAAAACCAAGGCCCAAACTCACACCCTGAAGGCCCACAATCCCAATAGTCAACCAAGACCCAACATATGGCCCAATTTTCCAAATTGGGCCCAAACCTCTACATGGACTTATTTTAAGGCCCAACCAATTATTCTAGTCCCAATAATTGGCATTTTGATAGCTCAATAGCTAATAATCCTCATGGCCCAATTATGGACCACTTATGGAACAAATTTTCCAAATTGGTCCCAAGCCTATCTAATGGGTATTTTCCTAAACCCTAATAATTTCCCTTAGTTCATTAATAAGTTCCCACAAGGCCCACAACAGCTTAGTCCAATAAATGGCCTAACAAGCATCCAAACCCAATTAAGGGTTTTCACCTAAAATGATGATTAGGATTAGGTGTTACTACTTAAACCATTAAGGACTTAATCCATTAAGGGCTTAATCTATTAAGTCCAAACATAAAATGAAATCAGGCTTGAGTTATAACTCCACTCTAATGGTCCAAAATGTGGGTCCGAATAAGTCCAAACCAATAATCCAAAAATTAGGGTTTTCAACCCAATAATAGCCCAATAGGCCCAAGACTAAATCCTTAGATCAATTAGGGCTTCATTAGACTCACTAGGGTCTCATAAGGAGGGAACCAACCACTACCACCACATGTAGTGGTGGTTAACGACGACTCATGGCGACGGCCACCACCTAACGGTGATGGTTACGAGTTTCTTTTATTAATTTTGCATCGATTATAATATTACAAAGTAAAACCCGAATAACACACACACTAATATAAAAACACACACACAGCCACCCTAGTGGTGGCCTGCGGTCGTACATGGTGGCAGCCACCACCTCACAGTGGTGGTGGTGGTAGATTTTCTTTATGTTTTCCATCCAAACCAAAGCACACACCCTATCTGTTCACAAAACACCTCCAGCCACCCACCTGGTTGTGCATGGTGGAGACAACGATACGAAAAGCTACAACAGTAGCGGTTTGCGACAATAGCCACCATCTGCCGGTGGAGGCGAGTTTCTCGAGTCTTTACCAAGAAACACATGTCCACACGAACACATACTTGTCGAGAGCTCCACACTGAAGTTCATCATGATCTCAGCCAATTCCATGGTGGTGCAAGGTAGTCGGCGAATGACGCCATCCACAACCGCCGCGAAAAGTGACGAATATGGTGATCGTGCAATGGTAGATGGAGGTGGGGAAGACCATTACAGATCGGTCGGTCAGTTGTAGCACCAAAGTTCGTCGGTCTTCGTGGTTCATAGCTTCATTGGCAGCCTAGAGCAACAACGTTGTATATTGCAGTGCTCCTCCGGTAGTTTGTAGCCACGATAACGGGGAATCGAACGGGAAAAGGTTGCGACCAACTTTGGATGATGCAACGGTGGAAGAGGGACTCTCACATGGTGGTGGCAGCTGGGGTTGCAAGGTATAAGGAGGGTGAAGACTGTAGAGGGTTAGTTAGGGTTAGGGTTTCATTAGCTTTATATACCCGACAATGCAACATATTGCCATAATGTCACAAATGGTCCCTGCCTTCACCTTTTCTTTCAAAGTTAGCCCATATTTTACCCTTTTAACCTTTCCTCCTGAAATCTCTTTCAAATCTAGTCCAATACATACCAAACACACCCTAACTTCTAAAAATCTTTACAAAATACATCCTGAAATTTCACTTTGACCCTCGAAGTTCTAAAATGTATCATTTGGCTCCCCGAAACCACTCTCCACTAAATACTATTGGTTTTAGGGAGAATATTCGTTCATCACTTTTTATCTATTTATTTTTTAAATAAACAAAATGTTACATTCTCTAAGAGTGATGATGACTCCTGTGTATTTGTCAAAGCTAGTGGGAGTATAGTTAGCTTTCTAGTACTTTATGTTTATGACATACTGCTGATAGGAAATGATATTCTAACATTGCAGGGAGTTAAGTCCTGGCTTAGAAAGTGTTTCGCTATGAAGGATTTAGGAGAGACTGCTTATATTATGGGAATATGGATTTTATGAAATAGGAGCAGAAGACTAATTGGACTTCCGATCTCATTCTGGGGGTACGACTTAGAGACTTTCGCCCATATTCTTAATCAATTACCATTAATGAATGTTACCAAAACACCTCACGAGATGTGGATAGGGAAGGTTACCTCGTTATCACATATAAAAGTTTAGGGTTGTGAAGTTTTCGTTAGACAAGAGACTCACGACAAGCTTGAACCTTGAATTGAGTGATGTATTTTCATTGGCTACTTACAAAAGTCCTTTGGATACTTTTTCCACAGACCAAGTGAAAACGTGGTCTTCGTAGCACGAAGGGGAGTCTTTCGCGACAGAAAACTCATATGAAAAGAGGACAGTGGGAGTACAAGTGATCTTGAAAAAATCAAGAGTCAAGCGATGAAGTAACCACTAACAGTAGCACTCAACCCGATGAAGAAATTCCTATTGAACCAATTGACAAGTCATTACCTCTTAGACGTTCCAACTGAGTTAGAATGACAATAGAGTTTTATAGTTTCCATATTACTATAGATGGTGATATGTTTATTAGATCTATTACACTAGTAGACTTCTAACTACAATGAAGCCATGGCAGGCCCTAAGTCTGCCAAATGGAAAGAGGCGATGGACAGTAAGATCAAGTCCATGTACGACAACCAAGTTTGGAATTTGGTTGATAATGTACCATGTTGTAAGACAGTTGGGTGCAAATGGATTTTCCAAAAGAAGACCGACATGGATGGAAAGGTACACACTTTCAAGGCTAGGCTGGTTGCGAAGGGCTTTACTCAAACCCCAGTGGTTGACTTTGATGTGACCTTCTAACCAGTGGCTAAGCTTAAATCTATTAAGGTTATGTTAGCCATAGTTGTGTTTCATGATTATGAAATTTGGTAGATGGATGTCAAAATGGTTTTCATTAATGGAAAGTTGGCTGAGGATGTTTACACGAGTCAGCCAGAAGGTTTTGTGGATGATAAATACCCCAATAGAGTGTGTAAGCTTGAGAAATCAATATATGGTTTCAGATAAGCTTCTCGTAGATGGAATCTTTGTTTTGATGAGAAAGTCGAAGAGTTTGGTTTCTCTACAAGTGAGGACGAATCTTGTGTACATGTCATAGCTAGTAGTAGTATATCAACTTTCGTAGTATTGAAGGTTGATGACATACTACTTATAGGAAATGACATTCCAACCTTGCAGGAAGTTAAGTCCTGGCTTGGAATGTGTTTAGCTATAACTATCTAGGAGAGACTACTTATATACTAGGTATCGTTATGCTAGCTTTCAGACAGACAAAGATACTTCCATTCACAGTCAGGTTGGGTGTTTACCCTTAATGGGGTAGTAGTGACTTAGAAAAGTTCTAAGCAGGAGAGTATAGCTGATTCTACATGTGAGTTAGAGTATGTAGCTGTGAGTGAAGCATCAAAGGAGGCTATATGGATGAATAACTTCATTCGAGACCTTGAACTTGTGCCATCCATGAAGGTGCTGGTGTAGCTTTTCTATGATAATAAAGGAGCGGTTGTGTGAACTAAGGAACCAATAGATCATGGATGATTTTGGCATACCGACAGAAAATATCATTTTATCAGACATTGAATGGAAGAAGGAAACCTCATCGTAAAAGAGGGTATCATCAGAAGAGAATCTTACCAATCCCCTCAAAAACGATCTTAATAGGGTTAAGCACGCTTAGCATGCGAGGAGCATTGTTCTGAAGGATGATATTAGTTTTAGTTATTAGATATATGTTTAGAAGCTTGTAAAAAATAAATGCAATTGACATTTAATGATAAATAATGGAGATTTATGAGTATTGTTTACTATCTTTTATCAATTATTTATCATTGTGTTTCCTTTTTTGCATGTTTTAATTCCCAAATAATTAGATTATTCAAATATCCACAGTCAATCATACCTTGGAAGTAAGTAGTGAATTAAGGTAGTCATCAATTAGGTTGTAGATTCTCTAAGTGTTTAGACATAGCGATGGTTTGTTGCAACATTCATGAGTACTTTTGAAAGGGGTATTTAAATATTGGATTAAACCCATGCTCAGTGAACTACTTCATGGAATTTTATCATGAGTAACTCTGAGAAGATAATATTATATAATCTTTAAACCAAGATATATGAGTTGTTTACGAGTTGGTTGTGGAATTATAATGCGTAAACGCATCATTAACTTGATGTTATAAAACGTATTGTTGTCCATGATTTGATGAGTAAATAGTGCAAGCATATAATTCGAATTTATATGTTCCTTTCTCCCTAACAGGAAAAGCGATATCTTTGGCACCTCGATGATTTGGTGTTGACTTATGTGCCAGACCCGGTTAGGACTGAATTGATGTGTTCGATTAAGTTCTTCATCGTTACAACTTAGAAATCAGGAAACTAACTGTTGCATAATATGAATGATTTTGTTCCATTTCATATGTCTAGGTGATATCTTGCAGAACAGAGGATTATATGATCACTAATCTTAGGACACATTACTGACTAGGTTAGAGTTTGACATCGGCTTTGAGAGCTACAATTTGCTAGTAAATTTCTTGAAGTTATACATAAAATTATAGGTATTAGATTTATCCAAGTGGGAGACTGTTGGATTAGATGTCTAAGCCCATAACCACAACTGGTATACACTTCAATTGATAATAGCAAGTCTTTTGCGTTTCCTAGACACTGGAAACTAGACATGATGATTAATTGAGGAAGATGTTAAATTTATTATTTGGAATAATAAATTAATATATAAAATGATTTATTAATATGTTATGAAAATAATATATTAATTATCAATCATGATGTTTAATTAATATTTAATCAGAAATTAGTTTTGAATTAATTTTGGGATTAAAGGAATTAATTGAAAGTATAGCGGTTGTTTTCAAATTAATTAATAGTTATGGTTTAGGCTCTTGGATCACCCAATGTGGGGTTGGCTGAAATTTCTAAGGGAGGCCCTTAGAATTTCGTCCAAAGCATTAAGGCAATGGATCTGTGGGCTGCTTGGGGCCTGAGCTAGAAATTAGGGTTTCCAACTATATACTTTGGCTCTAGGGTTAAGCAACCTAACTATATAAGGAGCATCACCCCCATCAAGTTTCGGCCACTCCTATGAAACCCTAGAAGAGCCAAAATTTTGAGCAAGTTCCTCCTTTCTCCTCTCTCTTATAATCATCCTCTTGGTTTGGTGTGTTTGTTAGCCATTAGAGGTACTTTTTCTCAAAGTCAAGATCTCTAAGGAATCATTCTTATTACTAAATAACAATAAAGGTATGTTTCCAATCCTTCTTATGTTGGTTTCGAAAATACTAGAAGCATGTTCATGTTTCGAAATTTTTTTTCAGTGCTTGTATGTCTAATAGTGAAAACACAATTCCTTGTATTAGGGTTGCATGCACGCATAGGATTGTTTGCTATGTATAAAACTCATAAATCTGGAGATAAGAAGACCATTGGCGGTTGGTCTAGTTCAAAGTCTTATTTTGAAGGTGCAGAAACCTTTCATGATCTACGACATGTAATGCATTCAAACGTTTGGTGCCAATGAGAATCCGGAAGACATGGTGACAAGGACATTACCCAGAGAGAAGTTCAAGATTTTCTTGGAGTTAGTTGATGTTCACAGGAGGTAGGTCCCATTGAGGATGAATGGAAGGATGGGAGACAAAGTTCTTTTTTGAGGTGTAATTCAGAGGATGCTCAAGTTAATGTAGGGATTGTTAAATGTGACTCCAGCATTTGGATCATGTTCATGGAGCATTTGGATCATGTTCAAGTAGTACTTGGAGCACATGGAACTAAATGGATCACTTGGGGTTCAATGAGCATGTGACAAAGGAATAGATCTGCTGAGAAAGTAATAGATCATCTAAGAAAGGAATGGATTAAGTGCCATAGGAACATGTCATACAGAAGGGGGTTCAGAGCACCTGGAAAAGGTATCTAGCACTTGGGATTGATATGGAGCAACAAGGGGGCCTTTTTGTGCCATCTATTGAAGGGTTGGTCCAAGAAGGGTGTTGATGCGCCAAGGACACTTCTTCTTGCACCAAGCTACTCCCTATTGTGCCATGGAGTATTCCTCTTATGGCATGGGGTAATCCTGATGCGCCATGAATTATGTTGTTGCTCCATGCATGTTATTGTTGGGCCAACATGGTTGTTTTGCTCCAACCTAGATGTTCTTGCACCACTCTTGAATCCTGTTGTGCCATCCATATTCCTATTACGCCATCATGGCGCAAGATGGAGCATCTTTGGTCCTTGATGAGCCAAGTATGCCATGAAGTCCTCTATGATGCTCATGATCATTCAAGAATTCTCCAAAGTTGGTATTGCTCAAGGATCAAGATCATTGAAGAGTGCTCAGAAGTCCTCTATGACGTTCCACTATGTAGGTCACCTTGACTAAACCTCGTAAACACTAAGTCTTGTGTGCTTATAGTTTTGATAGTTATCGATTTTACTTCTGACAAGTGGTATCAGAGTTGCGGGTTGTGATTGAAGATATCTACTCACAAGTTTGATTTGAAGAAATTAAATGGTTTAAATGACTTCACATAATGGAAGGTGAACATGAGGGCTCTTCTGGTTCAACAAGGGTGTGCAGCGATACCAGAAGGAATCGAAAAACTACCAAAGGAGATGGCGGCTAAAATGAAGGTGGATATTCTTCCAAGAGCGCATAGCATTATTTTGTTGAGTTTGATAGATGAAGTAATGGGTGAGGTCGTGGATCAAAGAAGTGTTGATGGGCTTTAAGAGAAATTATGTGAGAACTATTAAAATAATTCTTTGATAAACAGGCTATACAAGAAGCAACATTTGTATACTCTTACGATGTCAGAAAGAACCCAAGTGAATGATCATCTTGACAAATTCAATAGGATCATCTTGGACCTTAAAGGTGTGAATGTAAAAATTGAAGATGAAGATAAAGCACTTATCCTCTTATGTTCACTGTCGACTTCTTATGATAATTTCGTTGATACCATGTTGTATGGTAGCACAAAGATAACTATGAATGATCTGAAGGATTCTATGTTATCCAAGGAACTAAAAAGAAAATTTTTAGTTGGAGAAGAAGTTTCCAGTTCCATTTTATTCACAAGCAGACAAAGAACAATGGATAGAGGTAGAGGTCACAAAGGGTAGTCAAGTTCCAAATCTAAAGACAACGTTAACTGTTATAACTACAAGGAAAAGGGGCACTTCAGAAGAAATTGTACATTGCAAATGAAAGGGAATGATGGTGAATTTTTTACAGTATGTACATATAGCTTAGCTAATGCATGGGTCTTCGACTCTAGAGCATCTTATCATATCACATTCAATCGTGACTGGTTCGACTTCTTTAAAGTGTGGAATGGCACAGTTAAGAAGCGTGATTATTGGGTGAGCAGTATCAAGGGAAGTGGCATGATGCAGATCCAGATGCACAATGGTATGGTCAGGAATCTAGATTATTGGTTCATCCAAGAGCTTCGGTAGAATTTTTTTCTCAAGGAACTTTGGTGATAGATGGAATGAAATATTCTAGAGAGTGTGATTGGTTAAGAGTCTCCAAGGTTGCTCTTATATTTATGAAGGGAAGGATAAATCCTCATGGGATTTATATTCTGGATGGTTGTATGATTGGGATCATGGGTGATTGTATCCCAATCCTTGGATCAGTATGATGATGAAAGAAAGTTGTGGCATCATAAGTTATGACATTTGAGCAAGAAGGGGTTGTTTGGTGGAGATGCAACTAGAAATGATAAACATGGTGAAGCTTCAGTTCAACAGATACAAAGCACGGTGAAGCTCAATTCAGTTCAACACTCAAGCAAGGAGATTCTCGATTGTGTTCACTCAGATCTATGGGGCCCCTCTCATGTGAAGTCTCATGATTGATGTTAATACTTTGTGAGTTTTATGGATGATTATTCAAGGAAGATATGGGTGTAATTTTTAAAGACATCGGATGAAGATGAAGTGTTTGGGAGGTTCAAGGATTGGAAGACAATGGTTGAGAAATAGATCGGGAACCATGTCAGCTCATTCAGAATAAACAATGGACTGGAGTTCTACAAAGATTCCTTTGACAACTTATGCAACATAGAAGGTACATTGAGGCATTTGGACTGTACGGATAACACCACAACAAAGTGCAGTAGCAGAATGAACGAACCAAACAATGATGGATCATGGTCAATGCATGTAATTATATACTGATGTATCAGAGCAATTTTGGGTAGTTTCTTTCTATCTGATGAATAGATCACGATCTACTGCAACTAATTGTAAGAATCCTCTAGAGGTGTGGTCTGAGAATCCCTCTGAGAACACTGGTTTACGAATGTTTGGATGCTCTACTTATTTTAATTTGAATGATGGTAAACTGGATCATAGGGAAATAATATGCATATTTTTAGGATATCCATTTGGAGCGAAGGTCATTGTTTGTGTTGCACAGAAGAAGAAAATCCCGACACAGTTTTATGATAAATGAGGAGCAACAAAGTGGCATGGAAAAATATAGACATGAAGAATCCCTTGTTCAACATAGGGAATAAGTGTTTGGCAATGCTAATGCCGGGAAAGTCAACTTGAAGAAGCTTCTGGAGAATGCATTTGTGATGAACGATTTTAAAACTAAAAAGGACATAGCAAGGATGGAGATTTGGAGTTATGAAGGAGTAGTATGGTTAAACATTTCTCACAAAATTGAGAAAGTATTATGGTTGTTCTATTCTGATCAGTCAAAACTTGTTGGTTCGTCTTTGGTGGATCAAAGAAATCGGGGAAAACCTCATTGGGAAGTAGTCAAGTGGATCTTAGAATACTTAAAGGGAACGCTTGATGTTTTTCTGGCGTATGGTGAAATTGCAAGACATACGAACATGGTTGGATTGGGATGCGACCTGGACTACAACCGGATTAGCGCTAGTAAATCAGGTTCCTCGTCGCCTCTGCAAGATCACAAGAAAAGAGAGGCGGTAAGTTGTTTCCCGGGAGGTTGCTCCCAGAAGAACGCTCCGACGGTCAAGTTAGAAGGTATCTACGGTTTTTTGGTGTCTTCTCGGGAGAGAAGAGCTTACCTTGTGAGTCGGAGGGTGCTTCCTTTTATACCTAGCGCTCTTGCCCAGTCCGTACTGGATAAGATCGCTTTTTTGGGGAGACAAGATCAGAGGCGCTGATTGGAAGGTCGTGCGTCCTCAACCATTAGGGCACTCTCATTGGCTCTGGCAGTAATGGTCTGACCCCACTATTTGTCCCATGATCATGTCTTTTGTCTTGGAGCTGGAGCATTCCTTGGCAGGAGCGACCCCTCGCCTAGACATTCGGTCCCCAGGGGCGCTGGCGGGCGCTAAGCCTGCTGGGCTTAGCCCGACTGGAATGCGAGGCTCTTTGGTTAGCCGCGATTATGTCGTGTCGTCCTAGGCATGCCATCATGTCCCTAGTCCGGTATTCGTAGCGTTGCAGCGCTAGTTACGGCATTACGGGCTTAATTAGCTTACACGTGTTGGTTTTCCTTTACCCGTCGTTCTGCCCTTAATGACGACGTGACTGCACATGATGGCTGGCAGTTACATCATTGTGTAAGACATTTTATATATCCCACCCTATCCGTTTCTTTATAAAAACGTTTATAGGCTTTATTTTTGCCTTCACTCTTCCTTCATCCTTCTTCATCTTCCTTTCTCTGAGTTTTTCTCCTTTCTCCTCCTCTATGGTGAGTCTTCCTTCTATCCTTCCCTCCATCGTTGAATACCACCAGCTTGAAATTTCATATGATTTATCTTCTGTGTAGGGTGTGGAATTTCCTTCTCCGGGTTCTAGCATCTCATCCCCCCCCCCCCTTCTGGCAAAATTAGGGTTTATTTGAAAACCCTAGATGTTGGCATCGATTTCCCATTGACGGACTTTCAGGAAGAAGTTCTCCAGATGGATGGCTACAGTTTATAGATGTTGACCCCGAATGTTGTTAACAAAGTGATAGCCTTCGAGATGATCTGTAGGGCCAATGGCTATCTTCCGATTATTTCATGTTTAAGTGAATGGCAGGAAAAGTGGTTGTAGGTGAATCAAGAACTAGTTGGAAGTGGTCGGTACCGTGCAAATACTTTTACTGATACTATCCCCAAGCTTTTCCCCCACAATCAGGGTGTTGCTAATTACCTAAAGAGTTTCCAATTATCTCTTGAGGACTACTCTGAGGCCCTCCTATCTGGTGTAGGGATGAGTCCCTCTTGGAGGTGTCATGGCAAACTAGCGATGTTCTTAGGCAACATCGATGGTAAGTGCTTTGCTTCACTTTATTCTTTCCTCTTCCTCTTTTTTGATTCTTTTAGGTGACTGATACTTCACGTTCTGGCCTTCCCAGGTGCTGAATCCTCTTTGTCTACGGATGAGGATCTGCGGAAATGCTACCAGGGTAAACTAGAGTACTGTAAGGTGGATCTAGTTGATCGGCTCCCTCCGCTTCGCTGGATGGACCAGCTTGCTTTGACTACTGCCCCTTCTGCCCCTTCTACAGGAGAGTCAGCATCGGAGACGAACCCCCTCCACGCTCACCCTATTTCTGTTATCATGCCTCTGGGTATTACTCGCTCCTCTTCCATGGAGAGTAGCGAGGATAGCAAAGAAGGTATCATCGTTGATGTTTGGCGTATGCAGGCGAAGAGGAAAGCTGTTTTGGCCATGGGTGTACCGGTTACCGGCGCACCTAATGTCGACAAAAGAATTCAGACCAGGTGTAGCTTTTGTCGCCTGTTGAATTCTATGGCTTCCACGCCAACTAGTGTGGTTGTGATCCCTGATGACGACGCACAATAGTCTGAAGGGATCGATAGGGTGCTTGATTAGCCCATTGTTTCGTTTATCTCTCCCATACCCGTTCCAAGTGTTTTTGTTTCTTCCTTCAAAGCTTTCTCCTGTCGAGGACTCTAGTGGTCCCTACCAAGCGTCAATCCCTTTGGGCGGTGTTACTGGGGAGAGCTCCGTCAGGTCCCCTATCTTTGTCCCTTCTTGGAATCTTCACAATGATTATTGGTTATCCGTTCGTGCCAATGCTATGGAATTTTCTCGCCATGCTTTTCCTCCTGTTGCAGTTAGTGATATGGAGGCCATGGGTAACCCTGCTCTCGCCCACAATATGGCTTACGCCACGGCACAAGCCATGTTTTACCTTGTTGAAGGCTCTCGACGCATCCACTCCCTTAGCGAAATAGAGGCCACCCATGTCACGTGCGAGTCGTGTGTGGTAGGGCTGGAGCATCGCGTTGGTGAGCTTGGTGAAGACCTCCAGTTTTCTGAACAAAAATGCCAGCTCCTTGTATCTGAGAAGGCTACCCTTGACGATGCTAGAGCCACTTTAGAGGCAAGAGTTGACTACCTTACTCAAGTAAATGAAGGCTTGATGATTCAAGGTGAGAGTCTTGAGCGCGATGCTGCTGATCGTGATAAGCTAATCTCTTCTTTGCAAGAAAATGTCAGTGCTTCTCATCGGGATTTGGAGTGGTTAGTTCGTGTGAGTGTCGTTCGTATTGTGGACATGCTGATTGAGCATCCGAATTTCACGAATGCTATAAGTCTCATTCGACACGCTGCTTTTGAGGCTGGGATTGAATTCGTTCAGAAAGTGATTGCTGGTGCTAGGTCTGAGGATGTTGGTGCTTGTCTTTCCTCCATTGGTCCGGTGGTTAGCGTGAACGATCATCTATTATTGTCCGCGAGTATGGATCATGCATCTTTATTGGGTTTGGGAGATTTGGATATTAGGGGCCTCTGGGAGTTGTGTTCTTTCTTTGGTTCAGAAGGTACCCCAAAGGGTGTGGTGATTCAAGGGGATGAAACTGTGTAGGTGATCGAGGGTGGATGTTGGCAAGGATGGGCAGGATGTTGAGGATGATCGTGATCGCAACATTGGAGTGAGTGAAGAAGGTCCTATTGGAGGTACGATGGTGTGGTGGTGGGTATGGTCGTTGGAAATGGAAACAATGCTGATGAAAATAAAGATGCTCCAGCATCATGTGCTACCCCTCCTGGTGTGTGAAGATATTGTGAAGGAAAAGGTAGCTCCAGCATCGTGTGCTACCCCTCCTGGGGCGTGAAAATATTCTTTATGCTTGTTTTTGTTTCCTTTTGTTGTTTTTTGCTTTTTTTCTCTTGTCTGTTTCGCTTTGGGCATGTAATGTATGGATTTTGCTAAAAATTACTCTTTTGATCACATGTAAAGACGTTTGGTGTACTGGGTGTCCAGCTGGATGCTCTAAGCATTATTCTCTTCTAATAGTATTTTAATGCACTAAGCATTTTGTTTTGCCCACATTAGTATTGACACGCTAAGTGTCAAGGCTGGGTTCTCTAAGCACCCAACAATAGAATTCAATGCGTCAAGTATTTAAACATTTTATAAGATTTAATACAGTGAGTATTAAAATTTGGCATATCAATCAATCAATTACATTGACCATGGGCTCCACTACACTAAGTATGAGAATCATGTCGCTAAGCATGAAATTAAGTACACTAAGTACTTCAAACGTGGCATGCTAAGAATGACACTGAACTACTGGGTTATTTTCCACTTTTTCCTTAAAAGAAAAACTTCTTTAGGTTTCTAGCGTTCCATGTTCTTGGTATATACCTTCCTTCCACTGTTTCCAACATATATGCGCCATTCCTATTCGCTTCTATTATCTTATACATATCCTCGCATACTGGGCCCAGCTTGCCTTGAGGTTGGGCTCGGCTTGCCTCATTCCTTCTTAGCAAATACTCGCTACTCTGAATGCTTTCTCCTTTACCCTCTGATTGTAATATCTTTTCGTTACATGCTTGTATGCAGCTTGGCGTATCTCCGACTTCTCGCGCCTCTCTTCATGGACATCCAGATTCAACATCAGGTCTTTGGCATTTCTCTCTTTATCTGCATTAAACGCTTTAAATGTGCCAACCGTTATGTCCATGGGAAGTACAGCCTCCGTCCCATACGTTAGGCTGAACGGGGTCTCCCATGTGCTTGTTTGTGGAGTTGTTATGTATGACCATAACATGCCGGCATCTCCTCTGCCCAATTCCCGTTTGCCTTACCCAACCGTTTCTTGATCCCATTCATAATTATACGATTAGACACTTCTGTTTGCCCATTTGTCTCTGGGTGCGCCACCGATGTGAACCGCTGGTTTATGCCTTTACTGGCGCACCATTCTCTGAAAGGCTTTTCAGCAAATTGTAGGCCATTGTCACTTACGAGCACCTTAGGTGTTCCAAACCTTCTCATGATATTTTTCCATACAAAGTTTATCATGTGCCTTCCTGATACGCACGCTAGCGGTTCTGCTTCAATCCACTTTGTGAAGTAGTCCAATGCCACCACCATGTACTTCAACTTTCCAGGTGCTTCCCAGAACGGGCCTACAATGTCCATGCCCCATTGGTAGAATGGCCATGGGGTGGATATGTTATGTAGTGGTACCGGTGGGATTTCTTGGACTCGAGCATAAGATTGGCATTCCCCACACTTCCTAGTCATTCCCAGCGCGTATTGGTGTGCAGTGGTCCAGTATATTCCCATCCGGAGTACTATGCCTGTTAAGGCTCGAGTTCCCTCGTGTGCACCCGTCTAGCCTGAATACGCTTCCTGTAGCGCCTCCATCCCTCTGGCTTGATCGACACATTTCAAGCACGGTGCTGTGAACCCTTTCCGATACAGCTCCCCATTTATCAATGCATATAAGGGTGCCTTTATACATATTTTTCAAGCTTCACTATGGTCGTCTAGTAGCATTCCCCTTTGCAAATACTCCATAAATGGTGTCATCCATGTGGTCCCAGTGGTTGTTAAGGTATTTATCTGCTGCTCGTCTATACTTCTTTCCCTGAGCACTTCTACCAAAACCTTCTTCGATAGATGATCAAAACACGTATATGTCGACTTGCTTCAAGCGTTTGCCCTTCTATTATTGCTTCGAGGTATTTTCTTAATCGTGAACTGTCTAAAGGATTGGATTAGCTGTCTCACCATTCTCACATACCTCTACATTCTCTGATCCCTTACCTCGAAACTTCCGTTAATTTGGTTTGCGGATAATCTCGAATATGTTAGGGATGTCATGGCCTTTTCACCCATTTGTTTGGCTAGGCACAACCTTGCGAGCAAGGCTTCATACTCAGACTCCTTTTTGAGGTGTGGAAGTCGAACCAAAGAGGCTAGGTCACTTCCTTTCCCTCTAAGCTAGTCAAGATTAAACCTGCCCCTGAGTCCTCCCTGTTGGACGCCCCATCGGTGTGTAGTGTCCATGAGCAGTTGTTGGTTGGGACATCCTCTACCACCCAGATTCCTTCCTTGGCCGAGCTTCCTTCGTCTGGAACTTCGAGAAAGAAATCATCCAGTGCTTTCCCCTTAATGCTTTTCCTTGGACGATAACTTATATCATGCTCCCCTAGCTCAATTGCCCATTTTTCCAACAGGCTCGATGTTTCTGGCTTGAGCAATATTTGTTTGATGGGGCAATGTGTTAGTACCTCAATTTGGTGCGCTTGGAAGTAGCGCCTCAAACGTCGCGCCGTGAAAATCAGTGCCATGACTAACTTTTCCAAGGTGGGTTAATTGAGATCAGGGCCCTATAATACCCTACTCATGAAGTATAGCGACTTCTTCTCCCGTTCCCTTTCTACGGTCAACACCCAAGATATCGCTTCAGTTGAGGTCGAGAGGTACATTTGCACTGTTTCCCCTGGGACGGGGCTGGCCAGTGTGGGTAGCTTGTGTAGCGCTTCCTTAATCTTCTGAAGCGCTTCTTCCACCGCGACCGTCCATGGAAAATTGTTCTTTTCAATACAACCTTTCAATGTATGGAATAGTGGCATTGCCTTGTAAGCGGATTTCGATGAATCTACTCAAATCTGTGAGCTTCCCATTCAAACTTTGCGCGTCTCTGAGGGTGTATGGGGGTGGTCTCTCCATAAACTCATCCACTTTAACTGGGCTAGGCTGGATGCCTTGTTTGGTAACATAGTATCCCAAGAACTGTCCTTCTTCTAACACAAATGTGCACTTAGCTAGATTAAATTTCATTTTGACCCTTTCTAGTGTATGAAAAGTCTCCTCGATGTCTTGCAACATTTTGTCTTCATGGGAGCTCTTAATCACCATATCATCAGCATACACCTCGATATTCCTCCCAATTTTCTTGGCGAACACCAAGTCGACCATGCGCTGGTATGTGGC
The DNA here is from genome assembly GCF_052625555.1 of Lactuca saligna. Classification (NCBI taxonomy): domain Eukaryota; kingdom Viridiplantae; phylum Streptophyta; class Magnoliopsida; order Asterales; family Asteraceae; genus Lactuca; species Lactuca saligna. Next base: position 43,383,039 of record NC_136423.1, read on the forward strand.
TCCCGCATTTTTTAAACTGAAGGGCATCTTGGTGTAACAAAAAGTGCCATGATCCATGTAGAAAGCCGTTTTTTCTTCGTCCTGCTCGCTCATCAGAATCTGATGATATCCCTTATATGCATCCAAGAAACACTTTTTCTTAAACCCTTGTAGCAACTCCACTTTCGGGTCGTTCTCCGGGAGGGGATAGAAATCCTTCAGACACGCTTTGTTCAAGTCTGAGAAGTCAATGCACATACGCCATGACCCGTCTTGCTTGCACACCATAACCAGATTAACAATCTAGGTTGGGAAAACTGCTTCCCTTACTATTCCGGCCTCCGCCAGTTTAGCTACCTTTGCGTTAATTGCCCTGTTGCAGTCCCCTCCCTGGTTTGATCACAAGTTTTTGCTCAATGACCTTCCTATCTACCACCACCATGTCTGTAGGGGTCCATGCAAATATGTGTTTGTACCGCTTGTGTAGATTGACTACTTCTTCTCTTACATAACCTGGGAGATCGTGACCAATGTTGATCGGTTGATCGGGGTATCATTCGTTGATTACTTCCTTTCCTTTTTTCGGGTCTTGTAGCAGCTTTTTTGCTTATTTAGTCATCTCTGCCGGCTTCATGACCGTAAAGCACCTCAATTCCCTGTGCGGGGTGGCAAGTACTTTGGTTGGGCCTGCCGAAGTGTCGAATTTTAAGATTCCACGCATGGTCGACGGGACCGCTCCTAACCTAAGGAGGGTCGTTCTTCCCAAGATGATGTTGTGCTCTGCCAAATGTCGAATGACCATGAATTCGATTGGGACCGTCTTCTTTCGTTCTTTATCATGGCTGGTTATCGTCAGGGGGAGGTGAATTTTGCCCATCGGCCACAGGCTGTGGCCGGTGAATCTAACCTATTTCCCTGCCGTGGGTCTCAGGTTCTCTTTCCAACGATCTGGGAGAAGCCGAAAACATTGCTCATAGATTATGTCTGCTGAACTCCTTGTGTCGACGTAGACTCTGTGTATGGTTACATCCTTGATGGAGGCCTGGATTACAAATGGGTTATAACCTCTCCATCCCTCCAGATAGGGGCCTTGTGCAGAGAACGTGAGCATTCGCATAGGGGGCCCGGGGACCCATTGTTTTGTCGATTGTGCCTCCCTACTTCTTTTGTTACGTATCATGAATATTTCCTTGGGTTGAACTCCTTCTTAAGGTGCGTTCTTGGCGTTTTCGACATCAAATTTTGTGCGTAGGGTCCGTGCTATTTCCACCAAGTCTCCTTTGAGTTGCTTTTCTTCCATTTCCTTCTTGAGTACCGAACAACTAGCAGTATCTGTTGGAATAGTGTCTAAGGCTATAACTATATTCGGTGGTGCATGGTCCTTTTGGGTTGCCTTCACCATAGCAACTTGAAGGATGATTTGTTAAGAGAGAGTAAATACTATAAGGAATAATATTTAGCTATTTGATTAATATAAGTCATAAATTAATTGGTATTAATTTGGTGACTTAAAGAGATTAATTAAATAAGAGGGTATAAACTGTCAATTGTTTGATAGTTAGACTTTAGACTTTAAATCCATTAGGATGGACTTTGGACGGATTCTAAGAGCTTTAGGATAGCTCAAAATCGTCCATAGGGATATCTATGGAATGGATTTGGATAGCCTTAAGAGAAGATTATCCAATTAGGGTTTAGGGTGAAACCCTTGAGGAGTCTAAAGGTATAAATAGGCCCTTGGGATGTGGAATTCGTGGACAACTTTTCAGAACCTAAAGCTAGGAACCTCTGGTCGAATTCCATCCCCTCTCCTCTCTCCTAAATCATCTTGCTTGCTATTGGTGTTTGTAAGCCATTAGAGAAGTGACAATTGTGACTCTAGAAGCTCCAAGACAACCAAGATCAACAAGGGATTCAAAGGTATGATTCTAGATCTGTTTTAATATTGTTGTTTAACCTAATTAGCCATTAGAAGTCTTGGATTCAAAAGCATGTTTATTAGAAAGCCTAGATCCAAGAAATAGGGTTTTGCATGCGCACATAGGAAAGTTCTTATGGCTAAAACCCAACAGTGGTATCAGAGCCTAGATTGGTTTTCTTTAAATTGTTGCTTGAATAACTGAAACAAACCTGCAAAATTCGAATTTTTGGGTTTTGAGTCACTGACTCGTCGAGTTCCAAGGTGGACTCGTCGAGTAGGCCTGACTCGGCGAGTCCCCTTGTGCACTCGGCGAGTCCAGGCGTCAGGAATGGCCAGATTCGGGATTTTTTCATAATTATCTTATGGAAACTTACCTTAATCATATTAGATCAATGTAAATCCGATTTTTTGATAAATATGACTATTATCTTGATCTAATTAAAGATATTTATCATCTAATAAAATATTTAATTTCCTTATATGATAATAATTAATTATTTTGGTAATTATCTTCAAAGAAATCAAGATAAATCAAATAAAGATAATTAGAATATTAATTATTAATTGGAATTATTTGTTATTTGATCCTTCATGTTTTAAATGTTTAAAACCTACCCTAAAGTTTTGAAATTTATATTTGTGATTAAAGTTTTAATTTAGACAACTTAAATTTCAAACCCTAGATTTTGAAAAGTTTAAAATGCAACCCTATACTTATATGATATTACTAGAATAATATATATATGTATAACTAAATGCTAGTCTTACCGCTAGTAGGCCTCATTCACGAAGCCAATCTATAAGGTGGGTATAAGGTTGCGGCCTATAAAATGGCGCTTAATGGGTGTACACTCACACCCACCGCTTGCTTGATTGGTGGAGGGTCGTTAGCCGAACAGGTAGGATAGGGCAACCTCATCCTCTCATTAAAAGTATAATAAGAAATACGAAGTAACTAAACTTTCCTTTTAAAATTTCCCAATCTTAGTTACTTTAGGAAAAGTGAATTGATGCAATCCCATGAAATTACACTTTGCACCTTGCTAAGATGTTAGTGGAGCGTGTGTGGTTTACCGGCACACTAATTGGTTCTAAGCGAAGGTGGCAAAGGGTGATTCATTGTTTATCATAGTTCGATGGAGCGTGTGTGGTTTACCGGCACATCGAATAGGTGATCGTAACAATGAAGGCACCATGTGAATTTGCATGGTAATTCACACCCGCTTTGTGATCCTCGGCATCCCAGTCACAAACAAGAGGGGCATATCGAGATTTAAACATGCCATTGAATAGTTCAATGAATCTCATCCGAACCTAGGAATTCTCAAAAACACTTAGGACTAAAAGTTTAAGTTTTGTGATGGAGAATTAGTGAATCGTCATTCACTTACCTTCAATTTATTTGCATGTTGGATTACGGCATCCCTTTTCTAGTATGTAAATGTTATTGTTGGATCCTAGCCCTAATTTTTCTTATTGGGTGATAATTAGGGATTCTTGTTCTAATCTATCTTTGTCCTTTCTATAGATGTCAAACGCAAACAACGCTGCTGCTAGTTCTTTCACGTTGATGAGCCTTTGCCAAAAGGTCACCTTCGATGGAACGAACTTTGGCGAATGGATAAGATACATTCGCACCATTGCTCGCTATGAGGATAAAGAGTATGTCCTCGACGAGAAGCTCGAGAAAATCAACCCCAAAGTTGTTACTCCCGCCGAAATCACCGCCTTTGAAACCCATGAGCGAGATGCAACGAAAGTACATTGCATCATGATCGCCACCATGAACTCCGAATTCCAAAAGTCCTACGAGGACATGTATCCATACGAGATGCATCAAGACTTGTTGGAGAGGTACCACCAAAACGCGAGACAAGAGCGTTACGAGATTTTCACTAACATGATTTCCGCTAAGATGGGTCATGGAGAATCTCTTACCGTGCACTTGCAAAAGATGCAAAGGTATGTCGACCGCCTTCGCAAGTTAAATGTTGACTTTGGCGAAGACTTGGCGATCGACATGGTGCTTCACTCTTTGCCTCCGATGTACAATCAATTTAGGATGACCTACCACATGAACAAAGAGGAGGTCACTCTAAGTAAACTCCAAGGTCTCTTGAGGGTTGCTGAGAGCAATTTCAAGGACAAGTCTGTTGCACCAACTCCCAATCCATCCGCTGCTCCTGTCTTGGCTATTGGTCAAGGGAAGGGAAAGAAGAGGAAAGCTTCTTCAAATAACTCTCGAAAGGTGAAAGCCCGAGATGGTTCCTCTTCTAGTGGGACCAAAGTTGATCCCTCTAGGCCCTGCTCTAACCCGAAGGAGGCAGAGTGCCACCACTACCACAAGATAGGACATTGGAAGAGAAGCTGCCCGGATTACCTGCAAGCCATCAAGGAAGGAAAGATCAAGCCATCTTTCGCAGTTATATATGCAATCAAATCTAACGATTCTAATCATGCTATTTCTTGGGTTCTTGACACCGGTTGTGGTTATCACATTTGTTCTAATGTGCAGGGACTAAGAAGAAGTAGGGATGTGGAGCAAGGAAGGATCAATCTAATCATGGGGAACAGAAGATCGTCGCCTGTGACCAAGATTGGAGTGTATTCTTTAGTGCTTAAGAATAGTTTAGTTTTGGATTTAAACAATTGTTGCTATTTGCCAGAAATGGCTAGAAACATCATTTCATTTCATGGTTTATATAGACAAGGATTTAGATTTTCTTTTAATAATGAGAATGGTTCTATTTTGGTTTATCTAAATGGTGTCTTTTACTTTGAAGCTATACCATGTAATGGAATATATGAAACTGTTATGATTGTTGATAACTTAGGAAATGATGTTTTGAATATTGATTCTTCCACTAGTATGGATAAAGCATCCTTGTGGCATTGTCGTCTTGGACATGTCAACAAGAAACGCATAGCCCAACTCCAAAAGGATGGAGTGTTGGAGTCATTCGACCTTAGGGAAGATGACACATGCGAGTCTTGTTTGCTTGGAAATATGACTAAGTCACCCTTCACGAGTACTTGTGAAAGGGGTGAGGGACTATTAGACCTAATACATACCGATGTATGTGGACCTTTTAGATCAACCACGAAGGATGGGAACCGCTTCTATGTGACCTTTACCGATGATTATAGTAGATATGGGTATATCTATTTAATCAAGAAAAAGTCAGAAACCTTTGAAAAGTTCAAAGAGTTCAAGAATGAAGTGGAGAATCAATTGGGCAGGAAAATCAAGATGCTTCGATCCGATCGAGGAGGAGAGTACCTAAGTCTTGAATTCCACGATTATCTCAAGGAGTGTGGAATAGTTTCGCAATTAACGCCTCCTAGGACACCGCAGTTGAATGGTGTGGCAGAAAGGCGTAATCGAACCTTATTGGATATGGTTCGCTCTATGATGAGTCGTGCTTCACTACCTATCTTCTTTTAGGGGTATGCCTTAGAGACTGCCGCCCATATCCTTAACCGAGTCCCTACTAAGGAGGTTGCCAAAACACCTCACGAGATGTGGACGGGGAAAGCTCCCTCGTTGGCACATATCAAGGTTTGGGGTTGCGAGGCTTTCGTAAGACGAGATACTCACGACAAGCTTGAACCTCGAAGTGAGCGATGTATTTTCATCGGCTACCCGCAAACTTCCTTTGGATATCTCTTCTATAGACCGAAAGATAATGTTATCTTTGTTGCGAGGAGAGGAGTTTTCCGAGAGCGAGAACTCATAAGCCAAGGAGACAGTGGGAGGCAAATCGAACTTGAAGAGATTCAAGAGTCGATAGATGAAGGAACCTCTACCGCTGGCGTTCAACCCGAGGAGGAAACTCTGGTTGAACCGATTGACGAATCCTTACCTCTTAGACGTTCCGATAGAGTTAGAGTTCAACCCCAATTTTATGGTTTTCATATTACTACCGAAGGGGACACGTATATTAGTGATGGTACACTAGTAAATCTTGATGAACCTAATAGCTATAAGGAAGCCATGGCAGGCCCGGAGTCTGCGAAATGGAAAGAGGCGATGGATAGCGAGATCCAATCCATGTACGATAACCAAGTTTGGAATTTGGTTGATTACGTGCCCGAACATAAGACCGTAGGGTGCAAGTGGATCTTCAAGAAGAAGACCGACGTGGATGGAAACGTACACACATAGAAAGCGCGATTGGTTGCGAAGGGGTTTACTCAAACTCCCGGAGTTGACTATGATGAGACCTTCTCACCAGTTGCGAAGATTAAATCTATTAGAGTGATGCTAGCAATTGCCGCATTTCATGATTATGAGATTTGGCAAATGGATGTCAAGACCGCTTTCCTTAACGGAAAGTTGGCTGAGGATGCTTACATGGCTCAGCCAGAGGGGTTTGTGGATCCGAAGCATCCGAATAGAGTGTGTAAGCTTGAGAAGTCCATTTATGGACTTAAGCAAGCGTCTCGCAGATGGAATCTTTGCTTCGATGAGAAAGTCAAAGAGTTTGGATTTGTACGAAGCGAAGACGAATCTTGTGTATATGTCAAAGCCAGTGGGAGTATAGTAAGCTTCCTCGTTCTATATGTCGATGACATATCATAGGAAACGACATCCCGACTCTGCAGGAGGTTAAGTCCTGGCTCGGGAAGTGCTTCGCTATGAAGGACCTCGGAGAGGCTTCTTACATTTTGGGAATAAGGATAGTAAGAGAAAGAAGTAAGAGACTAATTGGACTTAGTCAGAAAACTTACTTAGAGAAGGTACTAAAACGTTTTAGTATGGAAAACTCAAAGAAGGGAGAACTACCGATACAAGGAAATGCCAAGTTGAGTAAGACTCAAAGTCCGAGTACCGAAGCTGAGATAGCAGAAATGAGCCGAGTACCATACGCTTCCGCAGTTGGCTCAATCATGTACGCTATGACTTGTACTCGCCCTGATGTAGCCTTCGCTTTGAGCATGGTTAGCAGATATCAAGGGAACCCTAGCAAAGCACATTGGATTGTGGTGAAGAACATCCTTAAGTACCTTCGGAGGATGAAAGAATGGTTCTTAGTCCTTGGAGGGAGTGATGACTTGAAGGTGCGAGGGTATAGTGACGCCAACTTTCAAACCGATAGGGACAACTACCGTTCGCAGTCGGGCTGGGTCTTTACCCTAAATGGAGGAGCAGTGACATGGAAAAGTTCCAAGCAGGAAACCGTAGCTGATTCAACGTGCGAATCAGAGTACATCGCAGCGAGCGAAGCGTCGAAGGAGGCAATATGGCTGAAGAACTTCATCGGTGATCTTGGAGTTGTGCCGGCCATAAAGGAGCCCATGGAGATTTTCTGTGATAACGAAGGTGCGGTTGCCTTGACCAAGGAACTGAGGGATCATGGTAGATCTCGACATATCGACAGAAAATATCACTTCATTAGACATCGTGTAGAAGAAGGACAACTCGTAGTGAAGAGGATATCATCAGAAGATAACCCAGCAGATCCGCTTACGAAGGGACTGAGTAGGGTTAAGCACTTACAGCATGCTAGGAGTATTGGGCTGAAGGATGATATTAGCATAGATTAGATAGTATTAGAAACGTATAATAGATAAATGTAATTGACATTTGATGATTAAATAAAGGAGTTTTATTTATGAGTAAAGTTACTGTCACATGTTAATTGTTTAACTATTGTTTCACTTTGCATGTTTTGACTTCCAGAATAATTGAGTTTATTAAGAATAATCGAATTATTCAAATGGTCCACAATCGTTCATATGTTGGAAGTAGATATGAATGAAGATTGTCATGAATTGGTGTGTAGAATGTCTAAATGGTGTTAGACATAGCAAGGGTTGCTGCAACGTTCATGAGTGCTTATGAACTGGTTTTGAGCATTGGAATAAACCCGCGCTTGCTGGAATCACCTTATGGAATACGATATAAAAGGTGATCGCAAGACGATAATATCATATGGTCTTAAAACCTAGATATATGGTTTATTATTTGTTAATTGATTGTGCATTGATAATGCGAAAACGCATCAGTAGCTTGATGTTATAAAACGCATTGTTGTGTATAGTTGGTTAATGAATAAGTAAATGCATATAAGTCGAAGTTTATCTGTAAATTTTATCCTAAGAGGGTAGAAGAGATATCTTGGCCACTCGATGATTTGATTTGACTTATGTGCTGGGCCCGGTCAGAACTGAATTGATGTGTTCGATTAAGTTCTATGTCAAATAAATCGGAGATCGAGAAATCTAAATGCTAGACTAACCATTCCATAGGATTGTCAGCATGATATCTAACAGAGGACTGTACGATCCCTTATCTGAAGGAGAAGATTGATTAGATCAGAGTTGACAGCGTCTTTGAGAGCTACGATTGCAAACCGTATTGTACTTGTATAGTTACTAGACTTATCCAAGTGGGAGACTGTTGGAATAGTGTCTAAGGCTATAACTATATTCGGTGGTGCATGGTCCTTTTGGGTTGCCTTCACCATAGCAACTTGAAGGATGATTTGTTAAGAGAGAGTAAATACTATAAGGAATAATATTTAGCTATTTGATTAATATAAGTCATAAATTAATTGGTATTAATTTGGTGACTTAAAGAGATTAATTAAATAAGAGGGTATAAACTGTCAATTGTTTGATAGTTAGACTTTAGACTGTAAATCCATTAGGATGGACTTTGGACGGATTCTAAGAGCTTTAGGATAGCTCAAAATCGTCCATAGGGATATCTATGGAATGGATTTGGATAGCCTTAAGAGAAGATTATCCAATTAGGGTTTAGGGTGAAACCCTTGAGGAGTCTAAAGGTATAAATAGGCCCTTGGGATGTGGAATTCGTGGACAACTTTTCAGAACCTAAAGCTAGGAACCTCTGGTCGAATTCCATCCCCTCTCCTCTCTCCTAAATCATCTTGCTTGCTATTGGTGTTTGTAAGCCATTAGAGGAGTGACAATTGTGACTCTAGAAGCTCCAAGACAACCAAGATCAACAAGGGATTCAAAGGTATGGTTCTAGATCTGTTTTAATATTTTTGTTTAACCTAATTAGCCATTAGAAGTCTTGGATTCAAAAGCATGTTTATTAGAAAGCCTAGATCCAAGCAATAGGGTTTTGCATGCGCACATAGGAAAGTTCTTATGGCTAAAACCCAACAGTATCGTGTGTCTTGCTTTTGTGGTACTCGCAATACCGGCTCTTGGGTGACTTGGTTGGTTGTTGTTTCTCTGATACCGTGTAGGCATCCAGTCGACGACTTCGTCTATCTAACAAATGGCCGAAACCGCACCTGAGGCCTCTTTAATTACTTGGCCAAAGTGTCTACTTCCCCCTCGAAATTCCGTGTTGCTTGGGTTGTGGTGTTTGGTTTTCATAGCATTTTGGTATGCCTATCTTGCTGCCTCTCCTTCTTCCTGCCTCAGATATCGTTCTACCCTCTACTTTAACTCAGCCATCGTTTAGGGTTTCTTACCCATAAGCGTTTGTGACAAGGGGCCTGGTAAAAGTCCCCACGTGAAGGCGTCAGCTATGAGTCCCTCATAGTGTCCCGGCATGTCTAACGTGGCATTTATGAAGCTGGTGAAATATTCTCGTACGCTTTCACCCTCTTTTTGCTTACAACCTATTATGGAATGAGAATCTCCTTTGTACTTTCGCAGCTGCATGAAGTTGGTAAGGAATAACTATTTAAGTTGAGCGAAATTGGAGATATTGCCCGGGCGCAACATCTTGAACCATGTGCATGCGTTGCCATCAAGAGTTGTCGGGAAATATGTGCACCAGAACCTCTCATCAAGCTTTAGAGACGTCATTGTCCACTCATATGTATCGATGTGGCTATCTGGGTCAGTAGTACCATTATACGTTTTGAGCGTTGGCAATTTGGCCGTATTTAGTATTTTGTAGTGTAGAAACTCTTTGACAAATGGAATGTAACGTTGCAAGAGAGGTAGTCTTGGTTTTGAATGGTTGATGTGCCCTGCGAATGGTGTTGGAGGTTTAAACCGTATGATGATGATGCATGATAGCCTGGACTTGGTCCGTAAAATGGGTGTTGTTGGAATGGCAACTGGAGAGAATAGTTGGAGGAGAAAGGGTGTATTGGTGTTAAAGGGCTGATTGTTGAGGCCTGCTGGAGGTTATGGTTGGATGAAATGGTCGGTTCGGTCCACATGCTCACCATCGAATAGATAGGTGGTGTATGAGCTACCATAGTTTGTGCTAGTGGGGGCAAGGAAAGCATTCGGCCTGGTCCACCCATCATCTCATTGAACGATGGTAATGAAAGCGGCAGCTGAATGTTGAGAACTTGGCTTGGTGGTAGCATCGTTGTGTGGACCGATAGTGGGTTTTGCGTTGGTGGTACAAAGAATGGTGGCATTTGAAGGGATGTGGTTAAGAATGGCCCCGCCAGAGGTTTTCTTGGTTGGTGAGTTGTCAGTTGCGAGGCAGTGTTGGTGGTTATCGTAGAGCTTCCTTCACCTAGGGTTACTCTGTTGACCGCCGTGGCGGCGGTGTTTCGTCCAACGTTGCCATGGAGGGTATAGGCCTAGCCTAACGACCACCATGTCTATTGCAGCCGTCGGACGCCATTGATTCTTCAGCCTTTTGCTTTTTGTTTGTGTTCCTCGTCTCACAAATAGATGGCGCCAAATGATGCGACCTGGACTATAACTGGATTAGCGCTACTGAATCAAGTTCCTCGTCGCCTTTGCAAGATCACAAGAAAAGAGAGGCCATCAGTCGTCTCCCGGGAGGTTTCTCCCAGAAGAACGCTCTGATGGTCAAGTTAGAAGGTATCTAGGGTTTTTTGGTGTCTTCTCGGGAGAGAAGAGCTTACCTTGCGAGTCTTAGGGTGTATCCTTTTATACCTAGAGCTCTTGCCCGGTCCGTACTGGACAAGATCGCTTTTTGAGGAGACAAGATCAGAGGTGCTTATTGGAAGGTTGTGCCTCCTCAACCGTTAGGGCACCCTCATTGGCTTTGGCAGTAATAGTCTGACCCCACTGTGTGTCCCCTGATCGTGTCTTTTGTCTTGAAGCTGGGAGCATTCCTTGGTGGGCGTGAGCCCCTCGCCTGGGCATTCTGTCCCCGAGGGCGCTTGCGGACACTGAGCCTGATGGGCTTAGCTCGGCTAGAATGCCAGGCTCTTTGGTTAGGCGTGATCTTGTCGTGCCATGCTTGGCACGTCATCTGATACACTTGGATTATAAAAGGGATATGGAGAAGAGAAGATATTTGGAGGTTGTTCTAGTTCAGAGTCTTCTTTTGAAGGTGGAAAAACCTATCGTGTTCTATGATAGGTTATGCAATGAAAAGTCTGATACGAGGGAGAATTCAGAACACATGGTGACAAGGACACTACCCGGAGAGAAGTTCAAGCTTTTCTTTGACTTGGTTGATGCTCGTAGGAGCTAGGTCCCTTTGGGGAAGAACGATAGGATGAGATCGTAAGTTCTTGTTCGAGGTGGAGTTCAAAGGATGCTCAAGTCAAGGTAAGCATTGTTAAATGTGACTCGAGGATTTTGATCAAATTCATGGAGCATTTGGATCATCTTCATTGAGCATTTTGAGCAATTAGAACTAAATGGAGCACTTGGGGTTCATGGATCATGTGACAAAGAAATGAATCATCTGAGAAGGGAATGGATCGTCTAACAAAAGAACGGATCATATAGAAGGGGGTTTGGTGCACCTAGAAGAGATTTGGAGCACTTGGGAGTGATATGGAGAAAATAGGGGGCCTTGTTTCGCCATTTGTTGAAGGGTTGGTCCAAGAAGGATGTTGTTGCGCCAAGGGCACTACTTCTTGTGCCAATTTAAGCCTTATTAAATTATGGATTATTCCTCTTGCGCCATGGGGTACTGTTATTGCGCCGTGGAGTATGTTGTTGCGCCAAGCATGGCCTTGTTGTGCCATGCATGTTATTGTTGTGCCAAGATGGTTTCATTGCTCCAACCTAGATGTTCTTGCCCCACTCTTGAAGCCTGTTGCACCATCTATATTCCTATTGCGCCATCATGGTGCAAGATGGACCATCTTTGTGCTTGATGAGCCAAGTATGCTATGAAGTCCTCTATGATGCTCAAGATTATTCAAGCATGCTTAGAAGTTAGTATTGCTCAACGATTACACCATGTTGTGCTACCATGATGGATGTTGGGCCATTAGTGTTCATGAAGTGCCACTTATACATAATGATGCTCCACTATGGCGCTAGATGATCTATCATATGTGTTGTTGATCCCCATGGGTTGTATGACATGAAAGAATATTCTAGAACATGCTACATGGCATTCTGAACCCTCAATTATATATAGGGATGTGTGTAAAGTCATTTAAAAGTGTCTTTTATCTTGAATTCTAGATTGATAGGTGAATCTCTTTGTAATTATACTTCTAACCTCTATTTGAGAACTCTGAAATAAAAGAATACTCCCCTCCTGCCCGTAAACATAGGTCACCTTGAACGAACAACGTAAATTCTGTTATATTTTATTCTTACTTTGTTGTGCATTGGATTTAGATGTTATTATTATGATAGTATTATACATACATACATACATACATATATATATATATATATATATATATATATATATATATATATATATATATATATATATATATATATATATATATATAGAGAGAGAGAGAGAGAGAGAGAGAGAGAGATTTATTTAAGTTGTGATTTTGATGCTTTAATGTTTCAGTTATTGTCTAGTTATATTATTGTTAGTTTTAAATATCATTAATAAGAAATATAAGTTTTAAGTTGTTAATGTGTTAATTTTTATAAGTTTTAAATGAGAATGCATGATTTTTATATGTTTTAAATGAATTTTTATAAGTTTTAAGCTGTGAATGCATTATTTTTTATACAAGTCTAATTGTTTCAATGAAATACATATGTTTTAAGCTTTGAATGTATGGTTATTATAAGTTTTAAGCTTTAAATGTATGATTTTTTATACACAACTTACTAATTTAATTGTAAAGCCCAAAACATAGGATCTTAACCAGTGATCAAGCAATCTAACAATCAAACAAGATGAGAATGGAGTAGAAGAATATTAAACCAAGCCTTGCACATGTTTATATAACAAAAACATCGAGTTCAAATTGGACACACAGTAATGACCGCAAACACCAGCGGATCATCAACAACAACAGACTCACACACTCCATATATAAAGGGAAAATGTTCTGGCCGTAAACAGGTTTATGGTTGTAAACTTGTTTACGACCGTAAACTACCTCTAGATGTAAACTCACCAAAAACACATAAATTACATGCTAATGAATCCATAAGACCTATACATTGTTTAGCCTAGCCCAAACCATTAACAAGACCCTTCGATCTCCCCCTTGGTTTGGGGATAGCTTTGACTCAGTCTTTGTCAACAAGAACTACATTTGATCCCCCCATAGCACCATACCACATCTCTTTCTTGATAATCTCAGCAACCATTGAAGTGTACTCTTTGGTTGAGCACTCAAAAATATATTCAGTAACCTTGATTTGATGAAGAGATAGCTGGTGAATATCCCATCTTCCAAATTGAAGTAGATCTCTCCTAGCATACAAGTGAATGCAACCTTCTTGAATTTTCATGACAGCAGAAGTTGTGGTTTCATTAAAAACCCAGTAAAGCATATTCTTTAGAGATCCATCACATAAACCCATTAAAGCATATTCTGCAGTACATGAATCTGCCTGACTTGATTGGTTGGAGGCCACATCACTGTCTGGAAAGGCTGGTTTGTTTTGGGATCCAGTATGAAAGAATATTTCTTAATAATGGACTTTGCATTCTTCATATTAGAAAATCCCTTCTATACTTGGTTCTCCAAATAGAGATTGAACATAGTTGCCTTTGGATCTCTAGAAGGATTTTCAAATGGAGCATTTGATAATTCTGAAAGACTAACCCTGGTCCAGGAGTTGAAATCATGAAAATCATTATATAACTCCGTGTTACCACTCTTGCGTTTCACGAGCCACATATTCAGCATATCATGAAAGCCCCAAGATACAATTCCTGATCTATCACCATATATGTGTCCAAAACGTGTCTCTTCAAGATCAGTGACAGTGATTTTGGGTTGATCACCATGAGCGTTTTGATCGGAACTCCTTTTGAACAATATTTGCCTTTTCTGGTTGGATGCTACTAATTTGGCTCACATAAGAGCAACAACTTTTGGTGCTTGAACTGGTTCGGTCTGAATCGATCAACAACCTGAGTTCTTCTAACAATGGGCGGGTTAACAAGGGGATCTTGAACAAATGTTTGGCCGATAGAGAGTTCTTGAATAGATGATTTGAACTTGTCGCCAAGCTCCTCTGCCAGCTTCTTCTTTAGATCAAAATAACAGACAGTCAAACTTCCCCTGTGTGTTTGCTATCAGAAATTTGTTTTGATTTCATATTGTTATCCGTTTCAAGATCTACAACATGAATTTTATGTTTGGCCTTTTCAGTCTCATGACCAGCCACATGGATATCAAGCTCTATATTCTTCTGGTTAAGTACATTGATCTCCTTTTAAAGTACAAGAATGGTGGGATCATCTTCTTCTAAGTGGCCTTTCTCAGTAGAAATTCCTTTAGCTCGGGAGGAAGGCTCTGAGCTTTATTCTTGGGCCAGATGCAAGGCAAGTCTCTCACGGACAACTTCATGATAAGGCCTCGGAGGAGATGATTTCGGGGGAGCTGAAGAACCACCAACATCAAAAGTAGTACTCAGACCTTCATTTGATGGAATAGATGAAGCATCAGCAAAAGAAGTAGTTATTGGTGGAGTCGGAAGCCCTTGTGTTAGTTCAAGAACAAAAACACCCTGTCTTGGATCGCGTCTTCTCCTCTTTAAAGGAGGCTAAGAGGTCTGAGTTGTAATTGGTTCACTCACAATTGGCTATGTAGTAGGAGGAACATTATCAAGGGGAGGAATACTTGAATATATCCGTCTCCATTGGAGTTTTAGTTTTAGCCATTATGTTGGAGGTAGGAGGCGTTGTTTCGGAAGCATCTTTTTCTCGTATCTCCGTTGCTAGATGAGCAACATCATGGATAATGTCAAAAAGCGTGTCGAGGTCTTCATTAAACAAGAAATTTTCATTTCCGCCGAAGTTCAAGGAGATATCATGCTTGTGAAAACCAGTGAGATCCAAATTAGAAAAGGAATCACCATCATCTCCTTCATTCTCTGTCGCATCCTCTGTTGTTCCCTCGTTATAATCACTCTAAATTTGTACAGAGTGCAAGTCATGTTCTTCAGCTACCAACACAGTAGGTCTAACAACATCATCTTTAGGATCAGAAACCGGAGTAACATCATCTTTTGAATTGATATCATCTTCAGAGGTCATGCGGCTAGATGATACATGAGACTCAGAAGCCTCAAATGAATCGGCAAACAAGCTGAACTTCACACAAGGATATTTTCCTTGGAAAGTGATTTTTCCCTTTCTGTTTTGCTTCATTAAACCGACGTTGTTCAGCCCAAGAGAGTTCATATCGAGGGTTTCTCCATCTTTGACCATCTTAGGAAATTTTTCATTAATGAAGACTTGAATAAACCTAGGGTACAACAAGAACTTGTCCCTAGTATTTCCTTGGATGTTTGCAATCAGCTCATCGAGAATAAATTTGGAGAAGTTGTAGTTCAGACCCGCAGCCAGATAGATGATAGCAACAGTGTTTCTCAAAGAAATTTCATCTGCTCCAGACTTTCTTCCGTACATACAATTCACAAAGACGTGTGCCAAGAACCTCCAAAACAGTGTCAGCAGCTTCTTCATAGTTGAAGGGAAGACACCTTCATATCCTATTTTGATAAGAAATTCTTCAACATAAGCGATCTCGATCTCAGAGGGAAAGGTTGATTGATCATCAATTTTGAGAACATCCCTGATGAACTGTTCCGTGATGATGATTTTGCAATTTTTTACTGTAGACTGAACAGAAACAAATCCATCACTTGCTTTCTTCACTTCTGTTGACCTCCATAATTTTTTAATCAAGCCTTGAAAGATAGCTACATTAAAAATTAGCACAGTAGACAGACATAATTCTCATGGTCCATGCATCATTGATTTGAATTCACCGTGAGAGATAGGGGGATCATCCAAGAGAATAGCCAGATTGTGACTGTCAGCAAACTTGAGTTCTTCCATTTCAATCTACACTAAACCATGCCAAGTGAGAAAACAATGTATTTAATCATTGAAAATTGATGTTTTTCTCATTTTACAATTTAATTAGGCTTTTAAATAAATCAACAATTGAAAATCAAAATCGGGTTGACCAAAAATAGGTTTACGGTCAAGGAGGAGTTTATGGTCGTAAACTCATTGCCGTAAACGCCGGCTGAAAACGGCTTGCCGTAAACACCAAAACTTCTTTTTTGCCGATTAAACCCTCAGAACACGTTGGCTTGATGCGAGAATAACATATTCTTGATAGGAAATGGTATACCTTCAAAGTTAACGGATCAATTTCACAAATTTTCACCAAAAAAAAATGAGAGAGAGAGAGGATGATTTTGTGGCCGAGAACTTGATAATAAGGGGTGGAGTGGTTTTCGGCCACTGCTCTTCTTTATAAACTTGGTTCAAATGCAATGGGCCGCAATGCTCAATACTTAAAATGAAGTCCAATACCCCAAAATTTATAAAAATAAAACATTTTGAGAACAAAAACAAAATAAGAGAAAAATTAAAATTAAAAATAAAATAAAACTAATTTTCTAAAACTACTACTAAAAATTATCAAATTTTATAAAAGTAAAAAAAAAAAAAAATAAAAAAATAAAATAAAATTGAAATGAAATTAAAATTTAATAGGAATTGAAACTAATTTCACCTCTTACTAACACCAATAATAATTTTGTGCTATTGGGATCAAAGTTGTTAGAGAGCCTTAATCCACTTCTAGATACTTCTATCTTCATGACCATGTCTGGTCGATCACCAGTATTGTGGTCCACTTAAATACGAAAGGATTTGACAAACAATTTAGGAGATACTATAAGTAACAAGACATTGGATCTTATGAACTTAGATAATATTCCTAAAAGACCATTCAGCTGACGACAACCAAGAGTATTGTTGTCTACCTAAATTTAGTAGCGAGATCTACAGACAACCAATAAAGGGTTCAATTTTAATTGTATTAGAACGTGTTTCCCGCTTCCTGATATACTCCAATAATCAAGGACTTCCAAAATACTCCTTACTTCAGATGAGAAGACAATTATTAAGGAGGAAGACAAATTTAGAATGCATATGTTGCACACTCAGGTCGGATCTCTTCTAACAACATAGAGAGTGAAACAAATGACTCACTAGAATTTAGAAGGATTGAGAAGTAGAATGTGCATATGATGTGTACCAGGTGGTATTGTTAGTCATGCAGAGCAGACACCATATGGCTAACAAATAGGAAGAACGACATAGAAAAAGACGCAGAGAGACATAATTTCATATGTTACATTCCAGGTCGGATCTCTTCCAATCAGCAGAGGAAGCAACATATGACTAACAGATAGAAAGAAAGAAAATAATTTTCTACAGACCTAATTTATCGGAATTCCCCAGTTGCACTGTCAATACCGGAATTAAGGAGAAAGTCCGCACATCGAGGAAAGGTTAATCCACAGTTCTAGATACAGATCATTTAGTGTATTCGTAGATTCCCATGTATATATCTCTGCTCAACCTACTGTTGTTTCTTACACTAACAAGACATCATCCGGTCACCAAGGAACTGACACCCTCCTGAAGTAGATTTCCTGTCTAGCTCACAACCTCCGTAATTACTGTTAGCAAATGCATATAAATCAAATTTACAATTTTTTGGATACCAAAGACGCAAATTTGGCCTGACTTTGAGGTACTGAAAGATTCTTTTGACAGCAATAAGATGTGAAAGTTTAGGATTAGCATGATAACGTGTGCATTGACAAACTGCAAACATAATGTAGGGCCTACTTGCAGTTAGATATATTAGTGAACCGATCATCGATCTGTAGTGAGTTTGATCTACAGATTCACCATCAATATATGGATTCAGCAGGGGTCTCTCGGTCATTGGCGTCAAAGTAGTTTTAGCATCTCGAAGCCCACACTTTTCAAGCATATCCTCCACATACTTTGCTTGATGGAGTAGGATTCCGGTTGATCGTTGTTGGAGCTGAAGCCCTAGAAACATGGTCATTTCGCCTAACCAACTCATCTCGAACCTCTTTTTCATCACCCCTTCGAACTCCTTGCACAACTGCGGACATGTAGAGCCAATGAAAATGTGGTCAACATAGATCTGAATTAGAATCTGATCATTACCCATAAACTTGATGAACAAAGTTTGATCGATAGCGCCGCGAGAATATCCGTGCTTGAGCAAGTGCTATGTGAGAGTTGCATACCATGCTCGAGGAGTATAATGTAGCCCATACAACGCCTTGTCCAACTTGTAGACATGATTAAGAAACTTTGAGTTAACAAACAAGGAGGTTGATCAACATAAATTTCCTTCTTTATCGCACTATACAAGATAGCTATCTTGACATCCATCTGGTAAACTGTGAAGTTCACGTAGGAAGCATATGCAAGGAAGATACGGATAGCTTCCAAGCGAGCCACTGGAGCATAAACCTCGGTGTAGTCAAGACCCCCAACCTGTCAAAACCCATGAACAACCAATGTCGCCTTATTGTGCACTATGACTCCAGAATCATCCTGCTTATTGCGATAAACCCACCGAGTGTCAAGAGAATTTTTTCCCTTAGGTAGTTCAACCAGCATCCAAACCCCAAGCTTCTCAAATTGATTTAACTCTTCATGCATAGAGACATGTGTTAACATCTCCACTCTGACTTCTTTTTATGACACCATCAGCTAGCTGGCCAATGACATTTTCGATCGGATGACTACGTTGAATACGTGTAGGTATCTCCTGGCTGATGTCATTTAGTGAAACGAGAAGATTGTGAATGTTAATAACTCCTTCATTTTCTAAATGATTCACTTCAGACGAACCTGTCTCGTTAGAAGAACTAGCAACAAACTCATTAGCAATTTGCTTAGGAAAGAGAAGTTCTATAAAAGTTTGAGTAGTAACGGAAGGATCTGAAGACATGAAATCTCTTTTAACAGTAGAAAGAGGTGTGGCATTAGCATCTGGAGCATGTTGTTGACTTGGAGATTCTGAACAAGTAATTGGAATAGATTACTTCACCGTAGTAACTGTAGAGGACACTATCGACGGTCTGTAAAAACCTTCTTTGTCTTCATCTTCAGGTACAATCTTTGAAGCAGAAGTAGATCTAGATAAACCATCTGAATACACATTGAACGATTTGAACAACGATGTGTAATGAAACAGCCAATCAGGACCCACTCTAGCATCCGTTTCATTCTACTCCAGTCAACGCACATCGAAGGATTCTACGATTTGTTTTGTTCGTTTGTTGTAGACCCTGTACATAGTGCGAGCAGCATACCCCACAAAATAGCAATCATCAGCCTTGGCATTAAACTTTGGGTTAGACTCCAGTGAAAAAGGGTCCAAGGATAGCCAAATACTCGGAAGTGGATGATATATGGCTTGTGACATTCTACAATTTCATACGGAGTCTTCATCTGTGCTTTGTTGATCAAAACACGACATTGAACATAACATCCTGTGTTGATTGCCTCAGTCCAAAAGAAAACTGGTTTTTATTCACACAACATCGTCCTTGCAGCGTCTTGTAGACTTCGATTCCTCCGTTCAGCAACATCATTTTGTTGAGGCGCGCGAACGGAACTATATTGATGCAATATTCCCTTTTCTAAACAAAAGTGATCAAGAACTACATTCTTGAATTCGGTTCCATTATCGGTACGAAGTGCGTTCACTCGGTTGTTAGTTTGGTTCTCTATCATTACGATGAACTTCTTGACCAAATCAGATACCCCAACTTTGTTGGATAAGAAGAAGACCCACGTGAAACACAAGAAGTCATCGATCACAACGAGACAGTATGAATTTATGTTGATGCTTAGGACGTTGATCGGACTAAATAAGTCAATGTGCAATAATTGGAGCACCTGGCTGATTGGATTGACCTA
The DNA here is from genome assembly GCF_052625555.1 of Lactuca saligna. Taxonomy (NCBI): domain Eukaryota; kingdom Viridiplantae; phylum Streptophyta; class Magnoliopsida; order Asterales; family Asteraceae; genus Lactuca; species Lactuca saligna. The sequence continues at coordinate 43,403,036 of NC_136423.1, forward strand.
TTTTGCCAAGTGTGGTTTTCTATGATACTTTTCATGGGCACATGACACACATTTTCAAATGTTATAAATTCTCTGACAGGGAGACCACGCACCATTTAATGTTTAGCAAGATGATTCATATTATTAGCGTTCGCATGACAAAGTCGTCGGTGCCACAACATAGCATTTTGATCTGAGACCTAAGAAAAGAGGCAGGTGACTTGTTTAGGAATGTTGCTATTCATGTTGATGATATAAGCATTTCCATCCTGCTTTGATTTGACAAGAATCCACTCATCCGGGATGACAATGCCTGGCTTCAAGATCATACACTCTTTATCTGTAAAATGCGTTGAATACCCCTTGTCAGATATCTGAGAAATGCTCAACAAATTGTGTTTTAACTCAGGAGCAAAGTTGACATTCTCGAAACTCAGCACTCCATTTGTCACAGTTCTTCTCTGAGTGGTTTTTCAAACGTCTCCGCCCGCGAATGAGATGAATCCCCCATTAAAAGTCTGAATTTCGTTCAGTTGGGAGATGTCTCCTGTCATATGCCGGGAGCAAACGTTGTCGACATACCAAGGTCTAACAATTTTCACCCGCAATTGTCCCTGTAAAATGAGCGAGATCATATAGATTTTGGGACCCAGGTCATTACTTTCCTAAGTTGAGCCTTTACAATCACAGATTTATCTTTTGAACCATTTGATTTAAAATCGCCATTTAAAACACATTTAGAGGATTAAGATGATTGGTTAGAAGTCAATTTGCGCACCCACTGGTATTTAGGTTTCTTAAAGGTCACGGGAGATTTTGAAACATTTTTATTTCCAGTTTGCTTTGAACATGTTGATTTTCCACCATAAGAGGTTGAAGATCCAGATGCATTTTTTGACGAAAACGACCTCGGCTCAGCCTTGTTCGATTTTGGCAAACTATTTGTGACTTTATTAAAAATTTGTTTGTGCTTTTGAATGACTTCCCTTTTCTTGTTATCATTAGCCTTCCAATCATCACCTCGAGGGCGAGATCTTGAAGACTTTCTAGTTAAAGACCTTCCTCGAGATTCGTTCTCTCCTCTTTATGACAAAAAATGCACAAATGCCCTATTAGGACAATTCCTAGCGATGTGACTAGTGGTACCGCAGTTAAAACAAATATGCTTATTATTGTTGTAACTGGTACTGCCATTGTCTGATTTATTTTCTATACTGGCACCCTTACTTTTCCCACAAGAACATGTGCACCAATCAGATTGTGTGATAGGTGAAGGTAAACCAGGGTGTGTGATTGGTGAAGTAGATGTGCTTGAAACAGGAACATCAGTATTGTCAAACAAAACATTAGATACATCAGAAAAGTTTGAGTTATCATTTTGCGATGCAGAACCATCACAAGATACATCATTTATTTTGACATCAGAAACAAAAGAGTTATCATTTGAAAAGGAAACAATAGGTTCAGAAACAGTTTTATTTTCAAAAACACATCCTTCAGCTTCTTGCTTTGATTGACTTAAAAGTTGATCTGCATAGGAAGTAGAAACATTAGTATTTTCAATATTATTACTACCTCCTGATACAAATCCATATTCAAGAAATGGCTCTCTATCCATCTCCTCCTCATTTAATGGTTTAAACTGATAAATATGATTATAAGTAGGGGGCACTTTTTCATATCCTAAACCCTTTTGTTGATTATATTTGAATTGCAGATTATGTTCTATCATGGATGCAACTACTTCATTTGACACATCAAATTTTCTAAAAGTAAAATCTGCATTCTCAAATTTACTTTTCAATGTGTCAAGCTCAGCAGTTACCTCCACAAGTTGTTCAGTCACAAATCTATAATTTTCACATTTGCTACTATATTCTTCCTAAAGTTTCCTAAAATCTTTTGTTTTGGATTCTAGTTGAGCTTTTAGAGGTTTCTGTCCTTTCCTAAGGTGATATCCTTCATATTTCAGGTCCTCGTTCTCTCTACGCAATAATTCTATATGCTCAAGTAAAATTTTGACATTTTCAATGCATGTTTGAGAACAACAAGACTGACTTACCTCATTCTTTTCAGATTCTGAAGTAGAGGATACCATAAAGGAAAATTTTAATTCCATCATTTCTTCTTCACGATCAACTTCAGCTTCTTTCACAGGAGTATCATTGATTTGAGCCAAGTGAGCATTTTCAGGCCCTAAAATACTCAGTGCCTGAATCTGGTCCTCCCAGTTAAAAGACTGAGCAACCATTGCCAGATTATCAGTCTCACTATTGACAGCAACACTTTCACGACTACTTCCCACTGAAACCATTGTTCGATCGTTGCTTACCCTTTTGTGACCCGACGCGTGACAGTTGTAGCAACGTAACTTTCCCTTTTTAAACCCTACCTTCTTATATGCATTCATTCCCCGGTAATTATTTCCTGTTTTCTTTGAAAATTGCTTTTCCCTGAACACTGCCATTGCTATTTGCCAATTAATATCCATTTCGTCCACATCTTCTGGATGAATTTGATCCAGATCAGCAAATGAGAGTTGAGGTGGGAGCTCTCTAGCTAAAAAAGCATTGTAGCAATTGACAAGTCCAGTGGAAAGAGGTAAGTTTTCATTGCTTTCTTTGGGATTGAGAGCAGGAACCATCATTGGTGCATAAGAGGATGAAACAACTTGTGGAATAGTGAAAGACTGACATTGTGGATGAGACATAGATGATGAAGCAACAAATGGTGCAACTGATGGAGTAGCAAAAGTTTGATTGTGAGGTTGTTGAACAGCAAAAGCTTGACTTGGGGAGGAGGCTAATGATGAAAAAGCATTGTTTGAAGAAATCCTAAAATTAGCAGTCGAGTAGGATTTCACATGATTAATCTCTCGTTGTTTATCATGAAGATCACAGGCTTTGATGATTTCCATTGTTTCAGCAAGACTGAGACGATTGAGATCTTTTGTCTTCCTGATGACAGTCACATTCATATCCCATGACTTCGGAAGTGAATTCAGCAACTTTTTGTTTATCTCAGACTTAGTCAAGTAAACCCCAACTGTACTCATCTCAGTAGTGAGTGTAGTAAATCGCTACAACTGAGCTTCTAGGGTTTATCCAAGTATGTAATTGAACATATTGAACTTTTTTCTTAACATATCGTGACGGCTCTCTTTCATATCTTCATTTCCCTCATTGACCTCAATTAAAATTTCCCACAGTGCTTTGGCTGAAGTGTATTCTTTGAAACCTTGAGCTATATTGGGAGATAAATCCATCGTCAAAGTGGCTAGAACCCTTTCCTATTCTTCAACCTTTTAAAAATCCTCATACGTATAATTAGCATACAATTTTTCAACAATTTGTCCATTTGCAAGAGTAGTAGTGATTTTCACTGGTCCTTTGAGAATGCTTCGCCAAACCTTGAATTGTTTCATTTTTGATGTATCTCTCAATCCGGTATTTCCATTCCGAGAACCCTTCTGCCGATAGAAAGCGTGGAATGCAAGTGGTTTTTTCCATAATTGAATCTAGTTCATGATGAATTGTTGTGCTTGAGAATCCATTTTGTTTGTTTGCATTTTTGTTTTTTTTTTTGTTTTTTTTAATTTTTTTAAATTGAAAAAAAAATAATAAACTAAAAGTCAAAAACACAGTTTGTTGTCAGATGATTACGGTCGTAAACAGAGTGTTTGGTTGTTGAAGAATGCGAGTTTGCGGCCGTAAATAGGAGTTTACAGTCCTGAACTCTTGACCGTAAATGCACAGTTCTTGAAGAAAACTTGAGTTTCAAGCAGATCTGATCCTCTTTTGCCACAAAAAAAAAAACAACAATTCAAGCCTCGAATAGTGATGAAATTGGACTCCTTTTAACTGAAAATGTGATTGTGAGATGATTTGACACCGGACCAGGCTCTGATACCAATTGTAAAGCCTTAAAAATAGGATCTTAACCAGTGATCAAGCAATCTAACAATCAAACAAGATGAGAATCGAGTAGAAGAAGATTAAACCAAGCCTTCCACACGTTTATATCACAACAACATCGAGTACAACTTGGACACACAGTAATGACTGCAAACACCAGTGGATCATCAACAACAACAACAAACTTAGACACTCCATATATATAGGGAAAATGTTATGGCCGTATATAGGTTTACGGCCGTAAACTACCTCTGGCAGTAAACTCACCAAAAACACATCAATTACGTGCTAATGACTCAATAAGAGTTATACGATGTTTAACCTAGCCCAAACCATTAACAAGACCCTTCATTAATGAAAAACATAAATTTTAAACTGTGAATGTTATGAACACATGATTTTTTTTGTTTTTTTGTTTTATATTTTTGATGTTAGTGTTTTCTTAAATAGTGTTAATTTAGGGTTTTAAAATTATGATTGATGTTTCATTAATTGTTTGCTTAAGTAAATATTAATTTTAACTATTATCAATAAGAAAATATATGTTTTAAATTATGAAATACATGTTTTTTATAAATTTTATGTTGTGAATACATGGATTTTTATAAGTTTTAAGCTGTGAATACATGATTTTTATAAATATCATATTTTTTCTACAATGAAATACATAAGTTTTAAGTTGTGAATGCGTGAGTTTTTTTATAAGTTTTGTAATATCCAAAAAAAATCAAGGTAAAATTTTCTACTTTTTCAAAACCAATCCACAAACAATAAATGTTTACAAAACTTAGTTTCCAAAACTCAAAATCACAAATCAGAGTAACCCAAAATAAAATCTCATGAAAGCCAAACAATGTGCATGATCAAGCCTTTGTCTTGCCCCGATCATCTAAAGTACCTGAGATATAAAACTTAAATTGTAAGAAAAAACTTAGTAAGTTTCCCCAAAGTACTACACCCGACCAAACAAATGAATACAATGCATGTTGGGCCCACTGTATCCTGAATGGATTACCTAGTCCCACAACCTTCTGGTTAGGTTGCCACTATGGCCCACAATCTCTAGATTGGATTGCCACCGTTTTTGTTGGCCGATAGCACAAAGCAGTACAATCTCAACACACCCACACTATGTCGACATATGTTACAGATAAACATATAACTAGCAAATGTAGGTGATTATACAAATCTACCAATCTAACATATAATAATCATAGCATAATCCTGTATACCATGAAACGAAACCTAATGGTCCAAAAGTGGTGCCTTCAACCCACCAAAACAATGAAAAGAAAACCACCTCATAGTCCGAAATGTAGTTGAACAGTTAACAGCTCTAATTTCTGACTCTACTAGTCACCTATACAATAAACAGTGACCTTATAAAATCTACCACCCAAAATACCCAAAATGGCCAAAAGTTAAATTTTGTCAAATTCAACAGTCAATTGTCAATGCCAAAGTCAACCCTAGTTGGTTGCCACATAGTGTCCACAAATCGCCAAAACAGACGGCCTTAGCCACATAGTGTCCACAACTCTAGCTAGTTGCTATGTAGTGTCCACAAATCACCAAAACAGACTGCCTTAGCCACAGTCAATGTAGCGATTGGGCTAAGGCCATCTATTTTGGTGATTGGTGAAATGTTTCTAGCATCACATGACCACATGTCTTGGACTTTATTAGGCCAAAATGATTGTTTTTGGCCAAATCTACCATGTATGATGCTAAAACTCAATATTACTCCAGATCTAAATCATCAAAGGCTCAAAATGCCTGGAGATTCATAATTTTGCAAAAAATTTGAGATCTCACCACCCAATAATCAAAGACATGAATATATAGGGACAAATTTTTAGATCTAACCACCTATCATGATAAAAATTTGGTCTTAGACACTTATGAGGATCCAAAAGATTACTACAACCAAGGATAATAAATGCTTGTAGATTCTAAGCTCACTTCTTCTTCTTCTTCATCCTTTCTTCAATGGCTTCATTAAGCACCAAAATAAGATTCAAACAAAGGAGGAGAGTATTAGGGTTTTCAAAATCACAAAGAGGTTAATAGAGGCTGAGGGTGAGCATAGTCCTTTCCTACACTTGAATGAAACTTCATCGTTGAATTCTAACGCTATGAATAACATAAGGTAGTGCTCCCGCATCTCTGCCTCGGGTTCAAAAGTCCATTTGGAACCCTTTTGATGCCACCACTGGACTTTTACCAATGAGACCGCCTTGTTGCATAAGGCCTTCATATTCTTATCCAAAATCGCCACTGGCCTCTCAACATAGTCCAGTTGATCATGAAACTGAAGATCATATAAAGGGACTACTATTGAATCATCAGCTACACACTTCTATAGCTGAGAAACATGTCTAAGATCCTCTGGCAGATCCATATGATATGCTACCCTGCCTACCGACGTTAATACCCTCTCCTTAAATAAACAGTTCTTCCCCACTTGGGATTTGAACTACCACCTGCAGACTCTCACAGTCAATCATCGCACCGAAACTAATCAACTAGTCCATCCCTACTATCACACACATCACCCATAGGAATAGGGATCAAACTGATCGGGTAAGACACCTCTAACTCTAAAGTACATTCTTGGAAAATGCTCGATGCAGAAACCCCTTGTTCATTGGCGATGGAAACCCACAACAAACACTCTAACTCTTCACGATTCATAAAAAAATTCCTACTGAAGGATTGAGACACAAAGGACCAAATCGCACCTGAGTCAAAAAGCATAAGATCAGGAAATGAACTCACTAAGAAAGTACCTAAGAAAATAAAATCATAAGCATAGAAATAAATATCTCGATAGAATAACAAATGGAAACATACTAGTAACAATGTCCAGCACTACCCTAGCATCCTCAGCTGTGAGCTGCAAACCATGACCTCAAGCCGTCCGGGTCTCCGCCCTGCCCTGGCGTCCATAGGTGATCCAAAGGGTAGAAGTAGTTGGTGCCTGCACAGGTCTGGCAGCAAGCAAGATACATTGTGCCAATACATGTCCCACTTAATCACATTGGTATCAAATCATGGTGCTCAACGACAGAGCCTACTGGCAATAGTCCCTTGCAAAGTGTCCCTCTATGTCATAATTATGGCATGTTTTCAATGACTGACACACCCCCTCATGAGCTCTCCCACGCTTGCCACAAGTAATACCCCTTTGTCCCCCAGATCATGTGTCAACGGGCTTGAATCGCATGGCTTCCAACAGTGAATGAATGCGAGCTTGCCTTTGCTCCCTCGTTTAGGTTTCCATGTCAATCTCTCATCTCCGAGCGGCATCGTGAATCTTAGAGAGGGTACTGTAATGCTAGGTAGACACAAAATGTCGAATATCAATCGTGAGCATTCTCAAGTAGTGCGTCATCTGAGCGCGCTCCAAAGCAGCAAACTTGGGACATAATAGAGCCCTCTTAGTGAGCATACCATGTGCGAAACATCTCCGAGAACTGTTCCTAGGAAACAGCAGTCCTCTGCTTAGGAGTATAGGAACCGGTCACTAGGTTCCACTAGTCCTTCGCACCCAGTTAAAGTATGTTCGAGGTTCACCTGACCTTCCTGTCCTCTAGACAGGAGCATGTGAAGAAATAACCCTCCACATCTAAAATACATCTAACAGCCACAATTGGGTCCTTGATCCCGTCGAACTTCATGGTCTTCATGTTACTAAAGTCTTGGTATTGGAATGAGACTCCTCATTGGCCTCCCGTGATAGCGACAGATGTAGTAGCTATAGTAGTAGCAGTCTTAGTGAGGGCCACATAACGCTCATCAAATAACTCAATCATCACGGTCTTGATAGAATGAAACAGTTCGAGTCTCACACCCCAGACAGAAATAGCCACCTCAACCATAATCATATCCCGTATCTGATCATCAATCAACCCCGGCCTATCCTAGCCACCAGCTCCAGATTATCGACCCCTCATGAACACCATATTAAAAATGAACTAGAAAATATATCAAAAATTCCACAATCCATACTGATACAACCATCACAAAGAGAAAAAAAAACCCTTAGGGTTTGTTACTTTTTTGTTACGCATACGGGTCCTATTCATTCGGTAGTACGGGCCCATACTACTTTCCACACCTACCCGTATATGTATCAATGGATCATCACAAACTACCCGAAACAAACCCCCTAACTAGGATACACTTACATAATATAAACACAATCCTGTGAGTAGCTAACCATCCCCCAACTGGCCTGCTACACCCACACTCACTCATTAAACTTCCATCAACCATGCAGCCGCTTGCAAAATCTAATCGTACATAAAGCTTGATTCCATAGATGGTCGAATACTTGATTCTACCCTAATTAAGCCAGCAACTAGACAAAGAATATGAAATAAAGCTAAATCAAACATTCTTAGGCTACAAAATTTTAGTTATGTACAACTATGATGCAAAGACACACAAAGCAACAACAGTAATTATGTTAATTTCATCTAACATACAAGAAGTTCTCCTAGGCTATTAGGTATCATACATCAAGCAATTCTATCATGCAATTCTAGAAAATCACTAACCTATCACTAGCATGCAGTTCTATCATAAACATCATAAACAAATAATAGTATTGGTAACTTGGGGTATACTTTCTTGTACCGGTTCATCGTACACATCTCATCTTTCTTTGATTACTTTTGAAAACTCTTTTCAAAACCATTTTCAAAACTTTTATAAATCCTTAGTTTGAGTCTGGATTCACACGAATTCTCATCTAATTCTCTCAAACCAGGTCTCTAATACCAGCTTGTAACATCCAAAAAAAATCAAGGAATAATTTTTCATTTTTTCTTAACCAACCCACAAACCATAAATGCTTACGAAACTTAATTTCCAAAAGTAAAAATCACAAATCAGCGTACCCCAAAATCAAATCTCATAAAATTGAAGGATATACAAGACCAGGCCTTTGACTTTCCTCGGTCATCTGAAGTACCTAAATCATAAAACTTAAACTATAATCAAAAGCTTACTAAGTTCCCTCAAACTACCACACCCAACCAAACAAATAAATATAATGCATGTTGGGCCCACAGTCTCCGAATTAGATTACCCTGGCCTACAACCTCCTAGTTAGATTGCCAGTATGCCTAAAATCTTGGATTACCATTGGCCCACAATCTCTCGATTGGATTGCCATCAGGTTTGTTGGCCGACAACACAAAGTAGTACAACCTCATTCCACCCATACTATGTCGACATATGTAACAGATAAACATATAACTAGAAAATATAGGTAATCATACAAATCTACCAATCTAACATATAATCATCATAGTGTAATCCTATATACTAGGATATGTAACCTAGTGGGATGGAATTGGTGTCTCCGACTCATGAGTACAGTGATAAGAAATTCAACTTACAAATTGAAATGTTGTTGAACAGATCACAACTCCAACTGTTGACTCCAACGGCGGATCTTTATTAGGGCTAGCGGGCTGTGCCCCCCCCCCCCCCTAATTTTTTATCACACTTAGTCTCTATACTTTAATTTTATACATATTAGGCATAAAAATATAAAAATTTGGTTGTCCCCCCTCCTTCTTATCGATTTTTATACATATTATATTCCCCCCCCCCCCCCAAATAAAATGTTGAAGCTCCTCCCCTGGTTGACTCTATCGGTCACCTACGCAATAAAGAGTGACCTAACTCAATCTACCAACCAAAATACCCAAAATAACCTAAACTCAAAATTGGTCGATGTTAACGGTCAATGGTCAACATCAAAGTCAACTCTAGCAGATCGTTATACAATGAACTTCCTTTTCCACCTCATGGCTACAAATCCTAAAAACAGACAGCCTTAGCCCAATCGCCACATTGTGGCAGCCTAGGCCACGTTGTTGGCTTTAGGCTCCTAAAAACTTATTGGAGTAAGTCGATTTCTTAGATCCTAAGGGCTCCAAAACCCATATATGGTCCATTCTAAGGTCCAAGTGGAGAAAGTCTCTAACTTTATCCCTTTCGACCCTCTTAAGAGATAGAGATCTCATTTGTAGAACTACATAGGGCAAAAACATAACTTGGCTTAACCCATTAAGCACTTTTTCTTGAACACTACTAGATCCCAATTTCTAGAAAGGTTTCTAGCATCAAATAACAATATAGAAGTCGATACTTTTTAGACATGCATGTCCAATGCATGTCTTGGACTCTATTAGGTCAAAATGAAGGTTTTTCGCCAAATCTCCCATGCATGACGCTAAAACTCAATATTAGTCTAGATCCAAAGCAGCAAAGGCCCCAAATGGCCTATATATTTATAAAGACGAAAACTTTAGGAGAACTCACCATCCAAAGTGGCCATATATTGTCACGCTATGGTGGCCTTAAATGAGTCTATGATTTTTCTAGAAGTATCACATTGTGGTGCTTTCCCCACGTCGTGGCGACCTTAAATGCTTAAAATATTGAATTACCTTAGGATCCAGATGTTACAAGTTTTAAGTTGTTAATGCATTATTTTTTTGCATATATTTAATAGCTTCGATGAAAAACATAAGTTTTAAATTGTGGATGCATGATTTATTACGATTTTATATGATTTTGAATAAAGTATGTAAAATTCAAACTGTGAATATTTTTATAAATAAACTTTAAAAGAAGAAATATCATATAGATCTAAAGATAATTTAAGTTTTAGGTTGAGATATGCTTGTAAATGTATAATCTTTATGCATAAACTGTGAATTTATTATATTGATCTTGAATTTTGTGTATTGAACAGTAAAATGATTGTATTAAGCTGTAAATTTAATGTATTAAACTGTGAATTTTAATAAATTTTGTGTTCAAATATGAATGATTTATATGTGAATGTTATATAACTATGTAAGAATATATTAGTTTTTATAATTATTTTGCATTAAACTTTGACTATGTGACTTAATTGGTTTATTGAATTGTGAATATAGTATTAAAATTTCCAATCAATGATTTTATATATAAATTTTATTTAGAAGGAATGGTGGTTGCGATGGTAGCACAAATTGTTTGTGGTGGCGGTTATAGAAGTAGTTAGTGGTGGTGGTAGAGTTTGGATTATAATTCTTTAAATATGTGAATTAGTGTATAACTGAGTGTAAGTTATGATTTTTATGTATACAACTAAAAATAGAGTATATTAAGTTGTATATTTTATATAAATTTTGTCTTAAAATACGAATGAATGTATACATGAAAATATTAAACTGTGTATTATTGAATTATTATGTTTATTAAACTATGAATATTGCATTTCATACTGTGAAAATTTCTTATACAATATTTTTTTTATAAAGAAATCTACAATATAGAAAAAAATTGAATTTTTCAAGACGATTATATCTTTTTTACTAAAATTTTATATATTTTGGCTGAAAAAATAAAAAGTATTAACAAAGAAAATGGAGCTACTGTTGGATATAGCGTTTAACTCCATAACTATATTTGGTATGTACTTGACCCGACCTGGCATGTTCCATTTGGGTTGCATGGCATCATGCACTTGGATAGACTAAATGACAGAAATAAGACACTTATCGCTTATTAATAAATTATAAGTTCTAATATATTAATAATAATAATAATAATAATATTTAATTAGTATTGATCAAGAATTAATTTAGAATTAATTATGAGATCAAAAGAAGAGTGATTAAATATACGGGTTGATTGTGTAAATCATCCATAACTTATATATTGGGTCAATGCTCCATGGATTATCAAGTTGGGTTAAAACCCATAGGATGCTCTATGGATGCTCCATGGTGGTTACATAACCCATGGGTCATGGAAATGAAAGGTCATGACAACTAGGGTTTACATGGTGTAACTCTAATTGTAACACACTATATAAGGATCATATTACTCACCAAAATAGGCCACTAAGCATAAGAGTGAGGGCATAGCCGATTTCAAGAAGTGTTTATTTCTCTCAAAGTCTTTCTAAGTGTATTTGGTGTTGTGTGAGACATTTGAGGCATCACACTTGAGGTGCTAGGCTCACAAGGTTATCAAGGAATCAGAGCAACACAAAGGTAAGTACTTCTACTAGTTTTATGATTCATATGCTCCATAGTATGCTAGTTAGGAACTAAATCTTGGAAAAAGATTATTTGCATGTGTATTAGACAAAACATAGATCCAAGGTTTCTAGGGTTACATGTACACATTAGGAGTGTTAGAATGCTCAAAACACATCAGTGGTATCAGAGCCTAGGCTTGCTTTGTTGATATTTGATGCAAATTTGATTTTCCAAAACCGAAATCTGCCTAGACTGGAAAACTCGACGAGTTCTAGCCATAAACTCGCCGAGTTCTTTAGTTTATACATGAACTCGATGAATTATGCCTCCAGGGTGCAGTTTTTCGAAGTTTGCAGCTGGAAATGGACTAGAAACATTACCATAAACTGTTTTGGTCTTATAAAACTTGTTTTAGATGGCGTAATGGCTATGCCGATCCATTTTCAATGGTTATTAACAACATTTCAAGTATTGTATAGTTTATTTATGATTCTTGAAATTGTATGATATGAATATTCATGAACTTATGAGTTTAGTTGATCATAGGAATTAGTTGCTCTTGATTGGTAGTTTAATTCTTGATTATTGATGTGTTTTAATGGATTCCATAACTTGTCCTCAAGTTATGGATAAACAAAATTCATACTTTAATAAATCCATTAAAAGAACACATGAGTTACAAAAATGAAGTGTCTTCATTTTTAATACTCAATTAACTCATAAGTTATGAAAGATGAAAAGTTTTGAAAGTTTACAAAACTTTCTCTCAAGTTTTGGAATATGTAAAGTCATATTAAAACTTTAGTTCCAACCCTTAGAATTTTAAAAGTTAAAATTCAACCCTTATACTTTATAATATTATAAGTTAATAATATATATATATATATATATATATATATATATATATATATATATATATATATATATATATATATATATATATATCTATATATATATATATAAGATCAAGTCGTCTTACCATTAGTAGGCCTCATTCACGAAGCTGGTCTATAAGGGGGTATAAGGTTGTTGCCTATAAAATGGCAGCTTAATGGGTGTCTATTTTCACCCACCGCTTCCTTGATCGGTGGAGGGTCGTTAGCCAAAAAGGTAGGACAAGGACTATAATTCCCATTTAAGTATGATGACTATTCTAAAGTAATTAAACCTTTTATTAATTCCCAATCTTAGTTACTCTATGAAAATGTGAAAAAGGTGTTATCCCATGAAATTACACTTTGCACTTTGATTAAGTCGTTAGTGGAGCGTGTGTGGTTAATCGGCACACTAACCTAGACTTAACAAGGTAGGCAAAGGGTAACTTAATGGTTATCATGTATCGATGGAGCGTGTGTGGTTACCCAACACATCGATTGAGGGGTAATACATTAAGGGTACCAAGTAATTTGCATGATTACTTCACACATTGTTTTGTGATACATTAAGGGTACCAAGTAATTTGCATGATCCTTGGCATCCCAGTCACAAAACTTGAAGGGCACACTCAAGATTGAAACATGCCATTGAGAAGTTCAATGAATCTCAAACAATCTAGTAGTTTCTAAAGCAAATAAAACCTAATAATATTTATTTTATTTTCTTGGTGGAAATTGGTGAATCGTCATTCACATACCTTCAAATATCTTATAGCTTAGATTATGGAATCCCTCTTCTAAGTTATAACATATTGTGTTGGGTCCTAGCCTTAATATTACATTTAGGTGTTTTATTAAGGACTATCTTTATATCTAAGCTAAACTAGTCTTTATTCTTTTCAGATGTCTTCAAGCAATGCTGCTTCTGGCTCAAACCCTACCGGCTCCTTCTCTCTCATGAATCTTTATGGGAGAGTCATCTTTGATGGTTCCAACTTTATGGATTGGATCTGGAACATCAGGATGGTCACTCGTTAAGACGACAAGGAATATGTCCTTGATAAGGAGCCAAAGGAAATTTATGATTCCACTACTACTCCAGAGGAGATCGCTAAATTTAGGACACATGAAAGAGATTCTACCAAGGTAGCATGCATCATGATGGCCACAATGACAGCCGAGCTCCAAAAGTCCTATGAGGACTACTACCCTTTTGAGATGTGGATTTGATGGAAGGATAGCATCAAAGTAATCGTCAAGAAAGGTATGAAATTATCTCCTCCATGATAACTACCCGAATGAAGGGTGGTGAGACCATCACGGCCCACATGCAGAAAATGCTAAGGTTTGTGGACCGTCTGAAGAAACTAAATGTTGACTTTCCTGAGGAGATGGAAATGGATATCATTTTTCACTACTTACCTTCATGTTATGATCAATTTAGAATGACATACCATATGAAAAAGGAAGAAGTTACACTTAGTAAACTTCAAGGGATTTTAAAGACTACATAAAATAGTCTTAAAAGCAAGTCGGGTGTTACTACTCCTACTCCTACTACGGATTATGTCTTGGCAATCGGGCAAGGCAAAGGAAAGAAGAGGAAGAACCCTTATAAGGTTACCAAGGGTAAGACCCTTGAAGGCTCCTCTTCAAGCAAAACCAAGAAAGGTTTTGTCACTCCTTCTGCTAACCCTAATGATGTTGAATGCTTCTATTGCCAAGAAAAGTCGCACTAGAAGCGAAACTTCCCAAAGTACCAACAAGATATTAAGGATGGGAAAGTAAAACCCAACCATGCAGGTATATACACTATATTGTCTCAAACCTCACCTCATTCTAAGTCTTGGGTCCTTGATACAGGTTGTAGTATTCACATATGTTCTGATTTATAGGGACTAAGAAGAAGTGAGAATGTGGAGCATGGAAATATAAACTTGATCATGGGTAACCGGAAAGCTTCACCTGTCACCAAGATAGGACTTTACTCATTGTTGCTAAGTAGTGGGTTTACATTTAATTTGAAAAAATGTTATTATTCGCCAGCAATGGCAAGAAATTTTATTTCCTTTCATGCATTGTACAAACAAGGTTTCACCTTTTGTTTTGATAATAAAGATGGTGGTATTGATGCTTTCTTTAATAATATTCTTTATTTTAAAGCATTACCCTGTGATGGTGTGTACGAAATTGTATCTATTGTAGGTAACCTAGGAAATAATGTATTGTGTATTGATTCTTCCACTAGCTTGGATAAAGCATCTTTATGGCATTATCGTCTTGGACATGTGAATCTTGTTTGCTTGGAAAAATGACAAAGTCACCTTTTACTGACACTTGTGCTAAAGGTGAAGGTTTGTTGGACCTCATACACACTGATGTGTGTGGACCCTTCAAAACTGCCACAAGGGATGCTAATCGCTTCTATGTGACTTTTACTAATGATTTTAGTAAATATGGATATGTCTACTTAATCTAGCATAAGTCGGAAACCTTTTAAAAGTTCAAAGAGTTTAAGCAGGAAGTGGAGAATCGGTTGTGTAGGAACATTAAGACGCTTTGATCCGATCGAGGTGGTGAGTATCTTAGTACTGAGTTCCTTGATTATCTTAAGGAATGTGGGATTCTCTCACAATTGACACCTCCCAGGACACCTCAGTTGAATGGTGTAGCTGATAGGCGCAATCGGACCTTGTTGGACATGGTTCATTCCATGATGAGTCGATCTTCTCTACCAATCTCATTTTGGGGGTATGCCTTAGAGACTATCTCTCATATCCTTAATCTAGTTCCTACAACGAAGGTTGCCAAAACACCTCACAAGATGTGGACTGGAAAAGTTCCCAATATAGATCACATCAAGATTTGGGGTTGCGAGGCTTTCGTGAGACGCAAGACTCACGATAAGCTCGAACCTCGAAGTAAGAGGTGTATTTTCATCGGCTACCCAAAAAAATCCTTTGGTTACATCTTCTACAGACCCAGTGATAATGTGGTCTTTATAGCAACAAGAGGAGTCTTTTGTGATAGAGAATTCATAAAACAATGAAACAGTGGGAGGCAAATTGACCTTGGAGAAATTCAAGAGTCAAGTGGTGAAGGAACCTCAACCTGAGGAGGAAACTCATGTTGAGCCGACTAATGAGTCTGTACCTCTGAGGCGTTCCACCAGAGTTAGGGATGCACCTGAGCATTAATATTGTTTCCATATTACTGCAGGAGGTGATACTCTTATCATTGATAATACAGTGATAAATTTGGATGAGCCTAACAGCTACACGGAAGCCATGGCAGGCCCTGAGGCTGCTAAATGGAAAGAGGCTATAGAAAGCGAGATACAGTCCATGTATGACAATCAAGTTTGGAACTTGGGTGACAATGTACCAGACCGTAAGACAGTCGGGTGAAAATGGATCTTCAAGAAAAGACCGACATGGATGGTAATGTACACACTTATAAGGTCCGACTGGTTGCAAAGGGTTATTGTCAAACTCTAGGAGTTTATTATGATGAGACCTTTTCTCCAGTAGCCAAGATTAAGTTTATTAGGGTTATGTTAGGCATTGCTGCATTTCATGATTATGAAATATGGCAAATAGACGTCAAAATCGCTTTCCTTAATGGAAAGTTAGTTGAGGATGTTTAGATGGTTCAGCCATAGGGTTTTCTCAGTATAGAGTACCCTAATAGAGTGTGTAAGCTTCAGAAATACATTTATGGATTGAAACAAGCACCTCGCAGACGGAATCTTTGTTTCGATGAGAAAGTCAAAGAGTTTGGCTTTTTGAGATGCGAAGATGAATCTTGTAAATATATGTCAAGGCTAGTGGGAGTATATTGTTATCTTTTTGGTGTTGTATGTGGATGACATACTACTCATAGGAAATGACATCCAAACCTTGTAGGAAGTGAAATCCTGGCTTGGGAAGTGTTTTGCTATGAAGGACCTTGGAGAAGCTTCATATATCCTAGGGATAAGGATTCTGTGACAACCCGATATTTCAACTACATGTAAACGACCTAAAAAGTCAAGTATTGTAACCACGTTAGTTGTAATAAAATTAACTTCGAAAATAAAATATCCAAAAATGACTAATTAAATTACCTATTATGTTAGATGTCATTAAACCGTGATCGTACGTAAAAAGAACGCCCAAATCCGACTTCGTATAAGAAAGTTATGAATTTTTCAAGTTCGGCTTAACAGCAAACGGCTAAAAACTCGAATCAGAGATCGAGCGACTTTTAGCCAGAATGACCTAAACGAGAATCGAAGGTCTCATCAATGGTATTTCAGCGATAAAAAGTCTGGCAAAAACCGACGTCAGATAAAGAAGTTATGAATTTCTAAAGAAAATTTCTTACCGCGACCTTTTAAAAATAATTAATAAAAATAATTTCGGAATTTGCCGACGGGATCTAAATGAAAGTTGTAGAGTACGGTCTCACCTTCGCATGGATATAAAGAACATCGAAAACGGAGTTCGTATGAAGAAGATATGAATTTTTGAAGTTTATTAAATAATTAAAATATAAATTTAATTAAAAACCCTTGGTATTATCCGAAGGGGAGCCACCAGATAGGGCCGAGTTACGCCCAGCGTAACCCCCGTACGCCCAGCGTACGCGAGGCCTTAGCCTTGGATCACCCACATCCCGCTTATGTGAGGCTATGCCCCGTCCCATCCGAGCTCCGAGGCAGTCGAGGACTCGGTCACGCTGACAAACGCGTACGCCCAGCATATACACGTACGCCCCGCGTACGAGGTCGGTTCCCAGCCCCTATAAAAGGGATGCGAGGGTTCCGTGGAAATCACACCATTTCTCTCATTTCTCTTACGTTCTTGTCTTGTTTTCCGTGCCCGTGATACCCCGAAGCCCCGATCACTTTGCTCAAGTCCCGAAGGTCGTTTGTGCTCCCGAGATTCCCGAGAATCCCGAGGAAATCCACTTTCTCGAGCCGAAATTTTGTCCGGTTTTCATCCCGCAACCTCCGATCTTACAAGTGAGTTCATACCCCTATAATTCACACTTTTAAATGTTTTATGAGTACTTTTACATGCTTTTAAGGGGGGAATACAAGTAAAACACTCGATTATTATCGTGTGTTATATAAACTTTCACTATACGCGTTTTATCAAAGGAATCATATGTGATTTAAAACTATTAAAGGGAAACTTTCATATGCAAATTATACCACGACAACATTTTATCATTTGAAATGAGAAAGGATTTATTTATTTATATGAATCAGATACTTTGCTTATACTACATTTCTGTGTGTCGGTTTTGGCACTACAAAAACTACACTTTTCATAACAAGTGAACATTTTCACTAAGGGTTTGTTATACAAACGAAACACACTTTTAGGAAACTATAATAGGTATAGTTTTACGAGAATACTACGAACCTTTACATACATGGAAATACTATTTCAAGAAGCTACTTTCATATACAATAACGAACGAACGTTTTCACACGTAAATCTGTTTTATACTAAGTTTTGTGAGACATTAACTTCACATACGTTGGAGTACACATTTCAAGTCCTGTATTATATACCAGAATCCCTTGGAGGGGGAGCATGGTGTTTGTGTATAGATCTATATGGGCTTGACAACCCGTGTCGTGACTGTTAGCTACAGTCCACCATTTGGGGTGACAAACGTCAGAACATTCCAACGCCTGAAGAACGTTGTGTATAGGCATTCCTTGTCAATAGTATGGTTATAAAACTCACATAGAGTATTAAAAACACAATGATTTACGGGGTTTTTCAGACGTATTGGAAATTTTATACGTACATACATTTACTAGAAACAAACATTGGTCTTGAAAGAAGGCTACATTTATACTAGTAGAAAATATAGGATTTTCTAGGAACAAACAAACAAGAACAAAAACATTTCATTTCATACAAACATTGTCATTAAATACTTATGAAACTCACCAGCTTAAATGCTGACCTACTCTTTCAAAACGACTTGTATGTCCCAGGGATTCAGTAATTACAGGTAACAAACAGGTTTTGGAAAAGGGATGCTGCGGCGCCAGTTTAATTTCATATTTTGACATCATATTGTAATTGGTTTTGAACATGTACTCTTTTAAACAATGTAAACTTTCAATTATATATATGATGGTTGTATTGCTTTCTTTACTATGTATTCATTTGTTACGTTACCACATGAAGTCATCCGCCCCCGAACGTTTCCGTCGTTCCGGTTTGGGGGTGTGACAGATTGGTATCAGAGCAATGTTTATAGTGAACTAAGTATATCGAACCTCATAAGACTCAAAGTCTTTGACAAAAGTTTTCATACCTAAAATCCTTATTTCATATAAATAGATTATTTTATGTTATGAAAATCCAAAATACATGCATACAACGACATATTTTCATGATGAGAATTATACAAAAGTATTAAGACAAGTTGGACACTACGATTAGTTCTCGAGATATGTAATCAAATTTGGGACGAATATAGTCTGCTCAACTATGTTTATCCGAAATTAGACTAACGTATATCTAGGAATGATCGTAGTGAGCAACAAGTCAAAACTTAATAAAATAGACACTAGTATCTAACGTACAATTTAAATACTATAGGAGTATTTGGTGCATACAATAGATTAATTAGTATTACATGTCTCAAGTTTTGTTCAGATCTTATAACCCTATTCTCGTATAGTCAAATGGCTGGATTTCACCCGCATGGGAACCCCTACTACCCAAACCAAGGCAACGGAGGATGAATAGAGGAGGATCCGGAAGAGGATGAAGAGCCTATCGAGTTGGATGGAGGGGACGACTCTAGTACAGACTCGGAACTAGAGATAATCAACCCTCCAGCCATTAGGAGGAACTTCCAAGGACCGACTCCCGTTTGGGGAAGTCACCTCGTCCACTAGAGCCAACAAAAAGGGATACGCTCTCCCTATGGTATGTGTCGAGACTTCTACGACATCAGGGACGGAGGTTCAGCCGACCGAGCACTTCCGGCGATGGTAGGTAAACTGGCCAACCAGTCCTACCAATCGGGGGTTCAAGCAAACCGAATCCGAGAAGTCAACGTGGAAGTACAAGTCCACATGGCCGATATCCGCCGCCTGGATATGTTGCAGAATGGCATCCACCTCCACGCCGAAGCATTCCAAGCACAAACGAATGCAGCCCTCACAGAGTTGAGGGAACAACAAGCCACCTTCGATAGGCATCTTATGGAGTCGGAGCAATCGGATGCGGTTTCGAGCTCTAAGCGCAACACACGTCGTGAGTAGTACTTGTGAAAACCTCAAATTTTGCTATAAAATAGGACTTCGGCTAAAAGTTTTTACTTCCTTTAAATTCTTGTAATCAGAGACCCTTTTAAGGGTCAAATTTTCATGATCGATGTATCATCTATCATATTAATATAATTCGTCCGCTATTACTACTACGTTAAGTATTGCGTTCAATCTTTAAAATATTATGGAAAAACCATACACTTGTTCATATATTCGGATTTACGAATAACCTTCACTCTTCTATCTGTGAGACTTATACTATCATCTGTTGTTTAACTATAGCAATTTAGTTCATGAGACACATTCATTATTCATTTATTCTTATCCATATCGTCATCTTTCAAACGTATAGTTAAGGATGCCGCCACGCAGGAATCCCAGGCGTAACCCTAACAACGAAACACCGATACCACCACCTCCACCTCCTGAAGTTGATGTTGTCATGTTCTAGGGAGCAGGCACTGCAGCTGTGGCAGCTGCCATGTCACAGATCAATACCCCTGTTACTACTGGTTCCGGAATTGGCATACATCCTTCCAACCATGGCGGTAGTCATGGGCAACCCCAGGAGTGCACCTATAAAGACTTTACGAATGCTAAGCCCCGGTTGTTTAATGGAACGGTGGTGCAATGGTTTTAAGGCAGTGGATTGAAAGAACGGAATCAGTATTTGAAATCTGCTCCTGCCCCGAGCACAGCAAAGTCAAGTTTGCAACTTACACATTTACTGATAGGGATTTAACTTGGTGGAATGGCCACGTTAAGGTACTTACCCTGATATTGGCAAACTCGATAAGTTGGGAGAGCTTGAAAATCATGTTGATGAGAGAGTACTGTCCACGAGGAGAGATTCAAAAACTCGAGCACGAACTCTGGACTCTAGGAATGATTGGTACCGACATAGCAACTTATACCAACAGATTTTTCGAACTGGCAATCCTTTGCCAGAATATGATTGATTGCTACCGAGAGCAAGAAAATAGAGCGATACATTTGGGGACTGTCACCCCAAATTCAGTCAAGCGTGTTAGCTTCAAAACCTGACACTTTTGAAAGTGCCAAGGAGCTGGCACAATCGCTTATTGACTATGGAAATCATCAAAACTCAACAACTTCTGCACCAGAACCACACAAGGGAAACAACAATAACAACAACAACAATAATAACAAGAGAGGGTTGAATAAGGGGAAGGGTGGGTCTTCCCAAGAATCCTCGAAGAAACAACAACTGGTTGCCGTAAACGCTGCGACGGTACCTACTACCGTTCCTACAAATCTCTACCCAACAAAGCCTTATGTGGGCAACCTCCCAAAGTGCACCAAGTGCAATTACCACCACTACGGACCGTGTCGAGAAATGCGGTGCTCCAACTGCAACAGAAAGGGGCACACTGTCCATTTCTGCAAGACCCCCGCAAAACCGATCACTCAAGTTCCCGGTGCTGGTGTAGGCCAAGCATGCTACGGTTGTGGCGAGGTGGGCCACTACAAAAGAAACTGCCCAGAGGCAGAAAATACCGGCGGAGTGGGACGAGTATTAGCTATTGGTCACGAAGAAGCCGTAGCTGATACTACAGTAGTTGCTGGTACATTTCTTCTCGATAATTCATATGCATGCATCCTATTCGATAGCGGAGCAGAGAGAAGCTTTGTGAGCCAAAACTTTATTCACTTACTTAAACGTAAACCTAGCATGTTAGAAGAATCATTCACTGTAGAAATGGCAAATGGGAAAACCGAAAACACTAATTGCATATATATGGGTTGTACATTAACTTTAGACGGTCACTCTTTCCCAATCAACCTTATGCCAGTCCAAATAAAAAGTTTCAACATCATAGTTGGTATGGATTGGTTAAGTCCTCTTTGCGCCGACATCATGTGATTTGAAAAAGCCGTTCGTCTAAATCTCCGTAACCATGAAACATTAGTGATCTACGGCGACAAATCAAGTACAAACCTTCGCATCATTTCGTGCATCCAAGCACGAAAGTGTTTGCGGAAGGATTATCAGGAATTTCTTGCACACATCATCGATACGAGTTGGGAGGTAAAGGATATAAACAGCATCCCAGAAGTACGGGATTTCCCCGATATCTTCCCAGAAGAACTACCGGGATTACCACCACAACGCCAAGTCGAGTTCAGAATCGAATTAATTCCAGGGGCTACCCCTGTAGCAAAAGCGACTTATCGTCTGGCACCACCAGAGATGCAAGAACTTTCCAGTCAGCTTAACGAACTTCACCAAAAAGGATTCATTAGACCAAGTTTCTCACCTTGGGGAGCACCGGTCTTTCTTTGTAAAGAAGAAAGACGGATCGTTCCAAATGTGCATCGACTACGAAGAGCTGAACAAACTCACTGTCAAGAATCGTTACCCTCTACCCCGCATTGATGACCTATTTGATCAACTTCAAGGAGCGAGCTACTTCTCGAAGATAGATCTACGATCCGGATATCACCAATTACGAGTGCTAGAGGAAGACGTTCCCAAGACAGCCTTCCGAACCCGTTATGGATACTACGAATTTGTAGTGATGTCGTTCGGATAAACCAATGCACCAGCAGTATTGATGGACCTAATGAATAGAGTGTGTCGTCCTTACTTGGATCAATTCATCATCGTATTCATCGATGATATACTTATCTACTCCCGAAGTAAGGAAGAACATACTCAACACCTACAGAGGGTCTTAGAAACACTACGATTAGAGAAGCTCTATGCGAAGTTCTCTAAATGTGAATTTTGGATTCGAAGGGTCGAATTTTTGGGCCACGTTGTTAGCGAAAAAGAGATACACGTGGACCCCTCCAAAATTAAGGCCATTAAGAACTGGTCGGCACCAAAGACACCTACTGAGATTCGTCAATTTCTAGGTCTAGCTGGCTACTATCGCAGATTCATAAAGAACTTCTCTAGCATCGCGAAACCTCTTACTACATTAACCCAGAAAGGCGTGGTCTTTAATTGGGAAGCAAAACAAGAGAAGGCGTTCCTGACTCTGAAACAAGCCTTATGCACCGCACCAATACTATCCATCCCCGAAGGGATTGAAGATTTTGTAGTGTATTGTGATGCATCAAATCAAGGGCTTGGTTGTGTTCTTATGCAACGAGGGAAGGCTATTGCTTATGCCTCCCATCATCTTAAGACACACGAAGTAAACTATACAACACATGATCTCAAGTTAGGAGCAGTGGTATTTGCTTTAAAGATCTGGAGACACTACCTGTACGGAACGAAGAGTACTATTTACACCGACCACAAGAGCCTTCAACACATCTTCGGTCAGAAGGAGCTCAACATGCGACAAAGACGATGGGTCGAGTTACTCAATGATTACGAATGCAAGATTCGTTATCATCCTGGCAAGGCCAATGTAGTAGCTGACGCCCTCAGTCGAAAAGAATACACTGGTCGGAGAGTCAAATCTCTGAATATGACCATCCATTCCCAGTTATCCACGCAAATTAAAGAGGATCAACTGGAAGCTTTACAACCCGAGCATGTGACGGGTGAATCCCTGAGAGGAATGGAAAAGAATCTAGAAATCAAAGGTGGTGGAGCCTATTATCTCATGGACCGTATCTGGACACCAAGACATGGTGCTTTCAGGGATGTGGTCATGAATGAAGCGCACAACACGAGGTATTCCATTCACCCAGGTTCAGATAAAATGTATTTGGATCTTAAGAAACTGTATAGGTGGCCTAACATGAAAGCTTAGATTACTACCTTTGTAAGTAAATGTCTTACTTGCACTAAGGTTAGGTTGAGTACCAGAAACCTTCAGGATTACTACAACAACCAGAGATACCGGAATGGAAATGGGAACGGCTCACTATGGATTTCATAACCAAGTTGCCCAACACAACGGGTGGACTTGATACCATATGGGTCATCGTCGACAGATTGACCAAATCAGTGCATTTTCTACCCATCAAGGAGACTGAAAAGATGGAAAGGCTTACAGGAACTTACATAAGGGAAATAGTACGATTGCATGGGGTTCCGATGTCCATTATCTCCGATAGAGATAGTAGATTTACATCAAGGTTCTGGCAGTCACTGCAAAGTTCCCTAAGGACTAGATTAGACATGAGTACAGCCTACCATCCACAAACAAACGAGCAAAGTGAGAGAACGATACAAACTTTGGAATATATGATGAGAGCCTGTGTGATTGACTTTGGAAAGGCATGGGATATCCATGTTGGATTAATGTCTAAGTCCATAACTATAATTGGTAAGACTTGACCTGACCCGGCATGGTCCATTTGGGTTGCATGGCATCACGCACTTGGATAGACTATAATGAGAGAAATAAGACACTTATGGTTATTAATATATTATAAGTTCTAGTATATTAATAATAAGAATAATAAGATTATTTAATTAGTACTGATCAAGAATTAATCTAGGATTAATTAAGTGATCAAAAGAAGACTAATTAAATATATGGGTTGATTGTGTAAATCATTCATTCTTATATATGTGGGCTTGTGATCCAAGATTCCTTATGTTGGACTAAGTCCATGGGGTGACCCATGGATACTCCATGGAGGTTAAAATCCATGGACCATAAGGAATGGGTAAAGTCATGAGTTACATGGTGTAACCCTAATAGCCACCATATAAAAGAAACCCATGGCTCAAGAAATCGTGACTATGTGTGTGTATGAGGGCTAGATGATTTCATGAAGTGTTCTAATTTCTCTCTCAGTTATTCCAAGTGCTTATGGTGTTGTGTGAACCATTTGAGGTGTCACACTTGGGGCACTAGGCACTCAAGCTTCATGAAGACAAGCACTATCAAAGAGGTATGTATTCTATCTTGTTATATCCATTATTTTGTATGCTAGATTAGGATAATACCTTGGATGTTCATATTTGCATGTATAATAGAGAAAACATAGATCCAAGGTATTTAGGGTTGCATGTACACTTAGGAGTGTTAGAATGCTCATAACCCAACAGTGGTATCAGAGCCTAGGCTTGTTTTCTTGTTAAACCTGCAATAGAAGCTGAAAAATCGAGTTTTGATGCTGTCAGCCCAGCTGACTCGCCGAGTCCATGAAGGGACTCGACGAGTCCAAGGCAAAATGCATCCAACTCGCCGAGTTGTGTTCATGCACTCGACGAGTTGGACCCCAGACAGCATATCTTCGAGGTTTTTGGCAAGAAATGGACTAGGAACATTACCCTAAGTTGTTTTGAACTTATAAACTTGTTTTTTAATGTGGTAATGTTCATGCTAATCCATTTTCAAAGATAATTGTCAATAGATTCATGTTTTGTATTAGTTTAAAGGTTAGACTAATTACATGAAAAAGTTTGATTTGAATTATCTTGTTCTTATGAGTTGCTTAGATTAATAGAAAAGTTGAGTGAAAAGTTGTTTTCAATCCAAATTAATCTAAGAGTTGATTCTAAAATGTGTTTTTGTAACTTGTCCTCAAGTTATATGAAAAGTCACATTTAAGTTTCATAAAAACTCATAAAAGTTGGCAATGGTTACAAAAGATGAAGAGTCTTGTCCTTAAGTTATGGAGGTTCAAGAGTCACTTCATTAATAAATAAATAAATAAAATATGTAACCTTAATTAATTCCATAAGTTATAAAATAAAGAAAAGGTTAATTCTTTATTAGTTTAAAGTCTTCCATAATTTGTCCACAAGTTATGGAACTTGAAGAGTTTTTGGATTAAAACTACTTTAAATACATAAGTTATGGAATTAATTAGTTTTGAATAGTTTCAAAACTTGCCCTCAAGTTTTGGAATGTGTAAAGTTTTCTCTTATGAATACTTTAATTCCAAGTTAGCCCTTAGAATTTTAAAAGTTAAAATTTAACCCTTATACTTTATAATATTATAAGTTAATAATATTTATATGTATAAGAGTAAAGTCGGTCTTACCGCTAGTACGCCTCATTCACGAAGCCGGTCTATAAGGTGGGTATAAGGTTGTTGCCTATAAAATGGCAACTTAATGGGTGTCCACTCTCACCCACCGCTTGCTTGACTGGTGGAGGGTCGTTAGCCGAACGGGTTTGACATGACTATAATTCTCCCTTCATTAAAAGTATTAATGATAAATACTAAGTAACTAAACTCTTAATAATACCCAATCTTAGTTACTTAGGAAAATGTGAATAAGGTGCTAATCCATGAAATTACACTTTGCACTTTGTTTAAGTCGGTTAGTGGAGCGTGTATGGTTAACCGGCACACTAACTCGTATTTAACAAGGTAGGCAAAGGGTAACTTAATGTTTATCATTGTATCGATGGAGCGTGTGTGGTTAACCGGCACATCGATTGACGGGTAAACACTTAAGGGTACCAAGTAATTTGCATGGTTACTTCACACCTTGTTTTGTGATCCTCGGCATCCCAGTCACAAAACCTGAAGGGCACACTCGAGATTGAAACATGCCATTGAACAGTTCAATGAATCTCAAAAGATCTAGGAATTTCAAATCCAATTAAAACCTAATAATACATTTCGTTTATCTTGGTGGAAATTGGTGAATCGTCATTCACCTACCTTCAAATTGTTTTATAGCTTGGATTACGGCATACCTCTTCTAAGTTATAAAATAGTCTGTTGGGTCCTAGCCTTAATATTTCATATTGGGTGTCATATTAAGGACTTTAAATCAACTATCTTGAATATCTCCCAAAACATGTCTGGTTTAGACATTTATGATCTTCCCAAATCTCTTGAAACAAGCTTTCCTAAATGAAGATGATGTCCCATGGATATCATACTTCTCTCTCCTCCTCCAATTATTCTCCCTAACCCACAAGTTCTTGAAAAATTTAAGGTCACTCGAACCCTATTGGCAAGACAAGGTCTAGGTGTGATCACATCTTGGAGATGTAGTCACATATTGACAAGCCGGGAGAGTTGGGTGTCAATGTCTTGAGAAAGTTGGTGGTTCAATCACTTTCTAAGTCACATAGTGAGTTCCTTTGGGACACCTATGAAACAGACTATGACAAGACCCTTAATGATCTTATCTATTTGCTAAGATCAACTTTCTGAAACTTTATGGACATTGACAATGGTGACACTGGAAATACAGAAAAAACATTCTCTTCCCAAGGAAAGGGATTGACCATAGTCAACTAGGTTGACCAAATGGTAAAGAGAAAAAGGCTAAGTCTGTAATAGTCATGTGTACCATTATCAAAGGGTCCATATGTTTATATTGCCAAAGTAAGGGTTATTTGTTGCGAAGCTGCCAAATTTACCTAAGGATGTTAAAGTCAGTAAGTTTGACTCTACTTCAGGTAAAGTCCACTATCTAACTCTGTTAAGTTTCTATTTTCAGATTCCTGATACATGATGTGACTGGGTCACATGGTAATGTTTTAAGAATCAAAGTAAAGTAAAGGAACTTAAAGAAACAATATGCTGAATCTGATCGCGTAGATGGATTTCTATCGCGTAGTTTGAAAATCGGATTCTTGAGCTACTTCTTAGGAGTTATGAGATATTGCTAAGGAATAGATAACAACAAGTTTTCATATGGATTGTAAGGATAAGTTTTTCCGCATAGTTTTAAAATAAAAGAAAAATTTTGATTTTATTTATTTTAAAATATCCTTACAATGGCATTTGAGGAAAAATTGTTGCTTATATGATTCCATTAATAGCAAGAGTGGAAATATGAAATTGATTCCTTCATTTGTGGTAATGTCTAAATTTACCAAATAAGGAAAGATTCTCATCATCCAAAGTCTCAATTGGACCAGGACTTGGAATCATGCAAGTCCTATAGCATGATGAATGAGAACTTTCAAGTATTGGAAAAATTAAGACTAATTACTTGTTCACATGGATGTGTGAGTCAAGTAATGGACTAAGGGATCGAGTACATAGTCATGTGCACTGATTTAGTCCACCATAAGAGATACAAGGCTATTCGTCATAGTTTACTAAAGCTTAGTAAATATGATTATACTTACAAGCGTAAGTGTAACTCTGAGACATTGGAAAAGGTTCCAATGCATAGCAGAGCGAATAAGAAGAATCAACTTAGGCAGAAGGATAAAAGTTTCTCAAATCTGAAAAGATGGGAGAGTACTTTAGTATCAGCTTTGTTATCATCTTAATGATTAAGAAACCATATCAAAATTTGTTCTCTAAGGAAGTCTTAGTGCATTCTTATGACTAAGAAGAAGGGATCTTGAATTGTTGAAATGGTTAAATCAAGAAGATGAGTCATACTTCGTTCCAATACAAGTCTTAGAGTCATACTCCAAGATTGTAATTTGAGTGACATGTCTTAAAGAAGGTTTAAAACACTTGACAAATGTAAGAGTAAAAGTTTTCTACTCTTGTACATTTGAAATTGGTAAGTTGTGATGTTTTGGATAAAACAAAGACCAACTTAGGCCAATTGTGTGAAGTGTTTGTCTTGATTAGAATCCGCACTATCTCTTGGATGTTTGACAAGGGAGTCTTATAGGTCAAGAGGACAGTGGGAGTCTTAAAGGTCTTGAAATTCTCAAGAACTAATCAAGAATGAAACCTGAAGTTCTTCACTAGCACACGACTTGAGGTTTATAACCTATCGTGTTGACATATTCTGTGCCCATTCTAGTTAAAGTTGGCTTTGCATATGAGTTCTTAGAGCTCTCAATGTGTTGCACAACAACTTGGAAGCAATGGTAGGCCCTTGAGCTGCCAGGTGGCAAGAAATTAAGATAGAGTTCAATCCATATGGTTTTGGATTTGTCATTATCCTTGTCTTGTGATTATGGTTTTGACAAATTCATATGGGTAGGAACTCATACACCAATAAATCTAAGTGTCATAAGGTTTCTCTCTGATTCATGAAAATGATGGTGAGGAAACACTTCCACTAAGTAGATTTTAGCTAGATAGCAATTGGGATATTTGCATTCTCAAAGTCGTTAGTGGAGCGTGTGTGGTTTACCGGCACACTAACTTGGACTTGTGAGAAGTGGCAAAAAGGTCTAACCATTATGATTACGGCATCCCTCTTCATAATTGTTTAGACACACAAATGTGCTATCTATGGGAAGGTGTATGTTTTTTGATAAAGTCTTATCAAAACAATCTAGTATCAGAAATCTGAACTTTGGTCAGAAAGTCAATAAAGTATTGATTTCTAGAAGTCGAGCTTTCTGAGTACATGTCAAAGCTAGTGGGAGCATAAGTGTTATGCTAATAATCATCATGTTAGTGGGAGCATGATAATTACGATAAGTATTGCAAGTTAGCAATGTTAATTATAGAAAACAAAAGGTTTCAATTGGGAAAAAGTTGTTTTGCTATAATTAAGGGAGAGGAAATTATACTTCATCTCAAATCTATAAGCTTAGATCGTGAGGTTTTAATCATTTAGTCAAGGATATATATGAATTTCATGTTGGAATGGCTCAACATAAGGAAATTCTGTATATGGGTCCATTATTTGCGTTCTTAAATTCGATTATGATTAGGGCATCCCTTTTCATAATCTGAATTATGAGAACTTGGCAAATAGAAATGGAAATGTTATAGCAAAAGACTGGTTTAGTCTTTATGTGAGACATCATGAATCGTGTCCCATATGCTTCTGATATAGGACCGATTACATGTGCTATATTCATCCTTTCTAAAATTTTCCAAATGCCTAGGGCGTTAAGAATGGAAAAGGTTTAGAACTGGATATGACTAAAAGGATTAAACAATTGTCGAGGACAATCTAAGGTTTACCAAAGATTGGTTTCTCAAGGACAATTGGAAGTATAGTGATAATTCTGGAAGGACCATATTGACATAATCTGTAAGGAGGCAACTCTTGTTCAGAAGTGATAGTCGAAATGGAATCTGGAAATGTTTCAAAGTTAGAATTTTCAATCTGTGTAAGATTAAGGAAACTTAGTGCAAGAAGGATGGTTCCAAGGACTTGATCTCCTTTGGAATGCTCTGTAATGATTGTTGTTAAGTCTTTCTGACTTTGTGCATAATCATTACAAGAAGATCAATGCATATAAGTTTAGAATCTAACAGATTTCAGTAAATGATATGAATTTGGAATTCTTGCATTTGCAGTAAGGATTTGGGAGTGTGAAAAGAGAATCATTGAAGATTATGTTCAATTGATCTAGTTCACAAAGTAAAGATCATAGACAAACATAGTATGCATACTTGGTGTATGGCATGACTAGTGTTTAGAAAACATAGTGTACATGCTTGGAGCATGGGACAACTATTGTTTTAAATTCAAGAATAATGTTGATAGCTGAAACAATATACAATAAATAATGTGTAATCATATGGTGATAAATAAAAAGTGTTTTATTTATATTCATAAGTTCTGAGACCATATTGGATTCAACTATTATTGTGTTTCATTTTGCATGTTTTGACTTCCCGAATAAACTAGGTTATTCTTCCGGAATGACTAAGTTATTCAAACCATCCACAGTCGGTCATATGTTGGAAGTAGATATGAATTAAGACTGTCATGGGTTGGCTTGTAGAGGTCTAAGTTGTTGGACAAATGGCTACAACACTCATGAGTGCTCATAAGTTCTGAGTATTGGATTCAACCCGCGCTCATTGGAATCACTTCATGGATTTTATCATGAGTGATCATGAGACGATAATATCTTATATTCTTCAAACCTAGAGATATGAGTTGTTACTATGAGTTGATAGTACATTGATTACACGAAACGCATTGGTAACTCGATGTTATAAAACGTGTCTTTATGTATGATTCAACAAGTAGTAGAACAAGCCATATGAGTCGAAGTTTATCCATTCCTTTTACCTTCGGGATAAAAGCGATATCTGTGGGCCTCTCGATGATTTGATGATGACAAATGGAAGTGCTCGGCCGGGCTAAGACTGATTTGATTTGTTCAATTAGTCAGTCGTCATAAATCGGAAATCGGGAAACAACAAATGGACAGAGAGAATGATTATAATCCATGTCTCAGTCTATATGATATCTAGAATGGAGGAATATATGATCCCTTATCTAATGGACAAGTCATTGACAAGATCAGAGTTCATCTACAAGGTCAGAGTTCGACAGAAGCTTTTGAGAGCTACGATTGCCAGTTGGTTCCTGAAGTCATACGCAAAAATAGTTTTAGACTTATCCAAGTAGGAGACTGTTGGATTAATGTCTAAGTCCATAACTATAATTGGTAAGACTTGACCTGACCCGGCATGGTCCATTTGGGTTGCATGGCATCATGCACTTGGATAGACTATAATGAGAGAAATAAGACACTTATGGTTATTAATATATTATAAGTTCTAGTATATTAATAATAAGAATAATAAGATTATTTAATTAGTATTGATCAAGAATTAATCTAGGATTAATTAAGTGATCAAAAGAAGACTAATTAAATATATGGGTTGATTGTGTAAATCATTCATTCTTATATATGTGGGCTTGTGATCCAAGATTCCTTATGTTGGACTAAGTCCATGGGGTGACCCATGGATACTCCATGGAGGTTAAAATCCATGGACCATAAGGAATGGGTAAAGTCATGAGTTACATGGTGTAACCCTAATAGCCACCATATAAAAGAAACCCATGGCTCAAGAAATCGTGACTATGTGTGTGTATGAGGGCTAGACGATTTCATGAAGTGTTCTAATTTCTCTCTAAGTTATTCCAAGTGCTTATGGTGTTGTGTGAACCATTTGAGGTGTCACACTTGGGGCACTAGGCACTCAAGCTTCATGAAGACAAGCACTATCAAAGAGGTATGTATTCTATCTTGTTATATCCATTATTTTGTATGCTAGATTAGGATAATACCTTGGATGTTCATATTTGCATGTATAATAGAGAAAACATAGATCCAAGGTATTTAGGGTTTCATGTACACTTAGGAGTGTTAGAATGCTCATAACCCAACAATCCATTTACCTCTTGTAGAATTTTCATACAACAACAGTTATCATACGAGCATAAAGGCTGCTCCATTTGAAGCCCTCTATGGCCGCAAGTGCAGATACCCTCTGTGTTGGACCGAAGTTGGCGACATACAACTAGCTAAAGGACGAGATACTGAAAACACTCTCACCGGTCCGGAAATCATACGAGAAACGACAGAGAAGATCGTTCAGATTCGTGAACGGTTGAAAGCATCTAGGGACAGACAGAAAAGCTACGCTGACCAACGGAAAAAAACCTTTGGAATTCCAAGTAGGAGACCGTGTTCTATTTAAAGTCTCGCCATGGAAAGGCTTAATACGCTTTGGAAACTGTGGAAAGCTAAATCCAAGATACATAGGGCCTTTCGACATTCTCGCCAGAATCGGCCCTGTAGCTTACAAACTTAATCTACCACGTGAACTTAGTAACATACACCCAACCTTCCACGTATCGAATTTGAAAAAGTGTCTGTCCAATGAGACTCTTGTTATCCCACTCGACGAGATCGAGATCAACGAGAGCCTCAACTTCGTGGAAGAACCGGTAGAAGTCATCGACCGAGAGGTCAAACAAACGACACAAAGTCGCATACCCATCGTGAAAGTCTGCTGGAACGCCAAGCGATGACCTGAATTCACATGGGAACGTGAAGATCAGATGAAACAAAAGTACCCACATCTTTTTCTCTAATTCACTTGTATCTTTCTTTCTTTAAATTTCGGGACGAAATTCCCTCTAACGGGGGGATGATGTGACAACCCGATATTTCAACTACATGTAAACGACCTAAAAAATCAAGTATTGTAACCACGTTAGTTGTAATAAAATTAACTTCGAAAATAAAATATCCAAAAATCACTAATTAAATTACCTATTATCTTAGATGTCGTTAAACCGTGATCTTACGTAAAAAGAACGCCCAAATCCGACTTGTATAAGAAACTTAGGAATTTTTCAAGTTCGGCTTAACGGCAGACGGCTAAAAACTCGAATCAGGGATCGACCGACTTTTGGCCGGAATGACCTAAACGAGAATCGAAGGTCTCATCAATGGTATTTCAGCGGTAAAAAGACTGGCAAAAAACGACGTCAGATAAAGAAGTTATGAATTTCTAAAGAAATTTTCTTACCGCGACCATTTAAAAATAAATAATAAAAATAATTTCGGAATTTGCTGACGGGATCTAAACGAAAGTTGTAGACTATGGTCTCACCTTCGCGTGGATATAAAGAACGTCGAAAACGGAGTTCTTATGAAGAAGATATGAATTTTTGAAGTTTATTAAATAATTAAAATATAAATTTAATTAAAAACCCTTGGTATTATCCGAAGGGGAGTCACCAGATAGGGCCGAGTTACGCCCAACGTAACCCCCGTACGCCCAGCGTACGCAAGGCCTTGGCCTCAGATCGTCCACGTCGCGCCTGTGTGAGGCTATGCCCCGTCCCATCCGAGCTCCGAGGTAGTCGAGGACTCGGTCATGCTAACGCATGCGTACGCCCAGCGTACACGCGTACGCCCTGCGTACGAGGTCGGTTCCCAGCCCCTATAAAAGGGATGCGAGGGTTCCGGGGAAATCACACCATTTCTCTCATTTCTCTTATGTTCTTGTCTTGTTTTCCGTGCTCGTGCTACCCCGAATCCCCGATCACTTTGCTCAAGTCCCAAAGGTCGTTTGTGCTCTCGAGATTCCCGAGAATCCCGAGGAAATCCACTTTCTCGAGCCGAAATTTTGTCCGGTTTTCATCCCGCAACCTCCGATCTTACAAGTGAGTTCATACCCCTATAATTCACACTTTTAAATGTTTTATGAGTACTTTTACATGCTTTTAAGGGGGGAATACAAGTAAAACACTCGATTATTATCTTGTGTTATATAAACTTTCACTATACGCGTTTTATCAAAGGAATCATATGTGATTTAAAACTATTAAAGGGAAACTTTCATATGCAAATTATACCACGACAACATTTTATCTTTTGAAATGAGAAACGATTTATGTATTTATATAAATCAGATACTTTGCTTATACTACATTTCTGTGTGTCGGTTTTGGCACTACAATAACTACACTTTTCATAACAAGTGAACATTTTCACTAAGGGTTTATTATACAAACGAAACACACTTTTAGGAAACTATAATAGGTATAGTTTTACGAGAATACTACGAACTTTTACATACATAGAAATACTATTTCAAGAAGCTACTTTCATATACAATAACGAACGAACGTTTTCACACGTAAATCTATTTTATACTAAGTTTTGTGAGACATTAACTTCACGTACGTTCGAGTACACATTTCAAGTCATGTATTATATACCAGAATCCCTTGGAGGGGGAGCATGGTGTTTGTGTATAGATCTATACGGGCTTGACAACCCGCGCCCTGACTGTTAGCTACAGTCCACCATTTGGGGTGACAAACATCAGAACATTCCAATGCCTGAAGAACGTTGTGTATAGTCATTCCTGTCAATAGTATGGTTATAAAACTCACATAGAGTATTAAAAACACAATGATTTACGGGGTTTTTCAGACGTATTGTAAATTTTATACGTACATACATTTACTAGGAACAAACAAACAAGAACAAAAACATTTTCATTTCAAAAGATATGATGTTATCGTGATATATTTTGCATACGGAAGTTTCCCTATAATAGTTATAAATCATATATGATTCTGTTGATAACAAAGTGTATAATGAAACTTTATATAACACACAATAATAATCGAGTGTTTTAATTGTATCCCCCCTCCCCTTAAAATCATATTAAAGTATTTATAAAATATTTAAAAGTGTGAATTATAGGGGTATGAACTCACCGAAGAAAGTGCGTGATTTGAAGAAAACGAGATTTTCTCGGGCGGCACCTCGACCGGAAAGTGACGAGATTCTCGGGGCTTCGGACCTTCGTCGGGGCTTAGATATGAAACCGGGAATTCGGGATGTTGTCGGCACGAAAAACGAGGTGAAAATGTGAGAGGAATGAAGAATTTTAGCAAAGGCAGCCGGCACCCTCGCATTCTATTTATAGGGTGCTGGAAGAGGGATTACGCTGGGCGTAAATTCGGAGTACACTGGGCGTAACTTCGGAGTACGCTGAGCGTACGCGACGTCAGCGCTTACCGCATCCTCGGAAGAAGCATCGAAGTGACGTGGACAATCCGAAGCTTAGCATCCGAGTACGCTGGGCGTACGAGGGTACGTTGGGCGTAAATTGTTTGGTTGTGCGTGCCACGAACTTGTGTAATAAAATTAACTTTGAAAATAAAATATCCAAAAATCACTAATTAAATTACCTATTATGTTAGAAGTCATTAAACCGTGATCGTACGTAAAAAGAATGCCCAAATCAGACTTCGTATAAGAAAGTTAGGAATTTTTCAAGTTCGGCTTAACGGTAGACGGCTAAAAACCCGAATCAGAGATCGAACGACTTTTGGCCGGAATGACCTAAACGAGAATCGAAGGTCTCATCAATGGTATTTCAGCGGTAAAAAGTCTGGCAAAAACCAACGTCAGATAAATAAGTTATGCATTTCTAAAGAAATTTTCTTACCGCAACCTTTTAAAAATAAATAATAAAAATAATTTCGGAATTTGCCGAGGGGATCTAAACGAAAGTTGTAGAGTATGGTCTCACGTTCGCGTGGATATAAAGAACATCGAAAACGGAGTTCGTATGAAGAAGATATGAAATTTTTGAAGTTTATTAAATAATTAAAATATAAATTCAATTAAAAGCCCTTGGTATTATCCGAAGGGGAGTCACCAGATAGGGCCGAGTTACGCCCAGCGTACGCTAGGCCTTGGCCTCGGATCGTCCACGTCGCGCCTGTGTGAGGCTATGCGCCGTCCCATCCGAGCTCCGAGGCAGTCGAGGACTCGATCACGCTAACGCACGCGTACGCCCCGCGTACGAGGTCGGTTCCCTACCCTATAAAAGGGATGCGAGGGTTCCGGGGAAATCACAACATTTCTCTCATTTCTCTTACGTTCTTGCCTCGTTTTCTATGCCCGTGCTACCCCGAAGCCCCGATCACTTTGCTCAAGTCCCGAAGGTCGTTTGTGCTCCCGAGATTCCCGAGAATCCCGAGGAAATCCACTTTCCCGAGCCGAAATTCTGTCCGGTTTTCATCCCGTAACATCTGATCTTACAAGTGAGTACATACCCCTATAATTCACACTTTTAAATGTTTATGAGTACTTTTACATGCTTTTAAGGGGGGGAATACAAGTAAAACACTCGATTATTATCGTGTGTTATATAAACTTTCACTATACGCGTTTTATCAAAGGAATCATATGTGATTTAAAACTATTAAAGGGAAACTTTCATATGCAAATTATACCACGACAACATTTTATCTTTTGAAATGAGAAACGATTTATGTATTTATATAAATCAGATACTTTGCTTATACTACATTTCTGTGTGTCGGTTTTGGCACTACAATAACTACACTTTTCATAACAAGTGAACATTTTCACTAAGGGTTTATTATACAAACTAAACACACTTTTAGGAAACTACAATAGGTATAGTTTTACGAGAATACTACGAGCTTTTACATACATGGAAATACTATTTCAAGAAGCTACTTTCATATACAATAACGAACGAACGTTTGACACGTAAATCTGTTTTATACTAAGTTTTGTGAGACATTGACTTCTCGTACGTTCGAGTACACATTTCAAGTCCTGTATTATATACCAGAATCCCTTTGAGGGGGAGCAAAACCTCACCACTAACCGCAAATGCGGTTTATCCATTTTCAAAACCGTTTGGTGCGGTTATTTTTGCGGTGCGGTTAGGCGGTTATTTTTGCGGTGCGGTTTTGTTTTTCTTGTGTTGCGGTTATTAACCGCATTGATTTGGTGCGGTTATTTGTGTGTTTTTTAACCACAATTTAGAGCTCAAACTGTTTTAAGAGTTCAAACATGTTACTTTTAATAATAAAAAAAAAAAACCATAATGTATAAGACAATTAACTTAAATCACAAACAATTAATATCTTGAAAACGTCAAGTCAATACTAATTAACAATAAATTTCTTAAAATTGTCTAATTTCATCATTTTTCAAAGTTAAGCATAACAAAAAACCATACTTTTGTGTTCTAGTATTTTATTCATCTCGCATTAATGAAACTTGTCTTATTTCTAATATTTAATATATTAATAATTAATAAAAAAAAGTTGTATATAATGTATGCGGTGCGGTGCGGTTTTTTTTGTGGTTTTTGAAAACTAATAATCGCACCGCACCACAAACTTGCGGTTTTTGAAAAACAGAAAACCTCACCATCGGTTTATATTGCGGTTGCGGTTTATCGGTTGCGATTTATGCGGGTTTTGCGGTTAATTTTAGTTGCGGTGCGGTTTTTGCTCACCCCTAGGGAGCATGGTGTTTGTGTATAGATCTATATGGGCTTGACAACCCGCGCCCTGACGGTTAGCTACAGTCCACCATTTGGGGTGACAAACGTCAGAACATTCCAACGCCTGAAGAACGTTGTGTATAGGCATTCCTTGTCAATAGTATGGTTATAAAACTCACATAGAGTATTAAAAACACAATGATTTACGGGGTTTTTCAGACGTATTGGAAATTTTATACGTACATACATTTACTAGAAACAAACATTGGTCTTGAAAGAAGGCTACATTTATACTAGTAGAAAATATAGGATTTTCTAGGAACAAACAAACAAGAACAAAAACATTTCATTTCATACAACCATTGTCATTAAATACTTATGAAACTCACCAGCTTAAATGCTGACCTACTCTTTCAAAACGACTTGTATGTCCCAGGGATTCAGTAATTACAGGTAACAAACAGGTTTTGGAGAAGGGATGTTGCAGTGCCAGTTTAATTTCATATTTTGACATCATATTGTAATTGGTTTTGAACATGTACTCTTTTAAACAATGTAAACTTTCAATTATATATATGATGGTTGTATTGCTTTCTTTACTATGTATTCATTTGTTACGTTACCACATGAAGTCATCTGCCCCTGAACGTTTCCGCCGTTCCGGTTTGGGGGTGTGACAGATTCTAAGAAACATGAGTAAAAGACTAATTGGACTTAGTCAGAGTACCTACTTGGACAAGGTGCTGAAGAGGTTCAGCATGGAGAATTCCAAGAAAGGAAATTTACCTATCCAATGTAATGCCAGACTGAGTAAAACTCAGAGCCCGAGTACAGAGGTTGAGATAGTTGAAATGAGTCGAGTACCATATGCTTCCGTTGTGGGCTCGATCGTGTATGCTATGACTTGTACTCATCCTGATAATGCCTTTTCTTTGATCATGGTTAGCAGATATCAGGGGAATCCTAGCAAGGCTCACTGGACTGTGGTAAAGAATATTCTCAAATACCTGCGAAGGACTAAGGACTGGGTCCTTACCCTTGGTGGGAGTGATGACTTGAAAGTAACAGGGTATATTGATGCTAGCTTTCAGACTGACCGGGATAACTTCCACTCTCAATCGGGCTCGGTCTTTACCCTAAACGGAGGAGCAATTACATGGAAAATTTCCAAGCAAGATATAATGGGTAATTCAACTTGCGAATCAGAGTAGATAGCAGCGAGCGAGGCAGCAAAGGAGGCTATATGGCTAAATAACTTCATTGGAGACCTTGGAGTTGTACCAGCTATTAAGGAGCCCATGGAAATTTTATGTGATAGTGAAAGTGCAGTTGCCTTAGCAAAGGAACCAAGGGATCACGAGAAATCCAAACACAACGACAAAAAATATCATTTCATCAGACGTTAAATAGAAGAAGGGATCCTCGTGGAAAAAAGGGTATCATCGGATGAGAACCCAACAGATCCCCTCATGAAGGGACTGAGTAGGGTTAAGCATCTTCAGCATGCAAATCACATAGGGCTAAAGGATGATATTAGTTTTTAGAAGTTAGATAACTTTGAAATTTGTAAAGTGTAGTTGACATTTAATGATAAATAAAAGTTGTTATTTATGAGTAAAGTGTTGCTATATCTTATCAATCATTTACTATTATTTCTTTTTGCATGTTTTGACTTCCAGAATAATTATGTTATGGTATATATCATATTATTCAAAGTCTCCACAGTCGGTCATATGTTGGAAGTAGATACGAATCAAGACTGTCATGGGTTGGTTTGTAGAGGTCTAAGATGTTGGACAAAGTGGTGTTACAACACTCATGAGTATTCATAAGTTCTAAGTATTGGATTCAACTCACGCTCACTTGTATCACTTCATGGAATTTATCTCAAGTGATCGTGAGATGATAATATTATATAAGTCTTCAAACCTACAGATATGATTTGTTGCCTATAAGTTGGTTATGCACTGATTGTACGAAAACGCGTTGGTAACTCGATGTTATAAAAGGTGCCTTTGTGTGTGATTCAACAAGTAATAGAGAAAAACATATGAGTCGAAGTTTATCTGTTCCTTCTTGGATTAGAAACGATATATGGGCCCCTCGATGATTTTGTTTTGACCTATGTACCAGGCCCGATCAGAACTAAATTGATGTGTTTAGTTAAGTTCTATATCAAACAAATCATAAATCAGTAAACAAATGTTGGACAATAACCAAGACCATGTTCCATGTATTTGTTCGGCTGATATCTAGAAAAGAGGATTATATGATCACTTATCTAAAATGGCATATCATCATCATCTCAGTGCCGAGACACCTTAAAAGAGCTACGATTGCTGATCGGTTCCTGAAATCATACTTGCAACTATAGTTATTAGACTTATCCAAGTGGGAGACTGTTGGATATAGTGTCTAAGCCCATAACTATATTTGGCATGTACTTGACCTGACCCGGCAAGGTCCATTTGGGTTGCATGGCATCATGCACTTGGATAGACTAAATGAGAGAAATAAGACACTTATGGATTATTAATATATTATAAGTTCTAATATTATAATAATAATAATAATAATAATAATAATAATAATAATAATAATAATAATAATAAAAATAATAATAATAATAATAATAATATTTAATTAGTATTGATAAAGAATTAATTTAGAATTAATTATGTGATCAAAAGAAGACTAATTAAATATATAGGTTGATTGTGTAAATCATCCATAACTTATATAGTGGGCCAATGCTCCATGGATTATCAAATTCGGTTAAAACCCATATGATGCTCTATGGATGCTCCATGGTGGTTACATAACCTATGGGTCATGGAAATGAAAGGTCATGACAATTAGGGTTTACATGGTGTAACTCTAAATGCAACACACTATATAAGGATTATCTTGTTCACCAAAATCGGCCACTAAGCATAAGAGTGAGGGCATAGCCGATTTCAAGAAGTGTTCATTTCTCTCTAAGTCTTTCTAAGTGTATTTGGTGTTGTGTGAGACATTTGAGGCATCACACTTGAGGTGCTAGGCTGACAAGGTTATCAAGGAATCCAAGCAACAAAAAGGTAAGTACTTCTACTAGTTTTATGATTCATATGCTCCATAGTATGCTAGTTAGGATGTAAACCTTAGAAAAATATTATTTGCATGTGTATTAGAAAAAACATAGATCCAAGGTTTCTAGGGTTGCATGTACACTTTAGGAGTGTTATAAGGCTCAAAACCCATCAACTACAACGTTTGTTCCATTAATTTGTGAATACGACTAGGAAAATACCACCGAATTAAATAGGAGCCCAACGGTGATCCGATAGTGGCCTGGCGTTGGTTCGACAACAATCCGACGACAAATGGCAAGTAATTTGTAAACTAGGTAATGAAAAAGTTTGCTTAATACAATATATACATTGCATTTGACCAAAATACCTTTAATAAAAACATTTAAAAAATTGTTCTTAGGGTTCTTAACCTTGTTGGGTTCTCATTGAACCATTCCGTATATATATATATATATATATATATATATATATATATATATGTGTGTGTGTGTGTGTGTATGTGTGTGTCTGTGTGTCTATATATATATATATATATATATATATATGTGTGTGTGTGTGTGTGTGTGTGTGTGTGTTTGTGTGTGTGAGAGAGATGGTTCGATACAAAATGCATAAACAAAAAAACCCTAAGGAGTCGTTTGATAGTTGCTAACTATGATAAAAGTTCTAACTGAGTTCACTTTTAACTGAAACTTATTGTTTAATTTTGCATATGATTTACTGTACAAAATAACCATTTTGCCCTTGTAACATCTGAAACACAACGCATATTAGAATTAGGATCAAAGAACACATCAAATGTCAAGAATGTAATACATAACCCAAGAAAGAAGCCATGTATAAATCATTGTGAAGAAAAGCAACTAACTTTTTCACATTGAACTATTTTTGCATGAATAGTGAATAGAAAAATGCAAATCAATATAATTGA
This sequence comes from Lactuca saligna, assembly GCF_052625555.1. Taxonomy (NCBI): domain Eukaryota; kingdom Viridiplantae; phylum Streptophyta; class Magnoliopsida; order Asterales; family Asteraceae; genus Lactuca; species Lactuca saligna. The sequence continues at coordinate 43,444,479 of NC_136423.1, forward strand.
GGTGTATTAAAAAGGTAATAGAAAAATGCAAACCGACATAATTAATGTGTTTTGTGTTTATACCTGGTGTTTGTGTTCCTTAAGCACCTTGACACATACACAAGACCAAATATTGAATGACAAATTTGACATAATTATGCAAACAAGTAATATATTATAACAACAAATATAACAGCAAACAAGTAATACATTATAACACAAGTAATACATTATAACACAACTATTCTTAATTTTAGATGTAGAACACCAAGTTTATCAACAAATTCATATTTTTCACAGAGAATTTATTTCATGTTTATAAATATATGATGGATGTGATTTAGATGGAGATATCAATCTCAATTTCACAAATAATCAATTTGAATTTCATAAAGAAGAAAAACCATTTCAATTCTAATTTTGGAGAAGATAAAAATGATTTCATAAATGGAGAAAATAAGCTTATCGGTTGGAGATGATGCTCAATAATGGAGGGTGGCAGCACTGAAGGATGGTAGTACCTGAGGAGGGCAGTGCTGGAGTGGATCTTCGGGTGCTAGTGATAATGGAGGAGCGTGGAGTGGCCTATGGGTTCTCGTTTTAGAGGTTGAGAAAGAAGAGAAGCAGAGATAAGGCTCGCTATCGTTGAGGACGGGTGCATGGACAAAAAAGTAAAGAAACCAGATTAGATTGAATTTGAATCAGCTACTTTGATATCATGGACCTAATCAGCCCATGACCAATAACAGTTGACCGAGTCTTCCCTTTTGAAGCTTTACAAAAAGGTATGATTGTTGATGGAGGCAACAGTCAACTCTTACTAGACCCATTAAGTTCAAAACAAAAATACCCTAAATCAAATTGATATTTTATTGATAATAGTTGGTTATGATTTTCGTAAAAATTATTGATTTTTTTTTAAAATCTAGCATTTTAAAATCATTCTTATATTTATTCGATAATTAAGATTTTGTAAATAACTATTTATCATAATCGAGCCAATTTTAAGGTATATTATAGATTACCAAAAGTATATGCCCTTACAAAATAAGTACAAACATAATTTCCTAGGTGTTTAAATGGACTCTTTAAAGATGCTATAATTAGACACCATAGCTTTTGCCTTTCATCATTTGAAAGGCTTTCAAAACTACCTACTTATCTCAATTATTATAAATTTATTATAATTAATAATCATTTTGTTGTTTTAATTAATTAATTAATTAATCAATTAATATAATATTGTATTACTTTTTACATGATAAAAATCATTTAAGTCTTTTGATAAAGTCAACTAAGATAAATAGTTAATATTATTTAACTGTTATTTTATCGTAATAACTCTTTTTTTTTTCTAAATTAATATATTATACTTTTATTAGTATATTAATAAATACCTATTAATAGAATCTATCGAAATAATTATTATAATTAATATATATATATATATATATATATATATATATATATATATATATATATATATATATATATATATATATATATATATGTATATACTAAAAAAAAAAAAGAAGTTGTCCATGATGACCACTTAGAAATAGTGATTGTATTACATTGGTGTGAATGTAATTGTAAACAATGGTATGATAAAATTGAAATATCATTAATATTGCATAAATCTGGATGGTTTTCCGTAAGGTTGTTCATCCAAGCGAGCACAAAATGTACATATCATATTGTGGAGTTACAAATAAAGTAATTTAAAAAGTTTGAGAATTCATTAAAGCGTATTACACGGTACGGTTTGCGGTGTTAAATTACTAAACCACGGTTCAATCCTTATCACATTTTATATATATATATATATATATATATATATATATATATATATATATATATATATATATATATATATATATATATATATATATATATACTAGTTTATAACCCGTGAGAACCACGGTTATAAAATTAATTAAATTTTAATATTAAAAAATTAAAATTGTTAAACAATTGTTTTAATTAAATGATATGTTTTTTAGTTGTATAAAATTATAATCGTTGATTTCAATAAATATGTGAAGTTATATTGTCTTATAATCTGTATTAATTTTATATTATTTTTCAATGTAATATTATTAATTAAATATAATTAGAGTGAGAAAATTTAAAATCAAGAATCAATTATTAATTTAATATAATTAGAATGAGAAATTTAAAATTTGAAATGGATAATCAATTATTAATTTAATGTAATTAGAGTGAAATTTAAAATTTAAAATTTAAAATGGATAATTAATAGCTTGACGGCATGATAGATGATATATATAACATTAATAAGGAGTTCTAATTGTATGACACTTGTCAATAGGAGATTAAACTTATTATTTTATATATATATATATATATATATATATATATATATATATATATATATATATATATATATATATATATATGTATATGTATAACCTATAGTTTTCCAATAATCCAATAATTAAAGGTAGCGTGTTACATCAAAATTAACTTATTAAAGGCATTATTGTTATCTTACCAGTCTCAATTAATATTTAATTTTTTGTATTATTGAAAATATTAATAAAAATGTCTAAAACTTAACATTATAAATCAAATTTTCGGATTTTATTTATAAAAATAATAATTTTCAATTTAAAAAAAATGCAGGTTTTGTAATTTTTTTGGAAAACATGTTTTCTAAAAAAAAATTAAAAAAAAAATATTTTTTTTAAAAAGCTACATTTTTTTAAAAAACAGTAATTGTTTTTTAAAAAACTGGAATATTTAGAAAAAGACTATAATTTTTTTAAGCAAAAGAATTAACGTTTCACGTGCATAGATGCCTATTTTTGCAAGCGTATATATGCATAATTCTTATACTATAATTTTCATAAATAATCATAAAACGTTTATTTTTATTTACTAATCTATAAACACAATAGTACAGATATTTTATTCGATATAAAATAAAATATAAAAACCAAAAAATGCTACAAATATTCAAAGTGTTATCATTTCTTTGTGTCAAAATTTCCATATTTTCTTCTATTTAGCACTTTACACTTCTTTAATATTCTCCGCAAATTTTTCCAAATCTACAAGAAAATTAAAAAAAAATTATTAACGCAAAGACACTCAAAAAATGGGTGTTATATATCATGTAAGATTTTTATATGATTATATCATATATATGATTCACATGTGATTATATAATGTGATTGTACCTTTTAAAATTCAAATGTGAAATTCATAGGAAAATTTTAAAAAATAATTAATAAAAAACACTCACACAAGATGCATGTGTGCATATAGACGTAATTCATATATGATTCACTTGTCATTTACATGTGAATTACATACAGATTACATTTAATTTATATGTGATTCACTTGTGATTTACATGTTAATACATGTGATTTATATGTGAATTACATGTGAATCAAATATAATTAATATGTGATTCATTTGTTATTTACATGTGAATCACATGTAATTTATATGCGATTCACTTGTAATTTACATGTGAATTACATGTGATTCATATATGAATTACATGAGATTTAGATGTGAATTGGCTTCTAATTTATTACTAAAATCGTATTGTAATTCACAAAAATCACATATGATTTGTAATTGATTAATAAAAAATAGTATTAAAATAGTACCAAACTCTGTAAAAACAAATGGCTTAAAAGTATTATTAAAAGGTTATTCGAGAATTATTAAAACTAAATGAAGAAATAGATAGGTTTTTAGGCAAAATGCAAGTCACGAATCTCTATAACTCTTGTAAGTTTGTGACATGGTTAGGACATAATGGGGAAAGTCTCCTTTCTTTTTCTTAACTTTCTTTATAAGCTCATTAAGTAAAAGGTGTCTTAAAATGTTTATAAAACGGAAAAAAAATTGGAAATATACCACGAAATATGTTTAAATTACCATTCTTTTTCATGTAAATCCCTCGCGATTAATTCTTGAGATGGAGTTTGTTGTGAAAAGTCCTATAAATTTCAACAAAGATGGTCAAGTTAGTCAAAATTGGTCAAAATTAAACCTTAATAAAACATAATATGTTGAAGAATTAGGCTGCCAATAAAGGAAACACTTTCTCAGCTACACGAAAAGGAACTGAAAAGCCACCATGAGTGCTCGTCTCACTTGTTGTCAAAGATTTACAAAATTAATTTGTCGGTTGTTTGCTAGGGGAGCCCAAAATTCACATGAAGAAATGCTTCTTTGTTTGAAGCTGAGCTCATTAGCAGGATGCTATTTATTGTCATTGATCTCCAAAGCCAGTTCAATATAGTCAAAAAAAATATGTAGTTCCAGTCTTGCATTCCTCCATATACGGGATACCTGCACCAATCATTCATATTGGTTTTGGAACATTATACATTTTAAATAGAACAATATCGTTGGGCCCATTACTTATTCCTTCTTCAAATTCACTACTTTGAAACATGTTAAGTGAGAGCCACTATACAGATTTGCCATGTATTTGAAAGTTTCATCGTTAGGACATGCATAGTAACTTTTGCTAAAAAAAATAAATAAATAAATAAAATAAAAAATAAAAAATAAAACCCATGTCAACATACTAGAATATAATCTATATACCATATTTTAAATCTTAAGGTTCAAATTAAGTTACTGAAGTATTTAACTAAACATTTAAGTCTTAAAATGCAAATAAACATAAGTGCAGTAGAAAAATGTTTACTAGAATGTGAGCATTTTTATCAAAAAAGTTTAAAAAAACATTAATTGATTTGGAACTTACCTTCTATCATCGGTCCCATTCCATGGATAATTTGCAATAATTGCTCCCAAAGAAATAAGAAACATACACACGCATATACAGATAGTAAAATTAACAATAGATAGACCTGAGGAAGAAGAAAGGCAGTAGACAATCAATTTTGAACAGGGCGGTAAAAGCATGGTTGTTTTATTTCGGTGCATAGCTCTGTCGACAATCAATTTTGAAGAATCATGGATATATAAGATTCTTTGATTCGTGGAGTGTGACTGGAAGTCGTTATTCATCGGATATTAAAAAATCTTTGCGAATACGGATCCATACCTTCATAATCGGTGATGGTGGAGACATCCATGTATTCTAAGGTCCGATCGTTGATTCTTGGATTAACCGTATGAGATTTGGAGATTGGAGATTGGAAGCAGCAATGGATTCCTTTATCACTCGATTCCGTGATAGAGCTTGAGCTACATTTAGCATTCACTCCATGAAATATGTGAAACAAGAAGCTTATTAATAGAATTTTTCATATGAGCAAAAGACAAACACATCATGTCATCATACTCTAGAAAAAAAAAAAATATGAGAAGAGACATTGTTTATTGGATTACCTGATTCACGAAAGATAGAAGATATTGAATGAAGATCAATTGCTACATCATTATATGGCACATTCACTTTGATCTTCCGTTTTTTGACGGCAAATTTACCAATTGGACATCTAGGTTAACAAGTAACAAAGCTTTCAAGTATTAGTTTTGTTGTTACAATTAATCAACACTTCAAATAGCCAACACAATTACAATTTGGAATTGTTGCATTAGGTATCTAATCCTATATTATAATTAGTATATACTTGAAATGGTGGTAGCATAGTCCTTTTATGTTGCCCTCAAACCTAGCAATTAGATAGGATGACTATTAGAGAGACATTGACTTATTATATGATTAATAGATTAATATAAATAGTTTATTAATATATTATGAGCATAATATATTAATTAGAAATAGTAATATTTAATAAAGAATTAATCAGGAATTAATTAGAATTAATTTTGGGATTAATTGGATTAATTAAAAGTATAGAAGTTAAAGTGTAATTATTCAATAGTTGAAAAATAGGCATTCTAGAACCTTCCTAGAAGCCTGGGACGGTTTTAGGAGAGGTTTTAGGGTTCTGGAATTATCCTTGGAGGATAATTAGGAATATGGATAATTAACAAGTCAAAATAATATTATTATATTGGTTTTAGGGTTATCAAGGGTTTCCCAGTTGCACTAAAAATAGGACCTTGTATACCTTAATTTCAACCACCACTTTATTATAAAGAAAGGGATGAAATTCTTCTACTGCTCCTCTCTCTTCGGTTTTCATTGTTGCTAGCTTCGGTGTGAACCATCCGAGACACGACATTTGTGGTGCTAGCTTCCAGAAGATCTAAAAGTGAAGGATTCTTGTTATTTACTATAATAAAAATAAGGTATGTAATCATAAACCCTTCTTTGGTATTTTCAAAAATAACCTAGGGTGTTTATGTTATATTATTTGATGTTCTTCGCTATACGTTCGATAATGAAAGCATAGATCCTTTAGGTTGCATGTGAACTTAAGGGTTTTTAAGTTTATTTGTTTTACCTATATCCTATCAATGGTATCAGAGCATCTGGTTTGTTTTCAACTGAATAGCATAATTTAAGAATTAGATCAATTAGGGTTTATAGAAAATAAACCCTAAAAGCTAAGAACTTCGTCTTGGGTTAGGTTTTTCGAAACCCTAGCCCCTTCACTTTGATTTCGAAATTTAGGGTTAGGGTTTTTGAAACACTAGCTTTCCTCACCAAGATTTACAAAAAATGGCTAGGTTGTTAGGGTTTCCTATTTTAGATAATTTTTAGTTTAATTCGATTAAAATGGATAACTCCTACACCCTAATTTTCGAAAATAAGAGGGTTAGGATTAGGATTAAATTATTAGATTAGTTTAATTAGTTAATCCTTATTTTATTTAATATATTTAATTAATAGATAAATATTAAAAAAAAAATTGGTTTATTTTCAATGTAAATTAATTGATCATTAATTTTCGAAACATACAATTAAAAACAACAACAACAACAACAACAACAACAACAACAACAACAACAACAACAACAATAATAATAATAATAATAATAATAATAATAATAATAATAATAAAACTAGTATTTTGAAAAGCTTAAAATACACCTTATATATTATTATTAATTGTTAATATATTAGATGTATAAGAATCAATTAGTCAAATCGCTAGTATGTCTCATTCATGAAGCTAGTCTATAAGAAAGTATAAGGAAACCGCCTATAAGATGGCAGTTGAGTGGGTGTCCACTCTCACCTACCGCTTGCTTGCTTAGTGGGGGTCATTAGCAGAACGGATTTGATAGGAAAACTAAATCTCATTAAGAGTATAGTCTTATTAAAAGTACTAGTACGTCAATCCATGAAATTGCACAATATACTTTATAAGTCGTTAGTGGAGAGTGTGTGGTTAACAAACACACTAATATGGACTAATAAAGAGTTGTAATTGGTATCTCATAAATTTTCATTGTTGATGGAGTGTGTGTGGTTTACCAAGCACATTTTCATGGATATTCACATCTTGTTTGTAATCATGTATCCCATTCACAAATAGAAGAGCATAATCTGAGATTAAACATGTCATTAAATAGATTCAGTGAATCTCAAAAGACCTAGGAATTTCACTTAATTTCATTTCTTGTCTGGGGGGATTGGTAAATCGTCATTTACCTACCTTTATAAAATTTACAATTAGATTACGACATCCCTTTTCTAAGTTGTGAATTATATAGTTGGGTCCTAGCCTTAATACTTTATTTTGGGTTACTATATTAAGGATTATTCTTATCTAACTAAAACTACCTTCATTTTATAGATGTCTAATCCCACTGATTCTTCTTCTCCCTCCTCCTCCAACCACAATATCTTATGTCTATTGTTGATCTCCTCAAAGGTGACATTAGATGGCACCACCTATAATGACTAGATACATAACACAAAGATGGCCCTTCGATTCGAGAACAAGGATTTTGTCCTTGAGAAGGAAGTTATTGAAATCAAAGAAGAGAATGACACTCCTGAAGAACTAGCCTCCTACAAGAAACACTACGATGATGCAACAAAAGTTTCTTGCATCATGTTCTCTACTATGTCCCCTGAGTTGCAGAGGTTCTATGAGGACTAATGGTCATATGAGATGAACAAGGACCTTGTGGAAAAGTTTCACAAGTGAGCTCATCAAGAAAAGTATGAAGTGGACAAATCCATCATGGCTTGCAAGCTGAAAGAGGGAAAGTCTATATGTGGCCACGTGTAGAGAAAGCAACAATTCGTGGAGTGCCTTATTAGGCTAATTTTTTACTTTGATGAGGAGTTGGCTATTGATATAGTCCTAAACTCCTTACCAAGTTGTTATGATTAATTCATTATGACCTATCACTTTGAACAAAATTGAGACCACCTTGGCTGAATTGCACAACCTACTACAGACATCTGAAGCAAGAATGAAGAGAAAAGCTTTATCCTCCACTCCTACTAGTGCTCCTATTTTGGCTATAACATAGGGAAAAGGGAAGAATAATAAAGGTCCTCCTAAGCATAACATGAAGGGCAAGGCCCATGTCAGGTAATCTAGCAGTGGCCCAAATCCCAAGCCCAGTTCTAACATTCCTTTCATTTATGTCCTAAACAGGCCAATTGCTTTTACTACAATGACAAGGGTCATTGGAAACGAAGTTGCCCAATGTATCCACAAGATTTCAAGGATGGCAAGGTGAAACGATCTTTTGCAGGTATATTGTAACATTTGGAATTGCAGGTATGCTATTTTGATTATTTAATCATTTAACTTTTTTGGAGTTACTGGAGGGACTTGACGAGTTGGTGCATCAACTCGTCGAGTAGGGTCGTGACTTTTGACGCGTTTTAGTAACCGAACTCACCAAGTCGGGTATCTGACTTGATGAGTCGGTGCTAACGAGGAAAACCCTAATTTATAGGGTTTAGGGCCTATTTAAAGGTCCTTATGGCCTTCATTTGCAGCCACTTACACCCTTGAGAAACCCTAGAGAGCGAAGAGAGCTTAGAGAGCAAAGAAACGACTAATTTATCATCCTTTTTGGTGTGTTCTTGAAAGAATGAGTGGGAAAGTCCAAGCTAGATCGATTGTGGAGCTTGGATTTGCGTTTTTCATTCTGAGATTTCCCTTCTGGAGGTACAAATCCTTTCCCATTTCATGTATTTGTTAGATTTCTTGAATCTAGGGTTTCTTTGCATCTTTTTGAGTTGGATTATGAAGCATGTGATGTCCCAAAGTGGTGTAGATGTTGGATCTGGACCAAGAGAGGTCCAAAAAGTCCTAACCTTTCAGCTTTATGCTGTTTCATGAGAGTTTCCAGAGTATGTTACCATTTTAAAGGTTATTTCTCCATTTATGGCTTTGTATGTGTTGCATGAACGTAAAGTTTGAACCTTTACGTGACTTTTGAGTGCTAGAAGGTTAGATATACTAGTTAGAGAAGCAGATCTGACCTCAAAAGGTCGTTTGAGTGTTGCCATGGAAGGAATTTGCCTAGTCCATAAGGGGATTCAATGAGTCGAGTCGGGTTGCCCTGCGATTCATGACCAGTAGTAGCCCGTTTAGTGGAAGATTCACTCAACGAGTCGAGTGAGGTTTAGAAAGATCCAGAGGACACGCTTGGACTCGCCGAGTCACCTATGTGCACTCCACGATTCTGTTCAAAGTTCGACCGTTGACTTTCGTTGACTTTTAGGGTTGGGTCAACACTTGGACTTTTGGACCATTAGAAGGGTAAAATGGTCTTTTAGCCTTCTGAGAGAACATTGGAACGAACTAGTCTAGCCTGGAGAGTCATTATGAATTTAAGATGATTGCTTATATGTTTAGGCGGGGCTAGGTTATTGTTACGAGGTTCAGGGATACCGAGCACGTGAGTTACTAGACAGCATACGAGGTGAGTCTTCTCACTATACTTTACCTAGAATGGTAACTATGTGTGAGAGGAAGGACTTATATGTTATACGGAGTATGTGATATGTGTTTCTATGTGATATGTGTGTGTTATGCTATGTTATGAGTACCACGATATGGACCAAAAGGTCAACAGTGTATGGACCAAAAGGTCAAGATGATGAGGATCGGAAGGTCATACGGGTAGGGACTGAAGGTCTACCAGAGTTAGGATAGAAGTCCCCTGAGAATCATCGATTGGAAGATCCCATAGAGTTATGGCCTTGAGTGGCGTATGTGTTGTATATGGTATTTTGGGGAACTCACTAAGCATTTATGCTTACAATGTTATGTGTTATGTGTTTCAGGTGCTAGCGATGATCGCGGGAAGGCGCCGACATGATCCGTACACACTGGCAGAAGATTTTTTTTATGATCTTGGGATACGTTTTTATCCTGATGACATTTGTTAAACTTGAGAATTTGAGAATATAGAATGAGTTTTATGTTATCTGAAAAATGAAAAATTGTTTTGAAAATTCACGTTATCACATATAGACATTATTTCATCTAATAACTCATTATCTTCTCGTTCTTGGGTCTTTGATATAGGATGTGGATTTCACATTTGTTTTGTTTTGCATGAGCTAAAAGAAAGTGAGGAGGTGGAGCACGGAAGGATGAACCTGATCATGCGAAATAGGCGATCTTCTCCTATTACTAAGATTGGAACTTATATTCTAGTGCTTACTAGTCGAGTTTGTTTAGAATTAATAAATTGTTGCTACTCATTAGAATTTACACGAAACATTATTTCTTTTCATGCATTGTTCAGACAATGTTTTAGATACTAATTTAATGATATGAATGGATCTATTTCTGCTTATAAAAATGGTGTTTTTATATTTCAAGCTTTACCTTGTGATGATGTGTATGAAACTGTGATGTGTGTTGATAATTTGGGCAATATTGTTTTTCGTGTTGATTTGTCTAATGGTGTAGAAAAAGCATGCTTGTGGCAATGTCATCTTGGACACATTAAAAGGAAACGCATCACCGAACTCAAAGAGGATGGAATGTTGTAATCATTTGGCCTAAGGTCAGATGATACATGAGAATCTTATCTTTGAGGAAGGATGACAAAATCACCTTTTACAGGATCTTGTGAAAAAGGTAAAGGTTTGTACGATCTCATACATATAGATGTGCGTAGACCCTTCAGATCATCCACAAGGGATGCTAATCGATTCTATGTAACTTTTATAGATGATTATAATAGATATTGTTATATCTACTAAATCAAGCATAAGTCAGAAACCTTTGAAAAGTTCAAAGAGTTTAAACATGAAGTCAAGAATCAGTTGGGTAGGAAGATAAAGTTGCTTAGATCCAATAAAGGCAGAGAGTATCTTAGTATCGAGTTCAATGACTATCTAAACGATTATGGAATAGTTTCACAATTGAATCCTCCTAAGACACCAATGTTGAATGGTGTGGTTGAGAGTCGTAACCGGACATTGTTAGAGGTGGTTCATTCCATGATGAGTTGTTCTTCTCTTCATATTCACTTCTAGGAGTATGCCTTAGACACAGATGCCCACATCCTCAATCTTGTCTCCATAAAAAAGTTTTCCAAACCACCTCATGAGATGTGGATAGGGAAAGTACCCTCGTTAACACATATCAAAGTTTAGGGTTCTGAAGCTTTCATGAGTAGAGACTCTTGACAAGCTAGTAGCTAGAAGTGAGAAGCGTATTTTCATTGGTTACCTAAAGAAGTCATTTGGATATTTGTTCTACAAACCTAGTGAGAACTCGATATTTGTAGCACGAATATGAGTCGTTCGATATATATATATATATATATATATATATATATATATATATATATATATATATATATATATAGAGAGAGAGAGAGAGAGAGAGAGAGAGAGTTCATATTCAAAGAGGATAGTGGGAGTATCATTGACATTGAAGAAATTTAAGAGTTAACAAGTGAAGGAACCTTAGATGACACTAGCACTAAATAAGAGGAAGAGGTTCATGTTGAACCAATAGACATATCATTACCTCTTAGGCATTCTAATAGAGTTTGCATGCCACCTGATTTCTATGACTTCCATATTTTTACAAATGGTGACATGTTTGTCAGTGATAGGATACTGATAAATTTAGATGAGTTGGCTAGTTACAAGTAAGCAATGGTAGGCCTTGAGGCTGCTAAATGGAAAGAGGAAATAGACATCGAGATCAAGTACATGTATGAAAACCAAGTTTGGAATTTGGTTGATAATGTACCAGGTCGAAAGCCATTTGGGTGCAAATGGATATTAAAGAAAAAGAGTAACATGGATGGAAAGGTACAAAATTTCAAGGCTTGGCTGGTTGCAAACTGCTTTACTCAAACCCTAGGGGTTGACTATGATGAGACCTTTTGACCAATATCCAAGATAAAATCTATTAGGATAATGTTCACCATATTTGCCATTCATGACTATGAAATTTGGAAGATGGATGTCAAAACCGCTTTCCTTAATGAGAGGTTGGCTGAAGATGTTTACATGGGTCGACCAGAGGGTCTTTTAGATGCAAAGTTTCCAAATGGAGTGTGGAAGCTTGAGAAATCCATCTATGGATTGAAACAAGCATTTCGCAGCTGGAATCTTTACTTCCATGAGAAAGTCAAAGATTTTGGTTTCTCTAGGAGTGAAGATGAGTCATGTGTGTATATCGAGACTAGTGGGAGTATAATGACTTTATAGTGTTGTATGTCGATGACATACTACTCACCGGAAATGACATTCAAACATTGCAAGAAGTTAAGTCTTGGCTTGGAAAGTGTTTTGCCATGAAATACCTTAAAGAAGAAGCCTATGTTATCAAGATAAGAATCTTGAGAGATAGAAAGAAGAGTCAAATTGGACTTAATCAAAGTACATACTTGGATAAAGTACTAAAGAAGTTTAGTATGGAAAATTCCAAGAAAGGAGAGCTACATATCCAAAGTAATCCCAAACTAAGTAAGACTCAAATCCTTAGTAGAGATGAAGAGATAGTTGACATGAGTATGGTACCTTACGCTTTGGTTGTAGGGTCGATCATGTAGGCTATGACATATAATTTCCCTAATATGTCCTTTTCCTTGAGCATGGTTAGTCGCTATAAGGGAAATCACGCTAAAGCTCATTGGACAGTGATTAAGAGCATTCTCAAGTATTTGTGAAGAACGAAGGACTCGCATCTAGTCCTTGGTGGTAATGATACATTGAGAGTGAGTGGGAACATTGATGCTACCTTTTATACAGATAGAGACAACTTTCGATCTCATTCGGGCTGGTGTTCACTCTAAATGGTGTAGTAGTAACTTGGAAGAGCTCTAAACAAGACACGGTGGCTAATTCAACCTTCGAATAAGAGTACATAGCTGCAAGTGACGAATCAAAGGAAGCCACTTAGCTGAAGAGCTTCATAGGTGACCTTAGAGTTATCCCGACCATTCAGGAGCCAATGGAACTATTATGTGATGAATAAGGAGTGGCTTCCTTCATTAATGAACCAAGAGATCATGGAAAGTCTATACATATCAACATAAAGTACCATTACATTAGATATTAAATAGAAGAAAGTTAAATCAACATGAAGAGGGTATTATCAAAAGAGAATCCTACGGATCCTTTAACGAAGGCTCTACGTAAGGTCAAGCATAGTCAACATGCTAGGAGCATTGGTCTGAGAGATGATATTAGTTTCAGTAGTTAGATAGTTGGTTTGAAACTTTTAACAAAATAAATGTAATTGATTTTTGCTGATTAAATAATGTAGAATTACATATGAGTTTGTTTACTTCTGTTTGTCAATTGTTTATACTTATGTTTCCTTTTGCATGTTTTACTTCCCGATTAATATGATTATTCAAATTCCATAGCCGGTCGTACTTTTGGAAGTAAGTAGTGAATTAAAACTATCACGAATTCGATAAAACTACACTCAGAGAATTACTTTATGGACTCCATCACAAGTAATTCTAAGATGACACTATCTTATGATCTTGAATTGTAGATATATGAGTTATAATTTACAAGTAGGTTCTACATTGGTAATGCTAAACACATCAGTAACTTGATGTTAAAAATGTATTGTCATGCATGATTTGATAAGTAAAAGATGCAAGAATATCAGTCAAAGTTTATTTGTTCCTTTCCCCTAACGGGTAAAGCGATACCTTTGGGCCCCTCGGTGATTTGGTGTTGACTTATAATATTGCGCCTAACCAGGACTAAGTTGATGTGTTCGATTAAAAGTCCTATATAATAACAAATCAAAAATAGGGAAACAAAGTCTTGGAGAACGAGATTGATTCCATTCCATGTCTCATGTCTGAATGATATCTTGCATAATGGAGGAATATATGATCACTAATCTTAGGAAGCGTAACTGACTAGGTCAGAGTTTGGAAGCGGTTTTTGGAAGTTATAATTTGGTGATCGATTTAGAAGTTATACTGGCAGTTATAGACTTATCCAAGTGAGGGATTGTTGGGTTAGGTGCCTAAGCCCATAACTATAATTAGTATATACTTGAACTGATAATAGCATAGTCCTTTTAGGTTTTCCTCAAACCTAGAGATTAGACATGATGACTATTAGAGGGAGATTGATTTATTATATGATTAACAAATCATGATAAATAGTTTGTTAACATATTATGAGAATAATATATTATATTTATATAAAATTAAAATAGTAATATTTAATTAAGAATTAATCAGGAATTTATTAGAATTCACAACCCGAAATATTTGGATCAAGCAAGATCTAAATCTTAACCTTATACGAGTGAATTCAAAACTTCACCTGATGCCTTAGAACTCTAAAAGCCATGGAAGTTTTATATAAGTTGTGAAATACTTAAAACATTGAAAACCATATGATAAATAAACCCTCGAAATTAAACAAGTTTAATAGAGTAAAACTAGTCAAATGGTGGGAATAGAAATCATGAAATTTGAACATGGTTTAATTAATAAATAGCTAAGTACCCCACCCACCCTAGAACACCCTTATACCGGAATCAACACCCTAGGACACTACAAAACCGAAATCACCCTAAATAGGCCACATCTTGGCTGAAAACCACATTAGTGATCAATGTTTGGCCGAAAACATAAATGGAAAATGGAGGGGACCAAAAACATTAAGTGGAGCCAAGCCTAGAATGATTTCGGTCATGGTAACATATTTTAAGGTAGTTGTGGTCATAGTTTGGGAATAAGACAAAAAGGATTGACCTTATGAAGTGAAGTTGCATCTTCCTAATGTATTCCCAATAAACCATGTATTATCCACCAGATACCTATGCTTTAACCTTTAGATTACCAAGCATATATTCCACCCTTCCTTGCTTCATAAACATTGACAGGAAAATGCTAAATGATTAACACTTATTTCCTAAACTTCACTCATATTCTCTCAGACTTCACTCATGTTCTCTCAAAATATCCTCTCAAGTTCAAGAGTAAGAAAGTGCTAAAGGATAAATTCTTCAAACGTCCTTAGAGTTTTGGTAAGTTATCCTATTAATCTAGTGTTTATTATCACCTTCATGAAATATTTATATTAGTTACACAAATTAATATATTACAAAACTCTTAGGATAACATTACTTCCAAGAAAGTTCATCAACCCATCCAAGAGTTTAGGCATGAGATCTTCACTCCACCACTCCAATCAACTCATTAACCAACCCAAGGTGATGACAATTCTAACTGTAGTAACAACCAAGGAAACCAACAAGGGATAACTTACCAATACACTGCAAACCCCAAACCTAAGATCATGAAACTAAAGTTCGAGAACAAGAAAAGGGAGAAGTTTGACTAAAGGGCTTACAAGAAGGCAATAAGTTGCAATAATCCATAACCCCATTGGCCCTAATACCTTAGCACCGGTAAAACCATATCATGGAAACCTCCTACACTGCATCAAGTGCAACTACCATCATCATGGAGTCTGTCGGGAATTATATTGCAATAACTGCAACAAGAAAGGGCACACCGCGTGTTTCTGAAGGACCACGGCCAAATGCATCACTCCAAACTCCAAGGCATGAATGAGTCCAATATGCCATAACTGCGGTGAAATGGGAAATTTCAAGAGAGATTGCCCAACAGAGAGGAATGACGGAGGAGCGGGAGGAGTCTAACAACAGGACACGAAGAAGCAATGAGGATCCCTACTAGGATTTCAGTACGTTTCCAAACAACGAAAATTAAACATAAAATTTCACTAAAATTTTTGACAAGTAAAAACATAATCATAAATTATTCCCTCATCCGAACAAACCATATAATTCATAGAAAAACTAAAGAGCCTTGTGGTGAGCTATGATGGCTTAGTGTAAACATAGGTCCATATGTACTTAAGATACTATAGACTTAGAGTGCATGGTTCCACCTTAATTTTTGTTCCTTGTCTGGTTGTGGACTTAGGGCAGGGCTACTCAGTCGACAATCTTTTCAATCTTAAATTATATACGACTAGGCTACATCAAACTATCATAGAGAGGCCTAATATAAATCATACTACGAAATTCCATCGTTGATATCAAAGCACTCGTACTACTAGAACACCCTAAAATCCAGAAAAAAATAATCGCAGTAATAAAAACAAGGATGAAACTGGTAGTGTTAAAAGCATGCACATAGAACACATTATCATTTTAAACAATCATTCCTTCCAAATCGACCTAACACCTATTATGATAAGAAGCCCAACTTCGTCAACCAACATGGACTGGCTTGACCCTCACCATACTAATTCCAAGCACTGCAAAGAGACCCTTCGCTTTACACGACCAATTAAGGAAACTCTTTCAAATCTATAACGACAAACCTCTGAAGCATCTATTGCATCTGGAATTATAAGTATCTATGTAAGAGGTACCACGCTCTTTCCTAACCCATAGTAGAAATAAGAAACAAGAAGGAAAAAGACCTCAAAGGAATCTCAGATTTTTATAACCTCCCCAAGACATTCTCGAAGCCCTTTCTAAAGTATCACCCTTGTGCCAAGATGAGTTCCAAATCGATTTGACTCGGGAGCCATTCTAGTAACCAGACCCCATATACCACTTAGCACCAACACAAGAGAAAAACATACATTGTCTAATCAATATAATGAATCAATAAGTAAGGAAACTATCAGACCAAGCCTCTAACCTCAGGAAGAACCCATCCGACTCATAAGGAGTAAAGGCGAATTGCTCTTAGGATCACTAACGACTAAGAGTCAAACTAGCCTATCATCAAGGATCGATATCCCATATTTCGAATTGACAACCTATTCAACCAAATTTAACAAAACAAACAAAGGTCAACACCCCACGAGATCAAAATTCTGTAGGAAGAAACTCCCAAGATAACCCAAGATTCTTAGGACCAGCTACATGACCCGCAACCTTAACCTTAATGACATTAGTGTTCGTCTTAAGGTCTAGGGAACACTACCTCTAGGGCATCTAGTACGCCAACATCATTAGATCAATCTAGGTCCTCTCCGTGATCGGTCTGATGGCTTATAGACTTCAGTTACCGCAACAAATCAGCATCATATATTCCATATTCCACGCGTCCAACCCTAATAAGTTTCTAATCACCGAAGCTCTGGTAACCTCACTCAATGTAATCCAAGTAAACAAGATCCTACAACCGAAAGAGGAACATGTGAGAATCATGACCAAACCAAAATAGCAAGGTCAAATACCAATAGCGAAGGTCCGTTGGAACACCAAGCAAGGACCTAAATTCCTCTAGAAACGGAGAGACCAGATGAAGTAAAGGTACCTACAACCTTATCCTAGTTGCAATAGACGTCCAAGATGCTAATTTCAGGGCGAAATTCCATCTAACGCTGGGATGATATGACAACCCAAAATATTTGGATCAAGAAAAGTCTAAATCTTAACCTTGTACGAGTGAATTCACAACTTAACCTAATGCCCTAGAACTCCGAAAGCCATGAAGGGCAAGTTTTATATAAGTTGTTAAATACTTAAAACTTTGAAAACCATATGATAAAAAACCCCTCGAAAGTAAACAAGTATAATAGAGCAAAACTAGTCAAATGGTGGGAATAGAAGTCATGAAATTTGAACATGGGTTAATTAATAACTAGCTAAGTAAGACACGCACCCTAGAACACCCCTAGACTGAAATCAACACCCTAAGACACTACAAAACCGAAGTCACCCTAAATAGGCCACATCTTGGCCGAAAACTACCTTAGTGATCAATGTTTGGCCGAAAACATAAAGGAAAATGGAGGGGACCAAAAACATTAAGTGGAGCCAAGCCTAGAATGATTTCGGTGATGGTAACATATTTTAAGGTAGTTGTGGTCATAGTTGGGAATAAAACAAAAAGGGTTAACCTTATGAAGTGAAGTTGCATCTTCCTAATGTATTCCCAGTAAACCATGCATTATCCACCATATCTGTATGCTTTAACCTTTAGATTACCAAGCATATATTCCACCCTTCCTTGCTTCATAAACATCGACAGTAAAATGAAAAATATTAACACTTATTTCCTAAACTTCACTCATACTCTCTCAAACTTCACTCATTTTCATTCAAAATTTCATCTCAAGTTCAAGAGTAAGAAAGTGCTAAAGGATTAATTCTTCAAGCTTCCTTAGAGTTTTGGTAAATTATCCTATTAATCTAGTGTTTATTATTACCTTCATGAAAGATTTATATAAACTACATAAATTAGTGTATGATAAAACTCTTAGGATAACATCCATCCAAGGAAGTTCATGAACTCATCCTAGAGTTTAGGCTTGAGATCTTCACTCCATCACTCCAATCAACTCAGTAACCAAATCAAGGTGAGCTTTATACCTCCATATTTTCGCATTTTTCATTGTTTTCGGGGGTAGGATACAAGCCAAATCTCGATTAACCATTGGATATTAGGATGTACCAATGTGCTATATGTTTAACCTTTGGCAATCGCATGCATCTTAAATATTGTGTTGAAAATGAAACAACTAATTGTGAAAAAAAGGTTATCATATGTAACATCATGAAAATCGACATGAAAATATTTTGACTCAAAACTTTCAAATTGGTAATAAGGTGCAAATCATAACTACATGATTTGATATTTTATGAAACATAATTATATATGTAAAATGGTCATAAACTTGTATTCATGATTTTGATAGGTTAAAATTCAAGATATTATGTTATTTTTATACCAAATGTTACAAATACTTACCTTTAATGATGAATATTTTTATAAAATTGTAATAATTAGTTTTACCAAAATGGTGGACAAAACAGTTCATGACCGAAATATAGATTTCTCATGAACTTTGTGCCATAAAAACTCTTAAGGCATGGAAAATATGCATGTTAAGAAATTTGTAAAACGCGTGTCATAAAGCATCTATCGCAAGTTTAAAATAAATAATTTATTTTCTTTTTTGAAAAAAGGGACTCGAAATTCGCGTAAATCTGTTAAGGCTCTTGTGAGACTTCCCTTCACCGTACCTACCTAGTGTACAACGTAAGTCCTGTAGTTATAATCAGAGTCTCTTGGAGGGAGAGTGGCGTAATTGTGTATAGATCTATACGGGGTTGACACCCCTACACCTAAGTCGTTCCCTACAGCTAGATGGGGCCAGTCTAGGGTGACAAATATCCTACCAAAATTGACGCCTAAAAAACATCACGACAAACATATTCGTCATATCAAGAATGGTCGTAACTACTCACATAGGGATTAACGAAAATGACTTTGTTTATGGATAGCTTATACTTCATTGGTTTTATTGAACAAATTAAACTATAAACTATTTTATGTATGATACTCACTTCCTTCATAATCTTAGGGTTTAAGACCACACTTCACCTTTAAGAAAAATATTGCATTTTTCTAGAAATATACATTATTACTTTATAAGAAAAAGATAACAAGGGATTACTTTCAAGTTCAGCTCATACTAATGAAAATATTGTATTTTCTAGGAGCACACTCCTTACAAATATAACAAAAGAAAACAAAGGGCATGCATGCATATATGCACAATTTTTTTAAACGAAACTTACAAACTTTTTTTAATAGAAAATTTCAGATTTTCTTAAAGTACAACAAGAACTATTCTAAACAAGATGTGGACAGGGAAAGCAACCTCATTAGCACACATCAAGGTTTGGGGTTGTGAAGTTTTCATAAGACGAGAGACTCACGACAAGCTCGAACCTCGTAGTAAGCGATGTATTTTCATCGGCTACCCGCAGAAATCCTTTAGATATCTCTTCTATAGACCGAGTGACAATGTAGTCTTCATTGCAAGGAGAGGGGTTTTCCAAGAACGAGAACTCACAAACCAAGGAGACAGTAGGAGGCAGATCGATCTTGAAGAGATTCAAGAATCTAGTGATGAAGGAACCTCTACCGCTAGCGCTCAACCCACGGAGGAAACTCCGGTTGAACCGATTGACCAACCCTTACCTCTTAGATGTTCCGAAAGAGTTAGAGTTCAACCCCAATTATATGGCTTTCGTATTACTACCGAAGGGGACACGTATATTAGTAACAATACACTAGTAAACCTAGATGAAGCTAACAGCTATAAGGAAGCTATGGCAGGTCTGGAGTTTGCTAAATGGAAAGAGATAATTGATAGTGAGATTCAGTCCATGTTGACAACCAAGTTTGGAATTTGGTTGACAATGTGCCCGAACGTAAGACAGTTGGGTGCAAATGGATCTTCAAGAAGAAGACCGACGTGGATGGGAATGTGCACACGTATAACGCACGTCTAGTGGCGAAGGGCTTTACTCGAACTCCCGGAGTTGACTATGATGAGACCTTCTCACCAGTTGCTAAGATAAAATCTATTAGGGTGATGCTAGCCATTGTCGCATTTCATGATTATGAGATATGCCAAATGGATGTCAAAACTGCTTTCCTTGATGGGATGTTGGCTGGGGATGATTACATGGTTCAGCCAGAGGGTTTTGTCGATCCGAATCATCCCAATAGAGTGTGCAAGCTTGAGAAGTCCATTTATGGACTTAAGCAAGCATCTCGCAGATGGAATCTTTGCTTTGATGAGAAAGTCAAAAACTTTGGATTTGTACGAAGTGAAGATGAATCATGCGTATATGTCAAAGCCAGTGGGAGAATAGTTAGCTTTCTCGTTTTGTATGTCGATGACATACTACTCATAGGAAACAACATCCCGACTCTGCAGGAGGTAAAGTCCTGGCTCGGGAAGTGCTTCGCTATGAAGGACCTCAGAGAGGCTTCCTATATATTGAGAATAAGGATAGTGAGAGAAAGAAATAAAAAGACTAATAGGACTTAGTCGAAATACTTACTTAAATAAAGTACTAAAACGTTTTACTATGGAAAACTCGAAGAAGGGATAACTACCGATAAAAAGTAATACAAAGTTGAGTAAGACTCAAAGTCCGAGTACCGAAGCCGAGATAGCTGAGATGAGCCGAGTACCTTACGCTTCCGTAGTTGGCTCAATCATGTATGCTATGTCTTGTACTCGACCAGATGTGGCCTTTGCTTTGAGCATGATCAGTAGATATGAAGGGAATCCTGGAAGAGCGCATTGGATTGCGGTCAATGGAGGACCAAGGAATGGTTTCTAGTCCTTGGAGGGAGTGATGACTTAAAGGTGTGAGGATATAGTGACACCAGTTTCTAGACCGACAGGGACAATTAGCGTTCGAAGTCGGGATGGGTGTTTACCCTTAATGGAGGAGCGATAACTTGGAAAAGTTCCAAACAGGAAACTGTAGTTGATTCAACGTGTGAATCAGAGTACATTGCAGCGAGCGAAGCGTCAAAGGAGGCAATATGGCTGAAGAACTTCATTGGCGATCTTGGAGTTGTGCTTGCTATAAAGGAGCGCATGGAAATTTTCTGTGATAATGAAGGAGTGGTTGCCTTGACCAAGGAACTGAGGGATCATGGTAGATCTCGGCATATCGATAGAAAATATCACTTTATTAGACATCGAGTAGAAGAAGGACACCTCGTAGTTAAGAGGATATCATCAGAAGATAACCTATCAGATCCGCTTACAAAGGGACTAAGCAGGGTTAAGCACTTGCAGCATGCTAGGAGTATTGGGCTGAAGGATGATATTCATTTAGATTAGATAGTATTAGAAACGTGTAATAGGTAAATGTAACTGACATTTGATGATTAAATAAAGGAGTATTTTTTATAAGTAAAGTTACTATCTTTTGTTGATTGTTTAGCTATTGTTTCACTTTGCATGTTTTGACTTCCAGAATAATTAAGTTATTAAGAATAATTGAGTTATTCGAATGGTCCACAATCGTTCATATGTTGGAAGTAGGTATGAATGAAGATTGTCGTGAATTGGTGTGTAGAATGTCTAAATGGTATTAGACATAGGAAAGGTTGCTGCAATGTTCATGAGTGCTTATGAACAAGTTTTGAGCATTGGAATAAACCCGCGCTTGCTGGAATCACTTTGGGGTGATCGCAAGACGATAATATCACTTTGTCTTAAAACCTAGATATATGGTTTATTATTTATTACTTGGTTGTACATTGAAACCTAGATATCACAAAACCATGTACTCGATTCATCCCGGTAGCACTAAAATGTATAGGGACCTAAAACCCTACTACTGGTGGCCGACAATGAAGATTGATGTTGCAAAGTATGTGGCTAAGTGTATGACTTGTGCAAGAGTAAAGACACAACATCAGAAACCGTACGGGAGTTTAGAACCCTTGCCTGTGCCTATGGGTAAGTGGGAAGACATTGCTATGGATTTTATCACTAAACTGCCCAGAACAAAGAATGGTCACGACATGATTTGGGTGGTCATTGATCGATTCACTAAGAGTGCGCATTTCATAGCGGCCAAGGAGAAATGGTCTATGGATAAGCTTGCGAATTTTTACGTGAAGGAAATTGTGAGGCTTCACGGTGTTCCGTTAATGATTCTATCGGATCGCGATAGCCGTTTCACCTCGAGGTTTTGGAAAAGTCTACAAGAGGAAATGGGTACCAAGTTGTGTTTAAGTACAACTTACCATCCGCAGACTGATGACCAGAGCGAACGAACGATACAAACGCTTGAAGATATGCTGAGAGCATGTACTCTGGAATTCCTAGGTAACTGGGATGAACATTTACCTTTGGTAGAATTTTCCTACCATAATAGTTTCCACTCGAGCATTAAGATGGCACCTTACCAACCTTTGTACGGACAGAAGTGTCGTACGCCGTCTTGTTGGCTTGAGGCTGGGGAGAAGCAGTTTATGGGACCGAAGATGGTTCATCAAACTGCTGAAAAGTTGAAAATAATTACGGAAAGAATGTTAGCAGCTCAGGATCGTCAAAAGAGTTATGCTGACAAAAAGCAAAGATCGATGACTTTTGAAGTTGGGGATTCGGTTTTGCTTAAAGTCTCGTCGTAGAAGGGACTTATAAGATTTGGTAAAAGGGGAAAATTAAGTCCAAAGTTTATTAGACCGTTTAAAGTTCTTCAGAGGATTGGGAACCAAGCTTACAAGCTCGAACTACCAGAAGAGCTGAACGGAATTCATAACACTTTTCATGTGTGTTATTTGAGGAATTTCACGGGAGAAGTTCCCGACATGATTCCACTTTTGGAGTTGAGAATCGATGAGAACAAAAGGTTGATTGAAGAACCAGAGGCAATTGTTGACCAAAAGACTAAGAAGTTGTGACGCAAGATGGTCGAGTTACTGCTTGTTCGACGGAAACACACGAATGGGCCGAATCTCACCTGGGAGACGGAGAGTGACATGATGGGTCGTTATCCGCATTTGTTTGTTGATGTGTGATTCTGGGGACGGAATCATTCTAAGGTGGAGAGAATTGTAACGCCTGTGTTTCTGGGACTATCATTAATGTTGATATAATAGTCTAGATTAACCTTTGTAACCCGTTTTGAAATAATAGAAGTGTATTATTTGAATATTATGTGTTTTGTGCTTAATTGCTTAATTATGTGGTTTGATTAATTAAGAATAAAAATAAGCGTCAAAATTTAAGTGTAAAATAAACTTGATATCTTTGGATAATGTTGTAGTAGTTGGAACGAGGTTTCCAAATATATAGAACGACCAAATCTGACTTCGTATGAGGAAGTTATGATTTATTGAAGTTTTGACTTAGCGGTATGCAGCCCGAAATACTCGATTTGAGATCGAGCAGTTTTTAGCCGAAGCAATCTAAACGAGAATCGAATATCTCGTTGTTAGTATCAAAGCGATGAAAAGTTAGACGAGAATAGACGTCGGATGAAGAAGTTATGAATTTATAACGGAATTTTTCTGTCCCGGCCTATTATAAATAATTAAAAAAAAATAAATTCAAAATTAGCCGACGGAGTCTAAACGAAAGTTGTAGAGCGTAGTCTCACCTACGCGTGGATATAAAGAACGTCGAAAACAGAGTTCGTATGAAGAAGATATGAATTTTCAAAGTTTATTAAATAATTAATATTAAAATTTAATTATAAAATCCGGTATTATCCGAAGAGGAGTCACCGAGCTTATCCGAGGTACGCCCAGCGTACAGCGAAGCGTGACGTCCCTCGCACTCGAGTTCTTCGGATAACGAACGCCATGACGTTTTTGGATGCGTACGCCCAGCATACTCCTTACAAATATAACAAAAGAAAACAAAGGGCATGCATGCATATATGCACAGTTTTTTTAAACGAAACTTACAAACTTTTTTTAATAGAAAATTTCAGATTTTCTTAAAGTACAACAAGAACTATTCTAAACAAGATGTGGACAGGGAAAGCAACCTCATTAGCACACATCAAGGTTTGGGGTTGTGAAGTTTTCATAAGACGAGAGACTCACGACAAGCTCGAACCTCGTAGTAAGCGATGTATTTTCATCGGCTACCCGCAGAAATCCTTTAGATATCTCTTCTATAGACCGAGTGACAATGTAGTCTTCATTGCAAGGAGAGGGGTTTTCCAAGAACGAGAACTCATAAACCAAGGAGACAGTAGGAGGCAGATCGATCTTGAAGAGATTCAAGAATCGAGTGATGAAGGAACCTCTACCGCTAGCGCTCAACCCACAGAGGAAACTCCGGTTGAACCGATTGACCAACCCTTACCTCTTAGACGTTCCGAAAGAGTTAGAGTTCAACCCCAATTATATGGCTTTCGTATTACTACCGAAGGGGACACGTATATTAGTAACAGTACACTAGTAAACCTAGATGAAGCTAACAGCTATAAGGAAGCTATGGCAGGTCTGGAGTTTGCTAAATGGAAAGAGATAATTGATAGTGAGATTCAGTCCATGTTGACAACCAAGTTTGGAATTTGGTTGAAAATGTGCCCGAACGTAAGACAGTTGGGTGCAAATAGATCTTCAAGAAGAAGACTGACGTGGATGGGAATGTGCACACGTATAACGCACGACTAGTGGCGAAGGGCTTTACTCGAACTCCCGGAGTTGACTATGATGAGACCTTCTCACCAGTTGCTAAGATAAAATCTATTAGGGTGATGCTAGCCATTGTCGCATTTCATGATTATGAGATATGGCAAATGGATGTCAAAACTGCTTTCCTTGATGGGATGTTGGCTGGGGATGATTACATGGTTCAGCCAGAGGGTTTTGTCGATCCGAATCATCCCAATAGAGTGTGCAAGCTTGAGAAGTCCATTTATGGACTTAAGCAAGCATCTCGCAGATGGAATCTTTGCTTTGATGAGAAAGTCAAAAACTTTGGATATGTACGAAGTGAAGATGAATCATGCGTTTATGTCAAAGCCAGTGGGAGCATAGTTAGCTTTCTCGTTTTGTATGTCGATGACATACTACTCATAGGAAACAACATCCCGACTCTGCAGGAGGTAAAGTCCTGGCTCGGGAAGTGCTTCGCTATGAAGGACCTCAGAGAGGCTTCCTATATATTGAGAATAAGGATAGTGAGAGAAAGAAGTAAAAGTCTAATAGGACTTAGTCAGAATACTTACTTAGATAAAGTACTAAAACGTTTTACTATGGAAAACTCGAAGAAGGGATAACTACCGATAAAAAGTAATACAAAGTTGAGTAAGACTCAAAGTCCGAGTACCGAAGCCGAGATAGCTGAGATGAGCCGAGTACCTTACGCTTCCGTAGTTGGCTCAATCATGTATGCTATGTCTTGTACTCGACCAGATGTGGCCTTTGCTTTGAGCATGATCAGTAGATATGAAGGGAATCCTGGAAGAGCGCATTGGATTGCGGTCAAGGGAGGACCAAGGAATGGTTTCTAGTCCTTGGAGGGAGTGATGACTTAAAGGTGTGAGGATATAGTGACACCAGTTTCTAGACCGACAGGGACAACTACCGTTCGAAGTCGGGATGGGTGTTTACCCTTAATGGAGGAGCGATAACTTGGAAAAGTTCCAAACAGGAAACTGTAGTTGATTCAACGTGTGAATCAGAGTACATTGCAGCGAGCGAAGCGTCAAAGGAGGCAATATGGCTGAAGAACTTCATTGGCGATCTTGGATTTGTGCCTGCTATAAAGGAGCGCATGGAAATTTTCTGTGATAATGAAGGAGTGGTTGCCTTGACCAAGGAACTGAGGGATCATGGTAGATCTCGGCATATCGATAGAAAATATCACTTTATTAGACATCGAGTAGAAGAAGGACACCTCGTAGTTAAGAGGATATCATCAGAAGATAACCCAGCAGATCCGCTTACAAAGGGACTAAGCAGGGTTAAGCACTTGCAGCATGCTAGGAGTATTGGGCTGAAGGATGATATTCGTTTAGATTAGATAGTATTAGAAACGTGTAATAGGTAAATGTAACTGACATTTGATGATTAAATAAAGGAGTATTTTTTATAAGTAAAGTTACTATCTTATGTTGATTGTTTAGCTATTGTTTCACTTTGCATGTTTTGACTTCCAGAATAATTAAGTTATTAAGAATAATTGAGTTATTCGAATGGTCCACAATCGTTCATATGTTGGAAGTAGGTATGAATGAAGATTGTCGTGAATTGGTGTGTAGATTGTCTAAATGGTATTAGACATAGGAAAGGTTGCTGCAATGTTCATGAGTGCTTATGAACAAGTTTTGAGCATTGGAATAAACCCGCGCTTGCTGGAATCACTTTGGGGTGATCGCAAGACGATAATATCACATTGTCTTAAAACGTAGATATATGGTTTATTATTTATTACTTGGTTGTACATTGAAACCTAGATATCACAAAACCATGTACTCGATTCATCCCGGTAGCACTAAAATGTATAGGGACCTAAAACCCTACTACCGGTGGCCGACGATGAAGATTGATGTTGCAAAGTATGTGGCTAAGTGTATGACTTGTGCAAGAGTAAAGACACAACATCAGAAACTGTACGGGAGTTTAGAACCCTTGCCTGTGCCTATGGGTAAGTGGGAACACATTGCTATGGATTTTGTCACTAAACTGCCCAGAACAAAGAATGGTCACGACATGATTTGGGTGGTCGTTGATCGATTCACTAAGAGTGTGCATTTCATAACGGCCAAGGATAAATGGTCTATGGATAAGCTTGCGAATTCTTACGTGAAGGAAATTGTGAGGCTTCACGGTGTTCCGTTAATGATTCTATCGGATCGCGATAGCCGTTTCACCTCGAGGTTTTGGAAAAGTCTACAAGAGGAAATGGGTACCAAGTTGTGTTTAAGTACAACTTACCATCCGCAGACTGATGGCCAGAGCGAACGAACGATACAAACGCTTGAAGATATGCTGAGAGCATGTACTCTGGAATTCCTAGGTAACTGGGATGAACATTTACCTTTGGTAGAATTTTCCTACAATAATAGTTTCCACTCGAGCATTAAGATGGCACCTTACCAAGCTTTGTACGGACAGAAGTGTCGTACACCGTCTTGTTGGCTTGAGGCTGGGGAGAAGCAGTTTATGGGACCGGAGATGGTTCATCAAACTGCTGAAAAGTTGAAAATAATTACGGAAAGAATGTTACCAGCTCAGGATCGTCAAAAGAGTTATGCTGACAAAAAGCGAAGATCGATGACTTTTGAAGTTGGGGATTCGGTTTTGCTTAAAGTCTCGTCGTGGAAGGGACTTATAAGATTTGGTAAAAGGGGAAAATTAAGTCCAAAGTTTATTGGACCGTTTAAAGTTCTTCAGAGGATTGGGAACCAATCTTACAAGCTCGAACTACCAGAAGAGCTGAACGGAATTCATAACACTTTTCATGTGTGTTATTTGAGGAATTTCACGGGAGAAGTTCCCGACATGATTCCACTTTTGGAGTTGAGAATAGATGAGAACAAAAGGTTGATTGAAGAACCAGAGGCAATTGTTGACCAAAAGACTAAGAAGTTGTGACGCAAGATGGTCGAGTTACTGCTTGTCCGATGGAAACACACGAATGGGCCGAATCTCACCTAGGAGACGGAGAGTGACATGATGGGTCGTTATCCTCATTTGTTTGTTGATGTGTGATTCTGGGGACGGAATCATTCTAAGGTGGAGAGAATTGTAACGCCTGTGTTTCTGGGACTATCATTAATGTTGATATAATAGTCTAGATTAACCATTGTAACCCGTTTTGAAATAATAGAAGTGTATTATTTGAATATTATGTGTTTTGTGCTTAATTGCTTAATTATGTGGTTTGATTAATTAAGAATAAAAATAAGCGTCAAAATTTAAGTGTAAAATAAACTTGATATCTTTGGATAATGTTGTAGTAGTTGGAACGAGGTTTCCAAATATATAGAACGCCCAAATCTGACTTCGTATGAGGAAGTTATGATTTATTGAAGTTTTTACTTAGCGGTATGCAGCCCGAAATACTCGATTTAAGATCGAGCAGTTTTTAGCCGAAGCAATCTAAACGAGAATCGAATATCTCGTTGTTAGTATCAAAGCGATGAAAAGTTAGACGAGAATAGACGTCGGATGAAGAAGTTATGAATTTATAACGGAATTTTTCTATCCCGGCCTATTATAAATAATTAAAAAAAAATAAAGTCAAAATTAGCCGATGGAGTCTAAACGAAAGTTGTAGAGCGTAGTCTCACCTACGCGTGGATATAAAGAACGTCGAAAACAGAGTTCGTATGAAGAAGATATGAATTTTCAAAGTTTATTAAATAATTAATATTAAAATTTAATTATAAAATCCGGTATTATCCGAAGAGGAGTCACCGAGCTTATCCGAGGTATGCCCAGCGTACAGCGAAGCATGACGTCCCTCGCACTCGAGTTCTTCGCATGAAGAACGCCATGACGTTTTTGGATGCGTACGCCCAGCATACTCCTTACAAATATAACAAAAGAAAACAAAGGGCATGCATGCATATATGCACAGTTTTTTTAAACGAAACTTACAAACTTTTTTTAATAGAAAATTTCAGATTTTCTTAAAGTACAACAAGAACTACTCTAAACAAGATGTGGACAGGGAAAGCAACCTCATTAGCACACATCAAGGTTTGGGGTTGTGAAGTTTTCATAAGACGAGAGACTCACGACAAGCTCGAACCTCGTAGTAAGCGATGTATTTTCATCGGCTACCCGCAGAAATGCTTTAGATATCTCTTCTATAGACCGAGTGACAATGTAGTCTTCGTTGCAAGGAGAGGGGTTTTCCAAGAACGAGAACTCATAAACCAAGGAGATAGTAGGAGGCAGATCGATCTTGAAGAGATTCAAGAATCGAGTGATGAAGGAACCTCTACCGCTAGCGCTCAACCCACGGAGGAAACTCCGGTTGAACCGATTGACCAACCCTTACCTCTTAGACGTTCCGAAAGAGTTAGAGTTCAACCCCAATTATATGGCTTTCGTATTACTACCGAAGGGGACACGTATATTAGTAACAGTACACTAGTAAACCTAGATGAAGCTAACAGCTATAAGGAAGCTATGGCAGGTCTGGAGTTTGCTAAATGGAAAGAGATAATTGATAGTGAGATTCAGTCCATGTTGACAACCAAGTTTGGAATTTGGTTGAAAATGTGCCCGAACGTAAGACAGTTGGGTGCAAATGGATCTTCAAGAAGAAGACCGACGTGGATGGGAATGTGCACACGTATAACGCACGTCTAGTGGCGAAGGGCTTTACTCAAACTCCCGGAATTGACTATGATGAGACCTTCTCACCAGTTGCTAAGATAAAATCTATTAGGGTGATGCTAGCCATTGTCGCATTTCATGATTATGAGATATGCCAAATGGATGTCAAAACTGCTTTCCTTGATGGGATGTTGGCTGGGGATGATTACATGGTTCAGCCAGAGGGTTTTGTCGATCCGAATCATCCCAATAGAGTGTGCAAGCTTGAGAAGTCCATTTATGGACTTAAGCAAGCATCTCGCAGATAGAATCTTTGCTTTGATGAGAAAGTCAAAAACTTTGGATTTGTACAAAGTGAAGATGAATCATGCGTATATGTCAAAGCCAGTGGGAGCATAGTTAGCTTTCTCGTTTTGTATGTCGATGACATACTACTCATAGGAAACAACATCCCGACTCTGCAGGAGGTAAAGTCCTGGCTCGGGAAGTGCTTCGCTATGAAGGACCTCAGAGAGGCTTCCTATATATTGAGAATAAGGATAGTGAGAGAAAGAAGTAAAAGACTAATAGGACTTAGTCAGAATACTTACTTAGATAAAGTACTAAAACGTTTTAGTATGGAAAACTCGAAGAAGGGATAACTACCGATAAAAAGTAATACAAAGTTGAGTAAGACTCAAAGTCCGAGTACCGAAGCCGAGATAGCTGAGATGAGCCGAGTACCTTACGCTTCCGTAGTTGGCTCAATCATGTATGCTATGTCTTGTACTCGACCAGATGTGGCCTTTGCTTTGAGCATGATCAGTAGATATGAAGGGAATCCTGGAAGAGCGCATTGGATTGCGGTCAAGGGAGGACCAAGGAATGGTTTCTAGTCCTTGGAGGGAGTGATGACTTAAAGGTGTGAGGATATAGTGACACCAGTTTCTAGACCGACAGGGACAACTACCGTTCGAAGTCGGGATGGGTGTTTACCCTTAATGGAGGAGCGATAACTTGGAAAAGTTCCAAACAGGAAACTATAGTTGATTCAACGTGAGAATCAGAGTACATTGCAGCGAGCGAAGCGTCAAAGGAGGCAATATGGCTGAAGAACTTCATTGGCGATCTTGGAGTTGTGCCTGCTATAAAGGAGCGCATGGAAATTTTCTGTGATAATGAAGGAGTGGTTGCCTTGACCAAGGAACTGAGGGATCATGGTAGATCTCGGCATATCGATAGAAAATATCACTTTATTAGACATCGAGTAGAAGAAGGACACCTCGTAGTTAAGAGGATATCATCAGAAGATAACCCAGCAGATCCGCTTACAAAGGGACTAAGCAGGGTTAAGCACTTGCAGCATGCTAGGAGTATTGGGCTGAAGGATGATATTCGTTTAGATTAGATAGTATTAGAAACGTGTAATAGGTAAATGTAACTGACATTTGATGATTAAATAAAGGAGTATTTTTTATAAGTAAAGTTACTATCTTATGTTGATTGTTTAGCTATTGTTTCACTTTGCATGTTTTGACTTCCAGAATAATTAAGTTATTAAGAATAATTGAGTTATTCGAATGGTCCACAATCGTTCATATGTTGGAAGTAGGTATGAATGAAGATTGTCGTGAATTGGTGTGTAGATTGTCTAAATGGTATTAGACATAGGAAAGGTTGCTGCAATGTTCATGAGTGCTTATGAACAAGTTTTGAGCATTGGAATAAACCCGCGCTTGCTGGAATCACTTTGGGGTGATCGCAAGACGATAATATCACATTGTCTTAAAACCTAGATATATGGTTTATTATTTATTAATTGGTTGTACATTGAAACCTATATATCACAAAACCATGTACTCGATTCATCCCGGTAGCACTAAAATGTATAGGGACCTAAAACCCTACTACTGGTGGCCGACGATGAAGATTGATGTTGCAAAGTATGTGGCTAAGTGTATGACTTGTGCAAGAGTAAAGACACAACATCAGAAACCGTACGGGAGTTTAGAACCCTTGCCTGTGCCTATGGGTAAGTGGGAAGACATTGCTATGGATTTTGTCACTAAACTGCCAAGAACAAAGAACGGTCACGACATGATTTGGGTGGTCGTTGATCGATTCACTAAGAGTGCGCATTTCATAGCGGCCAAGGAGAAATGGTCTATGGATAAGCTTGCGAATTCTTACGTGAAGGAAATTGTGAGGCTTCACGGTGTTCCGTTAATGATTCTATCGGATCGCGATAGCCGTTTCACCTCGAGGTTTTGGAAAAGTCTACAAGAGGAAATGGGTACCAAGTTGTGTTTAAGTACAACTTACCATCCGCAGACTGATGGCCAGAGCGAACGAACGATACAAACGCTTGAAGATATGCTGAGAGCATGTACTCTGGAATTCCTAGGTAACTGGGATGAACATTTACCTTTGGTAGAATTTTCCTACAATAATAGTTTCCACTCGAGCATTAAGATGGCACCTTACCAACCTTTGTACGGACAGAAGTGTCGTACGCCGTCTTGTTGGCTTGAGGCTAGGGAGAAGCAGTTTATGGGACCGGAGATGGTTCATCAAATTGCTGAAAAGTTGAAAATAATTACGGAAAGAATGTTAGCAGCTCAGGATCGTCAAAAGAGTTATGCTGACAAAAAGCGAAGATCGATGACTTTTGAAGTTGGGGATTCGGTTTTGCTTAAAGTCTCGTCGTGGAAGGGACTTATAAGATTTGGTAAAAGGGGAAAATTAAGTCCAAAGTTTATTGGACCGTTTAAAGTTCTTCAGAGGATTGGGAACCAAGCTTACAAGCTCGAACTACCAGAAGAGTTGAACGGAATTCATAACACTTTTCATGTGTGTTATTTGAGGAATTTCACGGGAGAAGTTCCCGACATGATTCCACTTTTGGAGTTGAGAATCGATGAGAACAAAAGGTTGATTGAAGAACCAGAGGCAATTGTTGACCAAAAGACTAAGAAGTTGTGACGCAAGATGGTCGAGTTACTGCTTGTCCGATGGAAACACACGAATGGGCCGAATCTCACCTGGGAGACGGAGAGTGACATGATGGGTCGTTATCCGCATTTGTTTGTTGATGTGTGATTCTGGGGACGGAATCATTCTAAGGTGGAGATAATTGTAACGCCTGTGTTTCTGGGACTGTCATTAATGTTGATATAATAGTCTAGATTAACCTTTGTAACCCGTTTTGAAATAATAGAAGTGTATTATTTGAGTATTATGTGTTTTGTGCTTAATTGCTTAATTATGTGGTTTGATTAATTAAGAATAAAAATAAGCGTCAAAATTTAAGTGTAAAATAAACTTGATATCTTTGGATAATGTTGTAGTAGTTGGAACGAGGTTTCCAAATATATAGAACGCCCAAATCTGACTTCGTATGAGGAAGTTATGATTTATTGAAGTTTTGACTTAGCGGTATGCAGCCCGAAATACTCGATTTGAGATCGAGCAGTTTTTAGCCGAAGCAATCTAAACGAGAATCGAATATCTCGTTGTTAGTATCAAAGCGATGAAAAGTTAGACGAGAATAGACGTCGGATGAAGAAGTTATGAATTTATAACGGAATTTTTCTGTCCCGGCCTATTATAAATAATTAAAAAAAAATAAAGTCAAAATTAGCCGACGAAGTCTAAACAAAAGTTGTAGAGCGTAGTCTCACCTACGCGTGGATATAAAGAACGTCGAAAACAGAGTTCGTATGAAGAAGATATGAATTTTCAAAGTTTATTAAATAACTAATATTAAAATTTAATTATAAAATCCGGTATTATCCGAAAAGGAGTCACCGAGCTTATCCGAGGTACGCCCAGCGTACAGCGAAGCGTGTCGTCCCTCGCACTCGAGTTCTTCGGATGACGAACGCCATGACGTTTTTGGATGCGTACGCCAAGCATACGGCGAGGCTCCAGCCTCCTATAAATAGGATGCGAGGCTGACGAGTTCTTTTGCTCTTTTTCTCTCTTCTCGCTCTCTCGTTTTACCTCGATTTGCATGCCAGAAGTACCTTGAAGCCCCGATAATATTCCCGAGCCCCGAAGCAATTCCCGAAGCCCGAAGATCCCAAGAAGTGCAATTCCCGAGCCGAAGCTCTGTTCGCGAGAAGTTCAATTTTTGTGGAGATCTTCAGTTCTGCTAAGGATTACTACTTCTACAAGCCGTAGTGTTGTCCGATCATCTTCTGATCAAGTGAGTGTGTAGTTACTTTCTTCTAACGCATAATTATGAAGTATTTTATACGAAATACGTGTTATCTGTATAATATTGTTGTTATATGTGTGATTGTATATTCATTCTCCTCTATCTCATAGATCTGATTTATTTTCTATAAAATACGTGTTATGTGGGTGTGCCTCATCTGTTATGTGGAATATGTATTGAATGAAAATGCTATACAGGTTTTAAACTATGTATAAAAATATATATTTTTATCTACTAATATGTTGGGTAGAACATGGGTAGATAGTTGGTGTGTAATAAATAGATGAGAGGCCTCGATGTTGTTGTTGTTGATCTAGTTATTCAACGGAGTATGCATAACGACCACAGACTCCTTCTAGATAGTCTTGTGGAACGCTAGCGGGTTCATAACCTGTAGGTGTTGTGAACGATGTGTTCACCGGTGTACTCTATCCCCCTCATGGTTGCCTTTAGGATATCTATTGTTGAGGAAACCCCTTAGCAGTAATGTCCGTCCCAATGAAAATTCTAGATTAGGTCTCTTGAGATAGATGTTGTTTTAGGGACGTAAAGTGAGGATAACGGGAATTGGTAATCGGGATAGTGATTGGTTGGTGAAATTAAATATAATATATTTATTGTGGGTTGAAAACCCTATATGCTCACCAGGCTCCCAAGCCTGACCCACTCAGTTTTATTTGTACTACAGGAAGTGGCGCAAGGGCGTAAGATGGATGAATCATCGAGTTGTTTTGTTTACAAGTCTGTATATGTATATATTTGTTGAATGACTTGTAATGTTATCGTTTATGCTTTATGGTCTATATCGGAACATGACATCCCGAGTTTTGATTATATAATGAAAATGCATCTCTTGATGAAATGCTTTGATAAATATTATTTTATCATGTTTTGTTTTGGGAACAAATTCCGCAACACTTTAAATTAAAAGGATTTACTCTGAAATTATTTTAAAAAGCATAAATGAAATCGGTCTTTTCTGGCCATGATTTTGGGGATGTCACAATATAAGTCATAAATTAATTAGGAATTAATTTGGTGACTTAAAGAGATTAATTAAAGAAATGGATATAAATTGTCAAATGTGTGATAGTTGTATTTTGAGCTAAGAATCCTTATGGATATGGGTTGGACAATTTTAGGGATGTGGATCACCTAGAAATCATCCAAGACTTATCTTGGAAGGATATTGGATTGCTTTGAGGCTAAGTTATTCAATTAGGGTTTTAGGGTGAAACCCTAAGAGCTCACAATATAAATAGACCCTTGGGGGTGGTGAAATCGTGACCTTTGTTTTTGGAGTAACCCTAGGGCCGATTTCTCTCTTCCTTACCTCTCTCAAATCATCTTCTTGCTAGTTGGTGTTTGTAAGCCATTAGAGGAGTGACAATTGTGACTCTAAGCTCCAAGAAGAAGAAGGATCAAACAAGCAAATCAAGGTATTCTTCTAGATCTGTTTTTCATATGTTATGAATTGATTATTTACACTAGATCTATGTATGAAAGTCTTGGATACATGCATGTTCAATTAGAGAAACCTAGATCCAAGCAATTAGGGTTTTCATGTGCACATAGGAAAGTTCTTATGGCTCAAACCCATCACTTTGGACCAAGGATGAAAAAAATTATGAGTAATTCATTTAGTGGCTTCAAGAATATCTATGGCATAATTTAAAGCACCAGTTTTGGCATTCAGACGTTTGTTATCAGAATTTAAAACAATCCTTTCAGAATAAGTGATTTCACATTTGTCTTTAAGAATGATACAATCATCTTGTGACATTACAAGTTCATGCTCTAAGGACTCTATTTTAAGCTTCCTATCCTTGAAATGTAACTTAAGACGACTCAATTCACTTTCCATCTTCTCACTTGCTTTTATGGCAGACTCATAGGATTTATAGATGATGTTCATATCTGATTGGATCTAGTTTAGATATGGTTCATAAAGATATAAATCAAAATTATTATCAGTAATCATAGATTTTACCTGTTGAACGATGCTTTGACCTGGTGGATCATTTGTTGCCATGTAGCAGAAATTTGGCCTAACATCTTCATCATCTCCTTCTGATCTATATGACCAGTATCCTTCATCGTATTTGGATTGTCTGTCTAGCCATAAGATACATGATTGTTCCAGAACATACATCATCTTCATCTCCAAATGACCAACATCCTTTCACATCTCTTGACACAGTGATGAAAAATTATTTTTCACTTGCAGCCATTTCTTGGGCTCGACGGGCATAGTAAGCAGAGTCCTTGACCTTTGATTTCAATGTGGCTTCAGCCATACAATCTTTGGCATAATGATTTCCATGACCATGCTTGTGACAAACTACCTTTGGCTTGTCTGACTTTGGAATCTCATGGGGTTCCAAGGAGTGACTTGGTGTTGAGATATTTGGCTTGTAAGCAGGTGGATTTTCTGAAGATTTGGGAAATGGTTGGGGATTAATTTTATGAGGAGATTTGAAATGGTTTTGGTATGGTTTGTGAGTAGGGTTCCATGCTCGCTTATATTTCATGGATAGTAAGGCAAAATCTTGTTGAAAGAGAAGTTTGGAGTCCATCACTTCAGGACTGAGGTTTCCATCAAACTAGTAGTTGGAATTAGCAAGAACAGGTAAAGTTGGTGGAGAGGATTGAGCAGATGGAATAGGTGGGATAATAGTTTTGAAAGGGTCTAAAACAGAGGGGTTTGAGACTTGTGGATTAAAGGAAATAACAAGAGCTAGAGGAGCTCCTAAGAGTTCTCTCAATATTTGAGCTACATTTGAATCATGTCCTTGAAGCTCGTCAAACAGTTGGTAAAGCTTTAGCTTCTTCAGAGATCCATTACTCTGAATACAAGATTTCATGTTTCCCCATCCTTTACCAAGACTATTGATGAACTTAAGATTGTATTCTAGTGGGTTTTGCAAAATCCCATGAGGTGTCATGTTGTTGAAGATGATTCGGTATCTGTTGGAAGCAGAGGCAACTGATTCACTTGGAGTTGTGGTGAAAGTATCAAACTCATTCACAACCGAAGTCAACCACTTATCCTTCATGTTTAATACCTCAAACAGGTCTTCTAGAGTGTCCCAAATATCTTTAGCATATTTTCACAACTTAATGTGCTCAAAGAGAGAAGGAAGAACATCAAACACCATCTCGGAAAATGTAACTTGATCTGCATGCAGTTTCTCTATGTCGGTAGCAGTGAGAGGTGCCTGACACTGTTCATCTTGTCCCAAGAGAGTTGCAGCAACATCTCTTACGGTTTTTCTGACCGAAACATGTGAAACTTCTTTCACGGATCTCCATATTTCTCTACCTTTTTCCTTACCAAGTAAGAATCTTTCCATTCTGACTTTCCAGTGATCACTCTTTATCAACTAACAATGGGACAAAAGAAGGGAAAGCCATGCTATTTGTTATTTGCATTGAATACATTTGTTGAGAATAAGGAGCAACCATTGAAGTTAAGATATTAAAGCAGAAGTGGTATATAGAAGAAATTTTATCCTGAACATACAAATGACTGAAATACCAAGGTAAATTTAAATCAACTATAATATGTTCTTATGGATTCAAAGGACTGTTGGATATAGTGTCTAAGTCCATAACTATATTTGGTATGCACTTGACCCGACCCGGCATGGTCCATTTGGGTTGCACTTCACCCAAACAATTTATGGATAATATTTGAGAATATTACAAGTTATGATTTATTAATATATTAGAAGTTCTAATATATTAATATAGGATCATATTATTTAATTAGTATTGATCTATAATTAATCTAGGATTAATTTAGAGATCAAAGATATTACTAATTAAATATGGGCTTCTATATTTATATTGTGTGGGCTAATGCTTATTTGGAATGGGCTACGCTTGCATGGAAAAGTCCATGGATACTCCATGGAGCTTTAACCCATGGATCTCACGGAAATGAAGAGACATGGGTATTAGGGTTTACAGGGATGTAACCCTAATCCACCACACTATATAAAGGAGGCTTTGGTTCTTGATATCACACTAGTTGACACTTGTTGAAGTGAGGGCCGATTTCAAGATAGTAGTGACTATTCTCTCAAAGTTCCAAGTTTGTGGTGATTTGTGATTTCCATTTGAGGCATTCACACTATTGGTGCTAGGCTCTAAAACTCCAAGCAATCAACTACTACTACAAGGTAAGTATATCTACTAGCTTTATTTGATTCATGATCCCCATGCCATGCTAGTTAGGATATGAACCTTGGAAAAATCATTATTTGCATGTATCTTAGACAAACATAGATCCAAGGTTTATTAGGGTTGCATGTACACTTAGGAAGTGTTAGAATGCTCAAAACCCATCAGTGGTATCAAAGCCTAGGCTTGTTTGTTTGATACTTGAGGCAATATAGTTGGAAAAGTCGAAAAACTTGCTGTCTGCCAGTTGAACTCGCCGAGTCCATGGGGGGACTCACCTAGTTCATGTGTATCTTCAACCTACTCGGCAAGTAGGTTTATGCACTCAACGAGTAGGAGCAACACGGTGCAGATTTTCGACTTTAGTTGCTGGAAATGGACAAGAAATATTACCCTAAACTGTTTTGGTACTTGAAAACTTGTTTTAGAAGGTGTAATGTCTTTGCTAATCCATTTACAACAGCTTGTTATCAAAATTACAAAGTTTTTTGTGTAATTTTTTATTCATGAAAGTGTTCATATTCATGTTCTTGATCTTATGATGTTAGATGATCATAGGAATTATTTGTAACCTATGTGGTAGTTTAATTCTTGATCGTAATGTGTTTTAATGGAGACCATAACTTGTCCTCAAGTTATGGAAAACCAAGAGTCACACTTGAATTAAAACCATTAAAAGAACACAAGAGTTAGAAAAATGAAGAGTCTTCATTTTATTACTCTATTTAACTCATAATGTAACAGCCCGGGTTCCTAGGTATTAGTTATTTTGTATTTTGTTTGTGATTTGTGAGGAGACTCAGCGAGTTGGAGTCCAAACTCGCCGAGTATGATCGCGGTTATGGGCGCGTGTTCACGTCCGGACTCGGCGAGTCCACGCTGTTTAATGAAACCCTAATTTCCAGGGTATGAGACTTATTTAAAGGGGGCTTATGGTCGTCATTTGCGGCCACTAACCCCAGAGAGAACCCTAAAGAGTCTTTGAGCGTTTTGTGAAAGAGAAGAGGAAGATCCTTGATTATTTGTGGGTGTTTTGCTTATAGAAGAGGACCAAGGAAAGAGGAGACCAAAGAAGGTGCTAATCCAGTGATTTCTGAACTCGGAGACTTCATTTGAGGTAATCATTCGTTCCTTTCTCAGTCCTTGGTGTAAATCTTAGAGATAGGGTTTCTTTGTGGCCTTTTTGGAATGATCCATGGAGTAAATGGCCTCTTCTCGTGTTGATGGTTTAGATCTAGACCCAAAGAGGTCCATAGACCCTTTTCCCTCAAGCTTTATGAGTGCTAATGGAGGCCATAAGCTTAGAATAGCATTCTAGAGACCATATCTTCAAATAAGGCCTTTGAACCTTTGCATGCGCACCAAGATAGTAACTTTACGTGATGTATGAGCTTGGAAGGACTGGATCTATGAGTTATTGGAACAGATCTGACCTCAGGAGTGAGTTTGAGTTGATGCATGGCATAGACTCGTCGAGTCTGAAGAACAGACTCGACGAGTAGCATGAAGATTGTCCATAACCACTCAACGAGTGGTCTTTCCGAGCTAAGGGGTTGACTCAGTGAGTCAGGGAGAGTCAGAGAGGGTTGACGGGTGGGCTGAGTCAAGCCGGAACTCGCCGAGTTGTTCTTGAGACTCGGCGAGTTGAGTCGTGGTGGCCCCGCGACTCATGCCAGGTGGAACCTATCGAGTTAGGAAAACACTCGACGTGTCGAGAGAGGATCCCAAAGAGTTAGTGGACATGTGTGTACTCGCCGAGTCACCAGAGTGCACTCGGCGAGTTGGGTCAAAGTTTGACCGTTGACTTTTGTTGACTTTTAGGGTTGGTCAACAATGTGGCCTTTGGGCCAAGAAGGGGGTAAAATGGTCTTTTACCCTTGAGAGGATGCCAAGAGAGGATAGAGTCTAGTCTCGAGAGTTATGTTCATGAGAGCATTTGCCTTATGTGATAGATGGTGGCGAGTTCGGGATGCAAGCGTGAGGATATCTGCTTCCTGCTTGCCAGGTGAGTCTTCTCACTATACTTTACCTTGAGTAGGTAACCAGAGTTATGTGACAGAGTATTTGTATGCTATGTATGTTATGTGTTGTACTGCATTATTTCTATGTGATTTATGCTGTGCATATTTACAAAGTTAGAACCAGAAGGTTCCCAGAGTTAGAACCTAAGGGTTCACAGAGTTTAGGTGCACGGACCCACAGAGTTATAGCCTCGAGTGGCTAATATGTGTTACGTGTGGTATTTTGGGGAACTCACTAAGCTTCGTGTTTACAGTGTTTTGTGTTATGTGTTTCAGGTTTCTTTCAGGATCATGGAACGGCACCGACTTGATTGTACACACCATCGAAAGAGTCATATTTTGAGGATCCTGGTTTATTATGCCAGTGAAAACGGAGTTATGTTTTGTAATTTGATTATGAATGAGATTTTAAGAAAAGTGTTTTTAAGAATTAAACCATTATGTTTAAATGAAAAATTGTTTTGAAATTTACGGTGTTACACATAAGTTACAAGAAATGAAAAGTTTTGAAAGTTTACAAAACTTGCCCTCAAGTTTTGGAACAAGTAAAGTCATATTAAACTTTAGTTCCAACCCTTAGAATTTTAAAAGTTAAAATTCAACCCTTATACTTATAATATTATAAGTTAATAATAATAATAATAATAATAATATATATATATATATATATATATATATATATATATATATATATATATATGTATATGTATAAGATCAAAGTCATCTTACCGCTAGTACGCCTCATTCACGAAGCTAGTCTATAAGGTGGGTATAAGGTTGTTGCCTATAAAATGGCAACTTAATGGGTGTCCACTCTCACCCACTGCTTGCTTGACTAGTGGAGGGTCGTTAGCCGAACGGGTAAGACAAGGACTTATAAATTCTCATTAAAAGTATGATGAATATTATAAAGTAACTAAATGTTTTATTAAATTCGCAATCTTAGTTACTTTAGGAAAAATGTGAATAAGGTGCTAATCCATGGAAATACACTTTACACTTTGTCTAAGTCATTAGTGGAGCGTGTGTGGTTAACCGGCACACTAACTTGGACTTAACAAGGTAGGTAAATGGTGACTTAATATTTATCATAGTATCGATGGAGCGTGTGTGGTTAACCGGCACATCGATTGAGGGGTAATTTATTAA
Source organism: Lactuca saligna (assembly GCF_052625555.1). Lineage (NCBI taxonomy): Eukaryota > Viridiplantae > Streptophyta > Magnoliopsida > Asterales > Asteraceae > Lactuca > Lactuca saligna. The sequence goes on from NC_136423.1 coordinate 43,485,891, forward strand.
GGGTACCAAGTATTTTGCATGGTTACTTCACACCTCGTTTTGTAATCCTCGGCATCCCAGTCACAAAACTTGGAGGGCATACTCCAGATTGAAACATGCCTTTGAAAAGTTCATTGAATCTCAAAAGAATCTAGGAGTTTCTAAGAACCAAATTAAATATTTTAATATTTCAAATTTGGTGGAAATTTGTGAATCGTCATTCACCTACCTTTCCAATATGTTATTACTTAGATTACGGCATACCTCTTCTAAGTATAATATAATGTGATTGGGTCCTATCCTTAATACTACATTTGGGTGTTTTATTAAGGATTATTCCTATTTCTAAACTAAACGTTTCTTCTTCTCAGATGTCTGCAAACACTGCTGCTTCTGGCTCTAATCCTAATGGCTCCTTTTCTCTTATGAACTTGTGTGGGAAAGTCACTTTTGATGGATCCAACTTTAATGAATGGATCAGAAACATCAGAATGATTACTCGCTACGAGGACAAGGAATATGTCCTCAATAAGGAGCTTAAGGAGATTGATGAGACAGTTGCAACTCCTCAAGAGATCACTGAGTTTAGGGCACATGAAAGGGATGCCACGAAAATGGCATGCATCATGATGGCCACCATGACCGCTGATCTCCAAAAATCCTATGAAGATTTCTACCCCTATGAGATGCACCAAGACTTGATGGAAAGATACCATCAAAGTGCTCGACAAGAGAGGTATGAAATCATCTCCTCCATGATAACAACTCACATGAAGGATGGTGAACCCATCACGGGCCACATGCAGAAAATGCAAAGATTTTTGGACCGTTTGCTGAAGCTAAATGTGAACTTCCGTGAGGAGCTTGCAATAGATATAATTTTGCACTCCTTACCGTCATGTTATGATCAATTCCGCATGACATACCACATGAACAAGGAAGAGGTCACACTCAACAAACTTCAAGGACTCTTAAAGACCGTGGAAAGTGGTCTTAAGGGTAAGACGGTTGTTACTACTCCTACTCCTATCAACTCCGCCCCTGTCTTGGCAATCGGGAAAGGACGAGGGAAGAAGAGAAAGAGTTCTTCGAAGGGTACCAAGGTTAGGACCCTTGATGGCTCTTCTTCAAGTGTAACCAAGAAAGGTTACATCACTCCTTCTTCTGACCCAAAAGAGGCTGAATGCTTCTATTGCCATGAAAAGGCTCATTGGAAGCAGAATTGCCCAAAGTACCAGCAAGATGTGAAGGATGGGAAAGTTAAACCCAACCATGCAGGTATTTACACTATCATTTCTAATAACTCACCCCATTCTAAGTCTTGGGTCCTTGATACCGGTTGTGGTATTCATAGTTGTTGTGACTTGCAGGGACTAAGAAGAAGTGAGAATGTGGAGCAAGGAAGGATAAACTTAATCATGGGGAATAGGAAAGTTACACCTGTCACCAAGATTGGAGTTTATACTTTGTTGCTAAGTAGTGGGTTAAATTTAGATTTGAATAAATGTTGTTATTCGCCAGAAATGGAAAGAAATATTATTTCCTTTCATACATTGTATAAACAAGGGTTTAACTTTTCATTTAATAATGAAGTTGGTTCTATTGATGCTTTCTTTAATAATGTTCTTTATTTTAAAGCATTACCTTGTGATGGCGTGTATGAAACAGTATCTGTGGTTGATTACTTAGGAAATAATGTATTGTGTATTGATTCTGTTGATAATAATAACTTGGATAAAGCATCGTTATGGCATTGTCCTCTTGGACATATAAGCAAGAAACGCATAGGCCAACTCCAAAAGGATGGAGTCTTGAAGTCGTTTGACCTTAAGTCAGATGATAGTTGCGAATCATGCTTACTTGGAAAACGACAAAGTCACCCTTCACAGGTTCCTGTGAGAGGGGTGAAAGTTTGTTGGACCTTGTACACACGGATGTGTGTGGACCATTCAAACATGCCACAAGGGATGTTAATCGTTATTATTTGACTTTTACTGATGATTACAGTAGATATGGATATGTCTACTTAATCAAGCATAAGTCAGAGACTTTAGAAAGGTTTAAAGAATTTAAACAGGAAGTCGAGAATCAATTGGGCAGGAACATTAAGATGCTTCGATCCGATCGAGGTGTTGAGTATCTTAGTTCAGAGTTCCTTGACTATCTAAGAGAATGTGGGATTGTCTCACAATTGACACCTCCCAGGACACCGCAGTTGAATGGTGTGGCTGAGAGGCGTAATCGAACCTTGTTTGACATGGTTCGTTCCATGATGAGTCGAGCTTCGCTACCAATCTCATTTTGGGGGTATGCCTTAGAGAGTGCCTCCCATATTCTTAATCTAGTCCCTACAAAGAAAGTTGCGAAAGCTCCTCACGAGATGTGGACTGGTAAAGTACCTAAACTAGACCACATCAAGATTTGGGTTTGCGAGGCTTTTGTGAGACGTGAGACTCATGACAAGCTAGAACCCCGAAGCGAGAGGTGTATTTGCATCGGCTACCCACAAAGATCCTTTGGTTGCCTCTTCTACAGACCTAGTGATAATGTGGTCTTTGTATCAAGAAGAGGAGTCTTTCGAGAGAGAGAGACAGAGAGAGAGAGAGAGTTTATAGGCCAAGGAGATAGTGGGAGGCAAACTGATCTTGAAGAAATTCAAGAGTCAAGTGGTGAAGGAACTTCAAACACTAGCCCTCAGCTTGAGGAGGAAACTCCTGTTGAGCCAATTGACGAATCTGTACCTCTGAGGCGTTCCACGAGAGTTAGGAGTGCACCTAAGCATTACTATGGTTTCCATATTACTGCAGAAGGTGAGACACTTATTAGTGATGGGACACTAGTAGGTCTGGATGACCCTAACAGCTACGAGGAAGCCATAGCAGGCCCCGAGTCTGCTAAATGGAAAGAGGCTATGGATAGTGAGATACAATCCATGTATAACAATCAAGTTTGGAACTTGGTTGAGAATGTACCAAGTCGGAAGACTATAGGGTGCAAATGGATCTTCAAGAAGAAGACCGACATGGATGGTAATGTACACACTTATAAGGCTCGACTGGTTGCAAAGGGCTTCTCTCAAATTCCTGGAGTGGATTATGATGAGACCTTTTCTCCAGTAGCCAAGATTAAGTCTATTAGGGTTATGTTAGCCATAGCTGCATTTCATGACTATGAACTTTGGCAAATGGATGTCAAAACCGCTTTCCTTAATGGAAAGTTGACTGAAGATGTTTACATGAGTCAGCCATAAGGTTTTGTCAGCAACGAGTACCCTAATAGAGTGTGTAAGCTTGAGAAATCCATTTATGGATTAAAGCAAGCACCTCGCAGAAGGAATCTTTGATTTGATGAAAAGGTCATGGAATTTGGCTTTTCTAGGAGTGAAGATGAATCTTGTGTTTATGTCAAGGCTAGTGGGAGTATAGTTAGCTTTTTGGTATTGTATGTGGATGACATACTACTCATAGGAAACGACATCCCAACCCTGCAGGAAGTAAAGTCCTGGCTTGGGATGTATTTCGCTATGAAGGACCTTAGTGAAGCTGCCTATATCCTAGGGATAAGGATTTTGAGAAACAGGAGTAAAAGACTAATTGGACTTAGTCAAAGCACCTATGTGGATAAGGTGTTGAAAAGATTCAACATGCATAACTCCAAGAAAGGTGACTTACCTATTCAGAGTAATGCCAGATTGAGTAAGACACAAAGCCCTAGTACTGAGGCTGAGATAGAAGAAATGAGTCAACTACCTTACGCTTCAGCTGTAGGATCGATCATGTATGTTATGACGTGTACTCGACCTGATGTAGCCTTTGCTTTGAGCATGGTTAGCAGGTATCAGGGGAACCCTGGCAAGGAACACTGGACTGCGGTAAAGAATATCCTCAAGTACCTGCGAAGAACTAAGGACTGGGTCCTTACCTTCGGTGGGAGTGATGACTTGAGAGTTGTAGGGTATAGTGATGCTAGCTTCCAGACTGATAGGGATAATTTCCGCTCTCAGTCGGGCTGGGTCTTTACCTTAAACGGAGGAGCTATCACTTAGAAGAGTTCCAAGCAGGAACAGTGGCTGATTCCACTTGTGAATAAGAGCATATAGCAACAAGCGAGGCAGCAAAGGAGGCTATATGGCTAAAGAACTTCATCGGAGACCTTCGAGTTGTACCAGCTATAAAAGAGCCAATGGAGATTTTTTGTGACAGCAATAGTGCGGTTGCCTTAGCCAAGGAACCAAGAGATCATGGGAGATCCATACAAATTGACAGAAAATATCACTTCATCAGACATCGAATAGAAGAAGGAATCCTCGTGGCAAAGAGGGTATTATCGGATGAGAACCCAGCAGATCCCCTCATGAAAGGACTGAGTAGGGTTAAGCATCTCCAGCATGCTCGGAGCATAGGGCTGAAGGATGATATAAGTTTTAGTAGTTAGATAAATTATGAAATTTGTAAAGTGTAATTGACATTAGATGATGAATAAAAGGTGTTTTATTTATGAGTAAAGTGTTGCTATCTCTTGTCGATTGTTTACTATATTTCTTTTGCAAGTTTTGACTTCCAGAATAATTATGTTTGGTATATCATATTATTCAAACCTCCACAGTCGTTCATATGTCGGAAGTAGGTATGAATCAAGACTGTCATGATTGGTTGCAGAGGTCTAAGGTGTTGGACATGGCTACAACAATCATGAGTGCTCATACGTTCTGAGCATTGGACTCAACCCACGCTCACTAGAATCACTTGATGGAATTTTATCTCAAGTGATCGTGAGACGGTAATATCATATAAGTCTTCAAACCTAGAGATATGATTTGTTACTTACGAGTTTATTATGCATTGATTGTACGAAAACGCATTGGTAACTCGATGTTATAAAACGTGCCTTTGTGTATAATTCAATGAGTGGTAGAACAAATATATGAGTCGAAGTTTATCTGTTCCTTCTAGGATTAGAAGCTGATATCTGGGCCCCTCGATGATTGTGTTTTGACCTATGTATCGGGCCCGGTCAGAACTAAATTGATGTGTTCAGTTAAGTTCTATGTCAAACAAATCGGAAATCGGGAAACAAATGCTGGACAATAAGTAAGACCATGTTCCATGTATTTGTCCGTATGATATCTTGAGCAGAGGATTATATGATCACTTATCTAAAATGGCACGTTCTAGTTCAACAGAGTTTAAAGAGCTACGATTGATGGACGGTTCCTGAAGTCATACTTGAAACTATAGTTATTAGACTTATCCAAGTGGGAGACTGTTGGATATAGTGTCTAAGTCCATAACTATATTTGGTATGTACTTGACCCGACCCGGCATGGTCCATTTGGGTTGCACTTCACCCGAATAATTTATGGATAATATTTGAGAATAGTACAAGTTATGATTTATTAATATATTATAAGTTCTAATATATTAATATAGGATCATATTATTTAATTAGTATTGATCTATAATTAATCTAGGATTAATTTAGAGATCAAAGATATTACTAATTAAATATGGGCTTCTATATTTATATAGTGTGGGCTAATGCTTATTTGGAATGGGCTAGGCTTGCATGGAAAAGTCCATGGATACTCCATGGAGCTTTAACCCATGGATCTCATGGAAATGAAGAGACATGGGTATTAGGGTTTACATGGATGTAACCCTAATCCACCACACTATATAAAGGAGGCTTTGGTTCTTGAAATCACACTAGTTGACACTTGTTGAGGTGATGGCCGATTTCAAGATAGTAGTGACTATTCTCTCAAAGTTCCAAGTTTGTGGTGATTTGTGATTTACATTTGAGGCATTCACACTATTGGTGCTAGGCTCTAAAACTCCAAGCAATCAACTACTACTACAAGGTAAGTATTTCTACTAGCTTTATTTGATTCATGTTCCCCATGCCATGCTAGTAAGGATATGAACCTTGGAAAAATAATTATTTGCATGTATCTTAGACAAACATAGATCCAAGGTTTATTAGGGTTGCATGTACACTTAGGAAGTGTTAGAATGCTCAAAACCCATCAAGGACAATCACTCAAGCTTTTATACCAATTGTGAAAACAAATAATCAATGTGAAAGGACAAGGTTTGAAAACTCAAACCTTGAGTTAATCTTTAAGATCAACGTCTGCTCTTAATGAAGGTTCCAGTCGAATCTGGTAATACCAATTAAGACTTGAAGAAGATATTCAACAAAGTATTCAAGATAATAAATGAAGAAAACTTAAAGTATAATCAATGCAAAGGTATTTGAGGAACAATAAGAATGTTATGAAAGAACTTTGACTTGAAGGAAAAGTGAAAAGGACATAAAGAGAATATTTGTTATTCTTAGTGTAAAACTTGAATTTTTCACATCTGTATTAATGGTGAAAACTTTCACTCGTTAAATAGTGAAGAAGGAACATAGTAAAAACCAAGAAACATTTCTAGGACTGGATAATACTCATTGTTTGACAAACTGATATCCAAAAGATACATAAAGAAATGTCGTATGAACTGTTACATCATTAATAAGACAAAAAGATTAAATGCTTTTACAGACTATTAATCTCGGAATTTCCCTTCATCTTGGAATGATCTTCATCTCGGAACTACTACTTATCTCGAACTCAGTTGACCTCAGAACTTGAGTGATTGCTAGAGGTTCACTTTTCATGATCCAACAACATGTGCTTATGTGTTTACTTGATTATTTGTTTGATATATATATATATATATATATATATATATATATATATATATATATATATATATATATATATATATAGTGGTGTGAGTTAGGTTGAGGCGATCCTGTTTTGTGTTGTAGGCCAAACTACCAGGTGCGAGCTAGCTTTGAGCCATAGGTACGAGAGAGGAACCAATCATACACTGTATTTTTAGGTGATTGGATGGGTTAAGATGGTAGGCCAACATACCCCGGGAAAATCCAATCTTTGAGGCTGTGGGCCCAGAGGCAATCTAATCTTTAAGATTGTAGGCCCGGTGTATATGTATTGTATCTGTATTGTGGTGTGTGGTATTTTTGGGGAACTTGCTAAGCTTTGGCTTACAGTTGTGGATTTAATGTTTTTCATGTACCAATTATGATCTTGGTAAGACGAATGTGTAAGTGTACACATGAATCAGCAACAATGTAGATTCCCCTTTTATTATATTACTCTCATCTTTATACGAATATACTTTGGAATAAATGATTTTTATTAAATTGGATTCTATAAATGTGAAGTTTAACCTTAATTAAAAATGAAAATTTTGTTGTGAAAATGGGACGTTACAAATTTTAAGTGCCACCACCATTTTGCAAGAAGAACCAAGGTAGACGAATTAAGGAAACCGACTCCATGCCCACAATATTCTTTAAGTTTAATAACCACATCCAACACCACCCAATTGATTTTTTTTTCTTATCAACATCCCCACCCCATAAAAACCTCCTTCTAACGCAATCAAGAAAGTTAATACTTTTCTTTTAGGCCCTAAATAGTGAGAAGTAATAAAGAGGAAAGCTACTTAAGATAGAATTAACAAGGGTAAGACAACCCCCAAAAGAGAGGGACCTTGCTTTCCATTTTGAGAGCCTAGACTTAAATTTATCCACCATAGAAGACCAATTTTTGGTAAGATTCATATTAGCCCCCACTGGAAGACCAAGATACATAAAACGAAAGGAGGTGTGACCACATTTTAAAAGACTAGCTGTAACATACACGTTTTGAAATCGTGTTTTGTAAATTTTAAAAGTGAATAATATTATGAAATATTATATAATTATGAGTATTGAGTTCTAACGGATAGTTTTTATTAGAAATGAAGTAAAACTATGTTTAGAATCACTCGGAAAATATTGGAAGTCTTATGAGACTCCAATCAAAAGGTAAATATTGAAATTTAACAAAAATATAAATTTTGAAATAAGTAGAATTTTATTATTAAAATTTGTAAAGAATATATTTTAGGAACATTTAGGCGAAAACCTTATCGAAATCCGAGTTACAACGAAGAAGTTATGACTAATCGAAGATCCGTGACAAAACTGGCACGACGTCGAATGACGTAAAAAGTGAGTTTTTGATAAACTACGTTATAGCCTTGGTGATCTAAATGAAAGTATTAGTATTTGTTAAACCGAGAATTTTCATAAAAAGAACGTCCAAAGCTGACTTCGTACGAGGAAGTTATGATTTTTCTAAGTTTTGGAATAGCAGTAGACGGCTAAAAACTCGAAATAAAGATCGAGTGATTTTTAGTCGAAACAACCTAAACGAGAATTGAAGGTTTCATTAATATTAGTACAACGGTAAAAATACAGACGAAAACGGACATCGGATGAAGAAGTTATGAATTTTTAACGGATTTTCCTGTCCTAGTCTGTTAAAAATAATAATATTAAAAATAAAGTCAAAAATAACCATCAGAGTCTATACAAAAGTTGTAGAGCATAATTTCACCTATGCATGCATATAAAGAACGTCAAAAACGGAGCTCGTATACGAAAGTTAAATATTTTAGAAGTTTGGGACACAATAATCGAGAACCCTACATGTGACATGCCTTGTGTCCAACGCGTGTCACAGCCGCCTCGCACTGAAGGCGCGGTCTTCTCCTGACCGATGTGTGGCTAAGTGTTGACGTCTTCCGAGCTTCGCACCTATCGCCCCGTGTCTCGCCCTTACATTTGACGTGTGTCGATGACTCCCCTCGCATCCGAGCCTTGTTGCTACTGCTGCGTGTCCCTTCCTTCGGCCGGAGCTCCGAACCTCGCACCTATATAAAGGGAGTGCGAGATTTCCCGAGTAACTTTTGGAATTTGCCACTATTTCACCCTAAATTCAATATTTTTACTGTTTTGACTTCCCTTGAAGCCCCGGTATCATTTCCAACACCCGAAATACATTCCGAAGTGCCTGAGAAGCCTGACAAATTTATCTTTTTAGTTTGAAGCTCAACCCTCGCAAGTCCATATTTTCAAGAAAACTCTCGGTTTTCATCGAAGAAAGTTGATTATAGTAACGAAGTGCTGCCCAAATTACTATTTTAACCCCCGGTTACTTCACGGTGAATTCAATATATAGGAACAATTGTATGTTATGTGTTATATATGCTATGTTCTTTTATATCGTTATTATTTATGCTATTCATGATAGCAAAACTATACCTTTGGCCATGTAATCAGTGAAAGGACTTAGATTCATGATGGTAATGGTATGTAGCCTCTGGCCATGTAGAGCATGTATCGTAAGAGAATTACTTCTGTTCTATGGCATTGGCAGAAGGTTAGATAGGGATAAAATCCTGAAATCTATCAAAATGTTTAATCAGAAAGTGTATGTCTTCTGTGCCATTTGGGTCGAAGCTTTATTGATGTATATCAAGTATGGAAATTGTTATGTCTCATTGATTATATATCTTTGAATCAAATCACTAATTGATATGGAAAGTGTAACGCCTGAGATTTATAAGGTACTAATCTTGTATTTATTTAAGGATGATAGCTTTATAAGGTTTGGACTTGGGCCTTTGGGCCTTTGTGTTTGGGCTGATGAGGTACGTACGCGGGCCGTACCTAAGTACCTTCCCATGTACGCCCAATGTACTCAAGGATCTAGAACGTGGAAGCGAATCACGTATGCCCAGCATACCAAAGGGTATGTGCAGCGTACACACACACAGTCCAAAAACCCTAACTTTTAGGGTTTTATCCCTATATAAAGGACATTATGGCCTTGGACCAGCCTCCCTAACACCCTTAAGCAGCCATCTCGAAAACCCTAGCCCACTTTTGTGTATCTTTGCCATTTGAGAGCTTCTTTGTGTGATTTTGGTGCTTTAGAAGAAAAAAGAGGTTGAAGAAGGAGCAAGGATTCAAAGGGGAACTTGTAAATCCAGGAGACTAGCACCATTTCTATCTCATTTGAGGTATCAAGCTTCAAACTTGATCATTACATGCTTAGATTTGATTTTAGGGTGTTTAAGGTTACTTTTGGACTCCATTGTTGAGGCTTCTTTCATCTTAATGATTTCATACCATAATAGTTGTCCTTTTGGACTCTTAGAGGCACTAAGAGTCATAAAAATCAAACCTTTGTGGTTAAGCCACAATCATGCTAGTGTTAGTGGGTATTTAAGCTTGGTAAAGGACCCAAAACCATGTTTGACCCCCAACCATGCATGCAAACACATAAAGTTCATGACTTTACGGTTTAGGAGGTCTCAAAGGATGTGGATCTAAATTTTGGACGTAAAGGCTTAATGGATTAAGTCATGGATGAAATCCCAAGGAAGCTGGCCAGTACGTTGGGCGTACTCCCTGGTACGTCGCGCGTACTGGGTCAACTTCATGTATGTGGTCAATGCCAGCGTACGTCGGGTGTACATGCCAGGTATGTAGCGCGTACGCATGCAGAGACGATTCCTTTGGGCTTTTGAGCCTTAAAGGGTTGGGCCTGACTTTTGGGCCTCATAGCCCACTGTAAATCATAATTTTGGACCTGGGAATCTGGAATTAGAAGCGTTGGGCCCTTGGGCCATATTAGGCCATTTGGGATTATTTTGTTTGGGGCTAAAGACTTATTAGAAATTGTGAAAAGGCCCATTTGAAGGGTTGGGCCCAATTTATAAAATTGGGCCATTAGTGGACCTTTAGGGAGTCTTGGTGGCCATAGGTGCATTGGATTTAATGCGCTAGAGTGGGGTCTTATTAATGTTCTCAAAACTGGACCAAAGGGCCATTTTACCCCAAGTAATGTTATAGATTCTAATTTAGTGTTGATATGAACATGATAGTTGGGACTCATCGGAGCAACTGTTAGAGACTACTTTACACGAGATTAGACACATGGTATCATGAGGTGACTTACCTTACAGTAGCAGTGGGTCTACGACCATAATGCCGGCCCACCAGTAGGAGTGTATGTTAGACAATTGTCTTTGTGATCATTGTCTTTGTTTGCTGTTACTTGATATGTTTATGTGTTATCATGATATGATGTTATATGATTGTAGCAGCAGGGGGAAATAGTCCCCAAGTTACCGACCGATAGGGCCGAAGGGGGAAGTTTAGTACCCCGTCATGCTAGACAAAGTATGATTATATGATAATATGTGGTAGTAATAAGGGGGAGATAATCCCCTGAGACCGATCGAGAGGACCCAAAGGGTGGGCCAGCACCCAGATATGCTAGGCAAGGTCACCGGTCGAGAGGGCCAAAGGTGTAGGTCAGGCACCCAGATATGCATGGCATTATGTATGTTATATGATTGTATGGTATTTGGTATGATGGGGGAACTCACTAAGCTTCATGCTTACAATTTTCAATTTTGTTTCAGGTACCTCTTCAACGAAGGGGAAAGAGGCGGCGTGGTAGCGACACATTACACACACACACATAGGATTCCGCACTATGAGATTTCTTGGGATGGTACTCTGACATTGCTACTATTTTTATAATATGACTTTAAGACATGAGATTATGGTTTTATGAAATGATGTGACTTAATGATGTTTCTTATAAATGTTTTCTAAATTGTTATATAAAAAGAATGAACTTTTTGGTCCTGAAATTTAGGATGTTACATAAAGCTTGTCACATGATTCATATATGCCTTTGTTGTTCATTGTTCCTCTTTGCTTATGCTATATTGAAGTGTATATATGGTATAACGTTATATTGTATCTATTATTGAACTCACTAAGCGTCACCGGTTACCTCTCTCAATGTTTAACAATTGCAAGCAATAAGCAACCAATATAGTTATATACTGATAGAAGATTTTGAATTGTTTGAAACTATTGTATTTGGTAATCATGTATGTATAAATGTATAGTATCCTGGGTAGTTATGTAATATATAACACTTTGTAATTATCGTTTTGTACCCAGTCCTTTGTAATCCCTTTATTAATGTAAAATATTGTTTTTATAAATATGCATGTAGCATGTTTTGGAGTAACAATTGTCAAATATGAAAGTGTGGGTCTTTCACTAGTCCGTCTTTCAACTTCCAAATTATCAACCCCAATGCCATAAATTTTACTTTTGTACAGATTCACTTTCAAACCCAAAAAATAAAATAAAATAAAATAAAATAAAACAATGAAGCAATCTATTAAGATTTATAATATTAATATCCGACCTTGCAACAATAAAAGTGACGTTGTCAACATATATTAAATAGGAAAGAAAGATCCGGTTATTAGAAAGATCCAAGATACAAAAGTAATGTAGATGACAATCTGTTTCCAAGAAAAAATGAAACCCTTCCATGGCAATAACAAAAAAGAATGGTGAAAGGGGATCACCGAGCCTAACACCATTCAAAACATCGATCTCTTTTGTCGGAGAGTCATTAACCAACACCGAGGCCCTATTTTAAGAAAGACATTTGATATCAATATATGTTATAAACCTTAAATCAATCTAGAACAACGAATTCATATTTTAAATTGTTAATTCAAACTAGGCTTTTCGAAAACCATCGAGGATTCATCTCTTCATAGTGTTCTCCAAAAGAGATAAAGAGTTGTTAAAAAAATGTATAAAGTCATAAATTAAAGAATTCTTCCCCGATAATGAAAACTCATTTGTAAGTTTCCTCCTCTCCATTTCGTGTGGTTCTTGTAATAATATGCACAAACATATCCTTACAAATAGTCACATAGGGTTGGTAATGTTTGACATCACATGTGATATGATACGAACTAGACATAAAAATATTCAGGATTAATTAATTTATTTTTTCTCATCAACCCATTTATTATCTGGTTCGTTTTTTGGGTTTACAAATAATTTTGTGAGTTGACATATAAACCCATTTATTTTATTAAATTATATATATATATATATATATATATATATATATATATATATATATATATATATATATATATATATAATTAAAGAAGAGAGTAAAGACTAACAAGATAAATATGATATTTATGTGTTCGGCAAGAAGCTTTTATGAGCTTCTAGCTTTTGACTTTTGAAAAAAATCTGATTTAAACAAAAAACTTTTTTTTCTCGGTATAAACTTTTAGCTTTTAATTTAATCAAAACATTTCGGATCTAAAAGTTAATTCATGTCCCATATTTAAGAAGAAAAAAAAAAAAAAAAAAAAAAAAAAAAAAACATGTTGAGTTTTTTGGATCAGTTTCCATAATTATCTTTAAAAATATATTTATATATTTATCTTTTCTAAATTCTCCTTTTATAAATTTTACACACTTTAAAATCTTTCAACTATTTTTGCAAACACTCATATAATATAGGAAAACTACATCTTACACCTACCAACTACCGGCTTCCAATTACCAGCCATCGGTCACCAACTACCAACTAGTTTTGCCAAACACGAGCTTAGACTTATTCATATGACCTACAAATTCAATTCTGACTCATAAACCTGAATCTCTGACCCACGAACCTTCGAACCCATATAATTAAATGGGTTACATAGGTTGATAGATTTATGGCCAATTTGGGTTAGGTTGAGTGAGACGAAACAAATATATATATGGATCGTGTCCAAATTAAAAAATTTATGTCCCGTCAATCCAAATATGACATTGATTCTAGTTACAAAGAAAATACAAATTACCCATAAAATAACAACTTGAAGTTCACATGACATTTAAATAATAGTTATAATGCTCTCAAATCATCAAGTAGACATATATTTTCTTTCCGATAAATAAATAGTTGTTAAGTCGTTTTTATCGCTTCACATTTTTGGATTATAGTCATTGTTTCTTTCTCGCATAGAATTGATATGATTCGACGTATTTGCCTAAAAAAAGGGTGGAGTAACTTTATATATGGGTGAAAAAGATCCCAAAATTTAATAAAATGCTTACAAACTCTTTTAACGTTTAGGGACAATATACATCAATATTTTACTTTTTGGGATAATATTTTGGTGAAAAAGTTATATTATTTTGATTTTTTTTTTTTTTTTTTTTTTTTTGTGTGTTTTAACAAATTTTATTTTATAAAAGATATCTACACAATGTCCACCATGACATTTATTTTCGATTTAACATGCGGTATAACACGACTTCTAATTAACATGCAAAACATCATATGTAATTCGTAAAATATCATATAACTTTTTAAAACAACTTTTCATTTATCTATATTGTATGTTTAGAACCTACTATAATAACAAAAGGAAGCAATATGTACTTTCATCGAGTATATATGATCGACATGTAGAAAAATAATAAGTCATGTTTGTTTAACATTTGCTAAGCTGGAAGTAAGGGTCATGCTAGTCATTGTGGGAACTTTCTTCAATAAATGGATGACTTTCGTTGACCGAATGAAATATAATGGTTAACCCAAAAAAAATGATCATCACCTTAACATTAAATCTAGTTTTTCTTTCTATTATTAACATATTAATTAATTACAACAACAATAATACCTGATCCATACAAATAGGGTTAGAGGGTACGATGATCGGTCTTATCTACGATTAAATAGAGACTACTTTCGTAGAACTTCGACAAAACAAGGGAGATATAGAATAATAATTATATTTATTATTACAAATTGTGTTTCTAGATACAAAATGTTAGTTTATGACGATTTTTGCAAAAAGACCCCTACATATAAAATATTAGCTGAAAATATAAAAACATTAGCGCGTCTAGAAAGGGTAAGAAAAATGTGAATGGACACAAGTACTGATAGTAGATACAGTAAGTAAGTTGAAAGGAGATACTAACCAAACATGTTGGATGTATAGGTAATGAGGGTAAGTAAGTAGGTGGCAAAAAAATACTATAATATATAGATAAATAAATAAATAATAAAATGAAGCTAAACCCTAGAATATGTCAAAAAAAAAAAACCATAATTTTAAACCTACACTCTCTCCTATTGGATGTCATGTACTTAATAAGAGTTAATTTCTTCAAGTCTAACCTCACACTATCTTTTTATTATTTCTCAGATGCCCCCTCCTCTTGACACCCTCGAGTAGGATCGTCTCACTCTCCTAACAGTAGTCGATGGTTGTCTTCTTATGTACATGTTCAAACCAACACAATCTTTTGTCTCTTAATTTCTCAATGATCGACGCCGCCCTAACTCATTCCTAATTTTTGGTTTGGTATCCTGTCCAACAACATTTTGCCACATACCCATAAGAGCATAATCATTTCAGAGACATCCATCTTACTATCATGTTCCTTTTTAATTTGCCAATATTTAGATACATACAATAAAGTTGGTATAATCATCACTTGATAAAATTTTATCTTTATATTAAGGGGCACCTTTTTGTTACTCAAAACTCTCGTCGTTGTCGTCCACTTTAACCATACTCAACACTCCCTTCCTTATCAATCATAAAGTCTATATACCAGTACTAGTATCGAAAACCGGTACCATTCCCAGTACCAGTACCGGTGATATTAATTCGGTTTAGTACTCGGGATCGACTTTTGACCAAATTTGGTTTTCGGAAAATCGGAAACGGTACCGGTTCTGTCCCACGCTCATCCCTACTGCCACCTTAGCAATGTTATCAGTAAAAAAAACATACACCATGGGATCTCTTATTGGGTCTCACAATAGATTTCGTCCATAATCAAAGCAAATAAGTATGACGAAGAGCCGATCCTTTATGTAGCCCAACTTCCAATATGAAAGCCTTTGTGTCACCAACTGCAGTTTGTACATATGTTTTAGATCGCCAATACATATCGCATATAGTTGTAACATAGTTCGTCAAGAATCTTTTAGGCTCTAAGGTCTTATGTATCGTCTCATATGTGACATTGTCATATTCCTTATCAAATCTCAAGGTCCTAAAGTAGGATGGTGGTTGCTTCTCGAGTTATCGTATACCTATTAGTTAAGTGTAGAATAAAAGATAGAACAAAGCAAAACCAAATAGGTTATTAAAATTTATTTATTCTATCACTATTTCAGTAGTTTTGTTTTTATAATAAGTTATGTATAAAATTGGAAAATCTTTGACAAAGCATGTCAATGCGTGAACTAAATCTTATCGGTCTGTTTTGACAGTTTTGATAGGTATTAGAAATAGCCCACTTAGGCTCTCTCTCTCTCTCTCTCTTTCTCTCCCCTCTCTCTTTATCTCTCTCTGTATCTCTCTCTCTCTCTTTCTCTCTCTCTCTCTCTCTCTCTCTATATATATATATATATATATATATATATATATATATATATATATATATATATATATATATATATATATCGACTTGAGTAACGCAAACATTGGTGAGAATCCAATGTCCCGAAAACCTAAGGGTTCCTCCGTAAGGTTTGTCACAGAGGGTAAGTCAGGGCCTAAGATTAGTCCAAAAGGTGTAGTCGATGGTTGCATTACTTATAGCTTCCTTGTTTGTAGACAAAACAGATTCAGAATTTTCATTCTAAGGCATAGCTTGTATCCATGCGCTTCATATTCGCCCGGAGTTCGCTCCCAGAAATATAGTCATCCCGATACCTTACGTCATTCCATGAGCCTCTTATCCATTTTCATTCAATCATGGCGAGGTAGAAAATCAAAATATCAAAACTCACATTGGGTTTATAGTGCAGATCTGGATACCAACTTGGATTGTGAGAACACTTTCCAATCTGATATTTCTACCCTATGCCTGGGTTGCAAGAAATTCAGCCTAGGATAATCAAATTGGACACTTACGATTCAAGGCATAGAAATAGTAAGCCAATTTGCTAGAGAGATTCTATGAAAGTTTGATGAAAATGAGAGCTAAGATTCGTAACCTTCTTCTGAAGAGGAAGAATTGTTTATATATTAAACGAGATTAGGGTTTCATTAGGGTTGGGCCGTCATTAGTTACTTTGGAAGCAAGTTAGGAAAATCCAGATTAGGGTTACTAAAACTAACGAGTTTCATTAGTTTTACCATAATCACTCTCAAGAAATTGAATTTTCCACTATGTTCTCATATGTAAAATTCGGTGAGGTTTTGGGGCGCTGCCCCAAACCCCGCGGGGGCGCTACCCCTTTGGAAACCCCGAACCTAGGGGCGCTGCCCCCGGACCCCCGACTAGTCATTGAACCGGCTTCTAATTCGATCTTATACATGCGTGCACTCCATACAACCACGTACATCTATTAGTGTACAAATTATGAAGCCCCTTAGCTCAAATGGCAGTTCCAATTACTTAAAATGACATTGTGACACTAAATCACCAATATATATATATATATATATATATATATATATATATATATATATATATATATTAATGCCTTAAAATGCACTTACTTATTTTAGGACAACAAACTCTTAATTTTAAGTAGTACAAAACAAGAAGCTGAAAATACAATTACTGAATGCATATGTTCCCATATCTTTTCCTCATATCTCACAAACTTTTGACCTCCGGAGCACCAATTTTTGAATTTTCAAGTACAAAGATAAGGATGTTTTCTTTTTGAATTTAATGAGCAAAATTTGACCTTGTAGTAGCTAAACTTCAACCAATTATTCAAATAACAATGCAATATATACAAACCGTATTGCTCACTTTCTGTCGACTGAATCATCAGCACCAACAAATACAAGTGATTAATGCATATGTTTTCATATATCTCCTTATTAGTAGGTAGTTTGAATCAGCCAGTTTTATATCCCAAAAATATAGGTAGGTAATGATAATGAATGAAATTCAAATTTTAAATCCCAATTGTCAGGCCCATTCATCGGCTCCCGTAGCTTATATCTTCCATCTTCCTGTGGTAGAATTAAGAAAACCTTAGTTTCCATCCTTCAAGTATTGACCGTCGTCACTATACACCACCATATTTACTTCAGCCACACAATAGAACCACAACACCACCACCATCACATATTTCCCCTATCTCTTAGAAGACAATTACCAACACCACTCACCACCGCCGACATCCCAATCGCTTTAGTAGCCATCTGTCACTACCCAAAACCGAGAACGATGGAATACATTCTGGGGTGGAGGACGTCATGTACACTATCATAACAATGCATAATAGTAAAAACAAGCGACAACAACCATTGCATTAATATAATAATTGTAATACATGAGTGTTCTGTACAGTTTGATAGACACCAAAAATATAAACAAAATAAAAGATGGGTCTTGTATGTGCTCCATCTTCTCAAAAGCTGCACCAGTACCTGTCTATTGTTGACCTAAGAATACAAGTGATTTTGAAAACGAGTATCAGCATAAAGCTGGTGAGTTCATAAGAATTTAGTGTTGTTGCTTGTATAAAAGTGTTTACAATCATGTAATATAAAAGCTGTGATTAATTTTTGAAAATAGTATAATCCCTAGAAAATCCTATATTTTCCAGATTTGAATATTTGTAAGTTTGATCCTTTGAGTGTGTAAAAGTTTTCTCAATGAGACTTTCAGTTATAAAAATATAGTTATAGATTTCATTCATGTAAAGTAGATGAGGAAAGATAATATCTTATTTCAGCAGTTTTACTGCCGGCTGGATATAGTAGTGATGCAAACTCCAGTTAGTAATATATATATATATATATATATATATATATATATATATATATATATTCACTTCGGGAAGTTAGTTTAGCCTTTAATTCTTAGTGCGTTAATTTGGGTCTGAATGTGATCTCTCATGTAACCAAACTGAGTGATAATAGAGTGTTCGATGACCTTCCCGGTCATACATAGTGTAGCGATGTGTTGTCACCCCTCGGCCTAGTCGGCTCGAACTGTAGTTAACAGTCGGAATGTGATAGTGTTCGTCCTGTATATATCTATACATGTAGTGTTTCCTTTCCCTCCAGGAAACTCTGGTTACACGGCATTTGCATAGTAGAGTGTCGTATAGAGGAATAGTGTGTCACATTTCTGGATTAGTGTATTCTCTTGTATTATAGTATAATGAACTTTTTAGTATAGTGTATAGAGTGTTCTCCTTTCATAGTATTTAACATGTATTAACTCATAATAGTAGTAATTATAGTGAGCATCATAGTGATAGAAGTAATGAGCAGTTGTCTTAACTATAACTATTATAGTTAAATAGAGTGTGGGATTGCATGCCTTTGATTTACAAAGGTATTCTTTCATATCTAACACAAATATATATGATATATAACTAAGAATTCAACGACAGTCGGACAGATAACAGTATACCCTAAGACCACAATCAAACAAGAACAGGAAGTAAGGCGAGCTATCAATCCTAAGTCCTTCAAGTCTTACTTATATAAATATATTGGTGTAGATATAGTTTAAAAGAAAAGAGGTTTAAAAATATTTTAATAACAATTTAACATAAAAATTGCGTTTGATTGTTATTTAAAACAGTTTTGTTGACAAAGTAGTTAAAAGTATAGAAAATCCCTTTTGGTTGCAAGTTATAAATCACATGTGATTGATACTATAACTTGTTGTATTCATCTTTTATTCCCCCCCCCCCCCCCATAAAAACAGTTAAAAACATTTGAAAGGTTAATTACGGGGTATGAACTCACCTGCAGCGAGTGGATCGGGTGGAAGTGTCGGTTGAGTGCTTGGTGTCAAGTGAAGACTTGAACACACTTAATGACCCTAGTAACATATGAAGACATATTTTTACATATAATTAGTGATTTAAACACTAATTAAACATGTATAAGCATCCTAATGCGAAGAAAAACACTTTGGTCAAGTGCTATGAGGCTATTGGCTTGCAATAAAGGAGTGTAAGGCCTCACTATGGAGTTTACTCCTCAAATACCCACCTTATGTGAGTTTACGGTTGAGGGACCAATTCCCCCATGAGTTTATGTCTGTAAACTCATGGGAGGGGTGTATTTGTGTGCTTAAAGGTCTCTTACATCACTAGGAAGGGTTCTAAGGTTAAATCCAAGGCTTGAGAGGTGATTAGGGTTCAAAAGGGGTACTCCCTTGGAGTTTGCGGTCCTTAGACCACTCCTTAGGATTTCACGGTTGTAAACACTAGTGTTTACAGCCGTAAACCCTTGGACACATCATTTCCTTCGTTTTTGTGGTCCTAAGCTCATTCATACAAGTTTCTAGGTTAAGGTCCAAAGCTAATTAAGGGGTTTAGGGCACATTTTGCACCATTTGAGGGAGTTTACGGCCTAAGAAGGTTCTTGGGCCGTAAACCCTCGTGCAACCCTCCAAACTTGATCTTGAAGGTCCATAACACTTCAAGGATATGATCTAAGCTAGTCTCTAAGCATAAGGAAGGAGTTTGGGGGCATTTTGGCACCCTTTTAAGGGTTTACAACCTAAGAAGGTTCTTGGGCTGTAAAATCCTTGTTCTTGTCATTCTTGGGTGATTTTAATGCTATATGGACATGAAATGAACTTTAATACAATCTAGAGTAAGAGAACTTACAATTTGGGGATGAAAACTTGAAGATTCTTGAAGAAATCGGGTCTTTAAGAGAGAGGTTAGAGAGAGAGTGTGTGACTAGAGTGGGAAAGTTCAAGTTGGTGACCACTCAACCCTTATATAGGGTTTGAGTTTGTGGCCAGGTGGGAATCTACCCAATATCGACGTTAAACGGAGCTTATGGTCGTACCCGATTAAATGGTCGTAATTCAACTTTATTGTAACTAAAAACTTTTCAAGGGAATATTGGGGTTGGTTCTCGTATTTCTAATTCATTCCGACACTTATGAAATTATATTAAAAGTCTTAATTTAATTTTCATGATCCAAATTGTTAACGGAAAAAGTTAATAAAACGAGTTTTATTAACGGAAATGGGTTACAGATACGGAATAAATGTCAGGTTGTCACACCATCAACCATCTTCGTTCATCGTTCAACCATCCTCACCTACCCTAACCAACTTTTCCTCCTCTTACATAATATTCCCAACCATCCTTCCATTTACAAAACCATAAGTTTTGCATCACGTAAGATAATCACGGAAGAACGAATGACAATCAGTTTAGAATTTGAGAATTGAATTCCAGATTCTCAACACTTATCTCTCGAATCTCGCCTCTTTCCCTTATATGTTCACCTATCTTATGGACCATTACCTCAGGTAAGCACCATCATCGCTTGATTTCACCACCAGTATTGCTCTTGACATCAACCGTAGCACCAGATCCACCTCTGCCTGTGAAATCATGTATGAGCATTGATTTGTTGCTTTTTTAATTTGTTTTTTCTGGATTTGAGAACCTTATATTTGCTTTTTTTTACCAGGTTAGAAAAAAAAAAGATGGGTTTACAGTTATTTTGAGGGATTACAAAGCATGCACCCCATGTGTATGATGTAAGGTCTCAAAGAAATTTTGTAGTTGTTTCATTGTTTAATCACATATAGTTCTTAATAGTGTATGTTTTTGATCACTTGCAGGATAAAATTTTTGAAATAATGACAAGTAACATGATTTTAATGCATGACAGTTGGGTCTAATTACAAAAGCATTGATTAATTATTTTATCTATTCATGTTAGGTTTTTTGTTGGTGTAATGATCTTCTCAATCAATGCCCAAGTCCGTTTTTCTTCTTCTTCTTTCAGAATTTGCACAGATTTTCAAATATCAACCTTTAAGCTTCTATTTGGGTTGGTTAGCATTTTTTTCTCATTTTAGCAAATTACTTTCATTATTGGGTATAATATAGTATCTTACTTT